>NW_024704742.1:5172956-5560456 GCF_018977255.1 Callorhinchus milii | reverse complement strand
GCGGAGAATAACTTAGCACATCTTATATTCTCCACTTACACTGATGGTCACTGCTCTGAAAACGTCAGAACACTAACCTTGTGTGTCATGAGAGCAGCCCTTGCAAATCTTGGGTAAATTGCTAATCTTGCAACGTGGGATGACTGCCAGTTTGGAGTGATTAGTGCTCTTTGTGCTACTCGGATTGTACCAAAATATCCAGGCACATGAAGAATATTGCTCACCAAGACGTCTGGTATTAAGCACTTGTGGGAGCTGATGGCGTGGACTCCACAATAGGTGTAGCTGATGTCTTTCTTGCTTCTAAGGCTGAGAGTCATCAGCAAATAATCTGCATTCTGCTCAGCCAGGTGAAAGCAGAGGACCTTTACAGAGGTACCAGAAATCTTATCGAAGTAAACTCGGTCTGCTGCTTGTGACCAAGTGTTGGTAACTGATCTCTGGTAGGAGAGATAATATCTGAATAAAGAACTGGTGGGCGATGTTGAGCAGATTGAAGGCCTTAATGATTCAGCTTACTATACTCCACGCTGCGCCGCCTTGCTGGGATAAGGTGGCAAGTGCAGACCATATTCATGTCAAGTTCCTAAAAGGGTTGCTCTGAGTGAGGGGACAGAAAGTTAAGGGTCTTACAGATCAATAATTCCTTAAAAAATATAGTGTTATAATGAATTGGTCACTTCAATCCACGACTGTTTGTGGGATACTGCTGTGCCCAATTGGCTGCCGTGTTTCGCCCACAAAATATACCGTCAATTCATTGGTGAGGTTAGAGGGCTCTCACTAGGAGATATGGGCCGATAGGAGTCTACAAACAGGCCCCAGAAATGCGGTGCCCGTAGAAAAGATTTTGTTTAATTTCCGCTTTAGGCCTGGGTTGGCTAGGTACAAATTCCAGATACCCGGGGTCTGGTAAAGCGGGTGGTTTACTGTAGTTAATATCAGAGGTGCTGTTAATATCATGGTGTGCGTCAGCCTGGGTCAGTTGCTGGTAACTTGCTCCTGAGTCGGAAGGTTGTGTGTTCAAGCCCCACATTGCAACTTGAAACTCGTATAATCCAGGCTGACACTCCAATGCAACGTTGAGGTTGTGCTGCATTGTTGGAGGTGCTGACCTTCAGAGACATTAATAATTTGGTCATTCAATCCACGACTGTCTGTGGGACACTGCTGTACGCAATTGGTTGCCGTGATTTGCCCCACAAAATACACAGTCGATTCACTTTACAGTATATTTTTTAGTGAAGCGCTTTGAGATGTCTCAAAGACTCGATAAGATATACATCAAGTACAAGGATTATTTTTATTTTATTTTTATTATTATAAAGCCAGATCTGACTCACACACTGCTCACCAGAATGGAATCCAGCCTGATCCTTCTTGATTACACTTCCACGTATCTGATACATAGAACCAAAGAAATATGTGGCACAGAATAAAGCCTTTTGACCCATCATATCGTTGTTGGCGTATTGAAGACCAATAGTTTCAGTCCCATTTACCAGCATACATCTGATTCTTTTTAAAATACTTATTTAGTTCTCTACTGAAGGCTTCAACCACCACTCTCGACAGAGTATTCCATATCCTAACTACTCTGTCCATGAAAACATTTCTCCAACTTCACTATTTGCTCTTTTACTATTTTAAATTGGTACCCTTCAGTTACTGATGCGTGCCATGACCGCACAAAGCTTTACAGCCACTGAATACAAGAGATTCCTCTGTAGATTTTGTCTTCTTCTGGTGGATAGATACAATTGCACGCTGAAACCCTGACAATGTTGTGTCGCAGACAACATTTCCATTGACCAGCCTCGAAGGGAAACTCTCAGAGCAGTTGATAATTCTTGGCATTGATAATAATAATAATAATAATAATAATCCTTGCATTTGATATAGCGCCTTATCACTGTCGTCAAATGAAGAGAAAGTATAGCGTGTGCAATGTAACCAGAAGAGCGGCAAGCCATCGACTCTCATTGAGAATCACGTTTTTGAGACGTCTCAAAGCGCCCCACAGAATATACTGTAATGTGAATTGACTGTATGCTTTGTGGGCGAAACACGGCAGCCAATTGCGCACAACAGTGTCCCACAAACAAGCGTAGATTTAGTGACCAAATCATTATTATATTTAATTTATATTTTTCTGAAGGGATTATTACCCCCGGTAAAGCGATCGGCCAATCTACTAACAACTGGGTTCCTATTTGCCGCTAGGTAAACAGAGGCGTATGGAATAAGGAAATTTGCCTAAAACAGTTGCTTTCCTGATCTAAATTAGCTAATTCAACACAGATACTTCAACTGGATTAAATCTGCAGTCTCTCTGATCTGTATGGCTTTGTGTTACCTTCGGATCCAACGCCTTTAATCACTAGATTTTCAGAAAAAGATGAAAAAAATCCTTTGATGATTCTCATGTTTTGACAGATGCACTAACAATTTTATTAACATTTAATTTTGCAGCGCATCAAACTTTTTTTTGCCAATTAACGTGCGGAAGAATCAACACACATAAAAGTTTAAAATGAAGATGCAGCACATAAGACGTATGTCCCAGAATGATCCAGAAAGTGAGATTATTGCATACCTCAGGGAAATTGCTGGTTGTTGGTTTTGTCAAAATTTGGCTGCTCACTGAGGACAAATAAAACATAAGCAGAAAAGATGACAACCCGTGGCTCGTTGTAGGCGTCATCAAATAAAAGATATTCTCATTTTTTTATTACATCGGAAGCAACATTTAAAATTTTCACTGTGACCAAATCAGGTTCCAAAAACATAACCATGTGCAATTTGTGGCATATCTGAATGGGACTCCTTAGCAAGGAATCCCATTAGAATTCCAGTTGACGCTCGAGAACTCTGCTCCACAACTACAGCATATCACGTCAGAGTAGCGTTCCCACGAGTCTGCGCGAGTCTGTACACTTAGCAGAAGGAGTCTCCGTTTCCTCTTGAGGAATCTCGTTGAGAAATACTGCAAATAAGACAGCAACAACTTGCATTTACATAGCGCCCCTCGCGCAGGGTAAAGTCCCAAAGCGCGAACGGAAATTATTATTTTATTTTAAGACTCTTAATATGTAAGATATACGCATACCAGTCGAGGGGTAAGTGGCAAAATAGCCACGGAGGCACTTGGGATTTGCCTTCAGTATCTGTGTTTGGCTGCAGAGACTGGAATACTGTACCTCAGAGAAATCCTGCACGGAGGATGGAGCTGTTTGTGCATCAGTGCAAGAGTCAACCTGTCCATTCAATATTAATTCAAATAAATCAAAGGAAGGAAAAGCATTGCAAACAGTGTTATCTTCCATTTCCAGCAGGTTACAAGTACATCATTGCTTTGACAACACTGCACAGCTTGTCACAGCAGAAAAGAAGAGCAAGTTAGAGGTTACATTTGCATTTTAAGCTTCAGGGGTCTACGTATAAAAGTTGGAAATTTCAGCACAGTAAGAGAGGGTTTGGCTCATCGCTCTTGTACCATGCCGGCGCACTACTTGGTGGGGACGAAGAGGAACATCCACATAGACACTACAACTTTGGAACAATTGTGCCCATTTGAATCTGCCTACACAATTTTTTTCCAATTGCCGTCGCTGCCTAGAATTCCTTTGTCCACAAAGCAAACGAGGTCAGTTCCACGCCACAACAGGTTCCTGAGAACCAGGTCCATTTGAAGCAGTTCTCAAGAGAGGTAATGGGAGGGGATTAGGAGTGGTAGAGGCTCGTGTGAAGCGCAAACGCTGGTCATGGACTCGTTGTGGTGGATGGCCTGTTTCCGCTCTGTAACGGTCTCAGTCGCTCTTGATCAGTATTCAGTGACTCCTGCTGGATTGCGTGGGCGGCATGTGTGGGATTGATACCACTGAAGACTGACAAGGATGGGCTGAACTATCCGGCTTCCCAACGGGCACTTTGGTATTTGTGGCTGATCCAGAACATCACCCGAGGAACAAGGCAGAGAGAAAAAAAAGCCTGATCATTCTTTTGCCACTGTTAAATGAAATCTGCTTTGCAATCTGTAAACAAAGGAGATCCTACACTCCAGCAACCTCAGACTAGTCCCAAACCAGTTTTATTTGAATAGGTTATTGAGTAAACTGCAACGCTAAATTCAACATTTGTTATTGCAGTCTAAACAATTGTTTTAATTTCCATACTAGTCCGGTGTCAGACATTTGGCACAACATTTGAGTCTCTGAGTCATTGCCATTGTTAGAGGTGAATAATAATAATCTTTGCATTTGATATAAAGCCTTATCACGTCTTTGAGACGTTTCAAAGTCGCTTCGCAGAATATACTGTAAAGTGAATTGACGGTATACATTGTGGGTGAAACGCAGCAGCCAATTGCGCACAGCAGCGTCCCACAAACAGTTGTAGTTTGAGTGATCAATTTTTTTTTGAAGGGATTATTACCCTCGACAAAGCGATCCACCAATCGACTAACAACTGGGTTCCTAGTTACTGCCAAGTAAACAGAGGCGTGTGGAGTAAAGAAACACGCCCAACATTTTGTTTCGACCTGCTGGGAATCGAACCCTGATCCTTTCGCTTCCGGGGTAAGTGCTCTAACCGTTGGGCGACGGTTAAATTCAAATGTTAATTTATTTTATATTTAATGTAAATTATATAAATATTGAGTTCAGTATAATTTCATTTAAAATTAAATGTTATATTTAAATTATGGAAATTTATATAATTTAAATATAAAATTTAATTTAGTTTTAAATATACAAACCTGTGAATACCTCTACTACCCAAGCATCTGACTTTTAAACATCCCTGTTGATTCTGCCTCTACATCCTTCTGAGACTAACAGTTCAAAGTAGTACATCCACAACACTTTAAGGAGATGAGAAAATTCTATAAAAGGGTAAAAATTGTATAAAACCACTATTATAGAAAATATTATTGTGGAATATTTTGCCCACAAAATATACAGTGAATGTATTTTACAGTATATTCCGTGAATGTTTCAAACATGTGTTAATAATAATAATAATAATCCTTGCATTTGATACAGCGCTTTTCACGTCGGGAGGACGTCCCGAAGCGCTTCACAGAACACACTGTAAAGTGAATTGACTGTATATTTGTGGGCGAACGCGGCAGCCAATTGCGCACAGCAATGTCCCACAAACAGTCGTAGATTGAAAATGACCAATTTATTATTGTTTTTGGTTTTGGAGGGATTATTATTAGGCTCTGTGTGGAGTAAGGAAACTTGCCCAAGGTTTCGCCCTCTGCCTGGAATTGAACTCAGGTCTCTCACTTGCAAAGCGAGTGCTCTAACCACTGAGCTACAGGACTCCACAAGTGATAAGGCGCTATATCAAATGCAAGCATTTTATTATTATTATTATTAGCAATCAAGCCACTACCATTTCAGAGTTTTGACCAAATTTGGGTGCAGGTGTTTACTCTTTAATATAACACTAGCTGTACCTGTTGCAGCTTCGCTTGCAATCAAAGGATCCAATATGGACTGTAGATTGACACACAGACAGGCATTCCACCTTCATCTATTTTAGATAGAGTCCCAGAGCCTCGGGGCTGAGAGGCTGAAGGCCCGGCCACCGATGGTAGGGCGGTTGGGGCGGGGGACGTGGAGCAGACCGGAGCCAGAGGAACGGAGGGTACGGGCAGGTAGGTAGGGAGATAGTAGGTCAGAGAGGTAGGAGGGAGCGAGGCCGTGAATGGCCTTGTAGGTGAGGATAAGGATCTTGAAATCAATCCTCTGGGGGATGGGGAGCCAGTGGAGGCGAGCGAGGGTGGGAGTGATGTAGACAAGGCGGAAGCCATGATCTTTGGCTCCCATCAATGTCTTCACTCCTGTGGATCTAAACTCCTCAACCTCCCTGGATTCTCCCTCAGACTCTGAACCAGTACAGTATCACGATGCACGATGGCTCAGCGCCACTTTGACTCAGCGACCACCAGGTGTAACTGCAGCAAAAAATGCAAAACTGGAATACATTTTAGGTCATAGCGCATGAACGATAGGAGCTACCCGAAAACAAATATGCCCACGTCACTCCCAGTAGCAAAACCCTTCTGATGAGGTGTAAATCATGCCTCTACGTCAGCTAGTTATTGAGATCCTTATCGAAGTGCAGACAGACATTGTCATTTTATTGGTGTATAACAATAATAATAGCAAAACAGAAGTCGCTGGGATCACTCAGCAGGTCAGGCAGCATCTATGGAGAGAGGAGAGTGAGTTAACGTTTCAGGTCAATCTTAGGGTTTGTGTTATGTTGTTGTTTAGTTGGATGAACAGGATTTCATTTCTGATTTCAATCACGTCTCCAGCAGCAGCTGACACACCAGGTAACAACTAATTACTAACTGGAAAGGAAGGAGAAGGAGGGAAAGGGCAGGAGGATGCTGTGGACAAGCCTGTATATGAACTCCACAAGGATTTTAATTTAAAAAAAGCAGGACTGCTGGTTTTATTAACGTTGACACTTCAACAGAACCCCTTTGACTTACCCTATTGATACTGAGATAAATCTGCTTCCTTACAAGGTTATAAGCTCGGAAGGTCTTTCAGGTTGTTTGATCTCATGCTTCCAGAATATCAACCCAATATCTTCCCATTGCATCTTAAATGGAGTCCTGTGGCGTAATGGTTAGAGCACTCGCCTCGCAAGCGAGAGGACCCGGGTTCGATTCCCGGGAGAGCGAAACTTTAGGTAAGTTTTCTTGTTCCACAGACCTCTGTGTACCTGGCAGGAAGTAGGAACTCTGTTGTTAGCTGATTGGCGGATTGCTTTCCAAGGGTAATAATCCTGGCAATAAAAATAATAATTTGGTCACCCAATCCACAATTGTTTGTGGGATGCAATACTGTGCGCAACTGACTGCCAAGTTTCCCCACAAAACATACAGTCAATTCACTTTACAGTATATTCTGCAAAGCGCTTTGAGACATCTCAATGACATGATAAGGCACTATATCAAATGCAAGGATTATTATTATTATTGAATTGACCCAATAGCCTCTCCTGTTTCAGCTGTTGATCCTGTGTGTAAAGAAACACATATAGAAGATCAATGTCCTGAAGCTGCCCTTCACAATCAGATCCCTGAAGCGAAACTACAAATTCAAAGAGTTTTCTCCTTGTAGAGAAGCAATAATTCATCATTTTATGAAGTCATCGAACATCAATCTGGATATCTGAAAATATTAGGATAAGTACGGAATAGTTCTTTAATTCCATTTAGTTTCAGCTCGACTCATTTGTTAGCACTCTCGCTTCCGGGTAAGGAGGTTCTGGGTTCAAGCTTCAAGTTAGGACATGACCTCGCAGTCCAGGCTATCGCACCCGTACAGTGCTGGAGGATTGCTGGAGTGTTGGAGGTGCCATCCTTTGGGTTAGATGATAAACCGAGGTCCTGTTCAGGTGGATGATAAAGATTCCATGGCACTATTCAAAAAGGGAAGAGAGTTTCTCCCTTCAGCCCAGCCAAAAATTCTCCAGCCTAATTGGTGGTTCACTTCACGGCTGTACGCGGGTCTTGCTGTTCACAAGATGGACGTCGGGTTTATTTCCAAGTGCAATTCCTGTACTCAACAGTAATTACTGTAACGCAATGTGGCAAAGTGCTGCAAAAATGTGCAGATTCTTATAGTTCAGCAGGTTTAAATTTAGACCACTTTACAGCAGGTGGCTACTTCAATATTCAAATAAAATATCCTGTCGCTTAATGGTTAGAGCACTGGCCTCGCACGCGAGAGGGTCTGGGTTCAATTCCCGGGCAGGGTAAAACGTTGAGCAAATTTCTTTACTCCGCACGCCTCTGTTCACCTAGCAGTCATAAAATAATAAATAAAATAAAAATAATAGTAACTTGGTCACTTCAATCCACGACTGTCTGTGGGACGCTGCTGTGCGCAATTGGCTGCCAAGCTTCCCCACAAAATATACAATCAATTCACTTCACAGTATATTCTGTGAAGCGCTTTGAGATGTCTCAATGACGTGATAAGGCGCTGTATCAAATGCAAGGTTTATTATTATAATATTTCTCTTCATTCACGAAACCACAGGATCAGTCACACTAAACAAATGAGCACAAAATAACAGCAGGTGGTGATATTTAAACGCTCTGAGAATGCTGTCAGGAAGCTGATCAGCTCCAGGGAGATCTTTCAGTGACGTCAGCAGAGCACACCTGACACACTGAAGACAGAGATAAGGCGAAAGGGAAACCAATTTTTCTATTTAAGATGCTGATCGATTGCATATGTTTCCAGCATTGACTGGCTTTTACTCCACTGAGCAATGCATTATGTACCAGGGCACCTTGAAATGAATGAGTGTTTTTAATTCAGATCATTTCGGGGTAAAATAAAAGATTTGGGATCCATCAATGGGTAAATAATTAATGTTCTCTTCCTCTTGAAAACAGATTTCCTATCTTACATTACATTTCACAATAGCTCATCAATCAAGTCACCCAAATAGAGTCTTGATGGATGCAAGTCACATTTTTTTTTAATGCTTGCAAAGCTTCGCAGGGTTATAGCCTTTGTTGTAAAATATAAATAATATAAAACAATGTAAGTTTGGAAAATTCTTGGCTTGAACGTCGGTTTTCTGCAGGTATTTTAAGAATTACAGGAACCCAACATCCGAATTCAAATCCAAATGACAAAAGACTCATATCAGCAACACAACTGCAATGTGTTTTACTTGGAGATAAATCTTACTTGCGAACAAAATTGAGAAACAACAACAAATTAGATTTGAATAGCGCCTTTCGCATTGGGAGGACATTCTAAGGCGCTGGACAGTCGAGCATTTGGGCCCGAGCAAGTGGGTGGGATCAGGAGGGTTGGAGGGGAGGGAGGGGAGGGGTAGGAGGGTGAGAGAAAGCGCAGGCGAAGAGGAGGGTCTTTGAGACGTGCCATGAAGGAAGCAAGGGAGGTGGCGAGGTGAAGGGACTGTGGGATGGAGTTCCAACGGGTGGGGGCAGAGAAGCTGAAGGCCCAACCGCCAATTGTGGGGCGGAGCGGGCAGGAGCCTGCTGAGCGGAGGGAGCGGACAGGTTGATATGGGGTCAGCAGATCACAGAGATAGGAAGGAGCAAGGCCGTGGAGGGCTTTGAAGGAGAGGATGAGGATTTTGAACACTATCCTTTGTGGGATGGGGAGCCAGTGGATTCGGGCGAGAATGGGGGTGATAGGGTCACAGAGCTTGGTGAGGGAAAGGACACGAGCTGTAGAGTTCTCGATGATCTGCAGCTTGTGGAGGAAAGATTTGGGAAAGCCGACAAGCAAGGAGTTAGCATAATCCAGCCTGGACATGATGAATGCATAATAATAATCCCTTCAAAAATAAATAATGATAATAATTTGGTCACTGACTGTTTGTGGGGACGCTGCAGTGCTTAATTGGCTGCGCATTTCACCCACAAAATACACAGTCAATTAATTTTATATTAATATTCTGTGAAGCGCTTTGAGACGTCTCGAAGACGTGATATCAAATGCAAGAATTAATATTATTATAATGCATGGATGAGGGTCTCAGCTGCCTGAGGGGAGAAGCAGTAGCTGAGCCAGACGATATTGGGGATATAGTGGAAGGCACGGATGTGGGGTAGAAAGAACAGAGAAAGAACCGAACTGGCTCAGTGAGGTGGAGTGTGCATCCATGGATGGTGATGCTGCCAGTGCCTGAGGTGTGGAGACACTAATGGGAGCCAATCAGGAGGGCATCAGTCTTGTTGACATTCAACTGGAGAAAGTTTGCTCTCATCCAGGATGATATCGCCAACAGGGAGCTTGCGTATGTTGAAGAGGAGGGGGACCAGGGATAGACCCTGAGGAACACTGCAAGAGACGGTGCGGGAGCTGGAGGAGAAGCCATTTGCGGAGACAAAATGGAGATGCTGGGAAAAGTAAGATTTGAACTAGGCAAGAACAGGACCGTGAAGAATGAGCTGAGAGGAGAGACAGGGGAGGAGCATAGAATGGTCGATAGTGTCCAAGTTGGCAGAGAGGTCAAAGAGGACGAGGAGACGGAGGGAGCCCTGGTCACAAAATGTCTTTTGTAACTTTGACCAAGGCTTTTTCTGCATTACGGCCAGCGCAGAAGCCCAATTGGAGAGGTTCTCGGAGGGAACGGCGGGAGAGGAAGGAGCGAAAACTGGGAAGCAATGACTCGTTCCAAGTCCTTGGAAAGGATAGGAAGATTGGAGATGAGTTCAGGAAAGGTTTTTGAGGACGGGGGTGATGACGGTTGTTTAAAAGGGAATGGGATTGGTGCCAGTGGATAAGGAGAGGTTGACGAGAAAAATTATTTTCAGCGATATTAGTATTGTAATTGTGCTGTCCATTTATCACCTGATGAAATTTGTAGATAATCCTTCGTCTCTGACGAAAGATCATCGACCTGAAGCATGAACTCCCTTTCCTCTCTCCATAGATGCTGCGTGACCTGTTGAGTGTCCCCAACAACTTCTATTTTTAAGTTAGAGTAATTGTTTGGATGTCTGTGAAATTGTGACAGCTGGATATTTCTAGCTTACAGAACATTATTTATTTGAAGTTTGAACATACCTACAGAACACATGCCCAGTTTGGATCGATCCTCTCAGTACCTGGCAAGCTTTTAGCAAATTTTTAACTGTGAGGCACAGCACAGCAACTGATCAATCAATGCTTTGAAATCAATATGCTTTTAACAGCCACCTGCAGAGGCTTCTGAAAGCTGTGTAGATTTGCTTGGACTAGCACAAGTGTGCAGTGGGAATGCCCGCTCTCAAAGCAAGTGGTCACCAAGACTGCAGATCAGAGAAATTGCCAATGTGTTACCTGAGAGGACAGAACACTGGAGGATTAAATGCCCTGAGGGGCGAGGTAGTGGTAGAGTCAGGGCAATGTTGCCTACGTGGGGGAAATTTGAATGGGTTAAGGCAAGTCCTTGGGGTTTAAAGGATGGTTGAGAATCAAACAGTACAAAACACAAAGGTTCTGACCAGCTCTGCAACATGGGGTGTGCACCCGTGTAGACTGATGCTGTCAGCGCCAGAAGGTACTGTCAGAGGAGAACCTCTGCCTTGTCGACATTCAACTGGAGAAGTCAGAACCCGATGTCCAACAGGCAATCAGCCAGAACATCAGTGGTACGGGAGTCGAGGGTGGAGGCTGAGAGGTAGAGTTGGTTGTCGTCCACGTACATGTGGATGCTAACCCCGTGCCTACGTTGACATTGTGAGCACGTAGATATTGAAAAGGAGAGGACCAAGGACAGAGCCCTGAGGAACGCCGCGCATGACCCAGTGCAGGTGTGGTAGGAAAAAGCGTTGGCAGATATGAAGTGGAAACGTTGGGAAAGGTAAGATTACAACCAGGAAATGACAGATCATGAAGGTGGAGCTGAGAGGAAAGACAAAGTGGAGAAGGATAGAATGGTCGACAGTGTATCAGGCAGCAGAGAAGTAAAGAAAGATAAGGAAGCGTGGAGCCCTAGTCACAGATGGAGCGAATGCCATTGGCGACTTTGATCAGGGCAGTCTTGGTACTTTGGGCAGCCCGGAAACCAGATTGGAGGGGTTCATGCAGGTAAAGGAAAGAGCGAAGTTGGGAACGTAAGAACATAAAAATCGCTAGGCGAAAGAAAACCAAAGTCCATCCAATTCGCCTTCAACCATCCTGGCAGACACTTGCACGTGTCATGTTCCAAACTACATACTGTATCCCGGTATATAATAAGAAGTTATATATTGATAAGAACATCAACACTCTCAGATCTCAAGGCACGGCTACCACGCTCACTCAGTGACTCGGGAGATGACAGATCCTCATCCTCTCTCATCCTCCTGCGTTGCCCTCTCCGAGTCTAGCCCACTGGATACAGCAACACCAACAACAACTTGCATTTATAAATAACGTCCTTCACGCTGGAAAGCGTCCCAGAGCGCTTCACAGTGGTGGAGTATGACCCCGAGCCAGGGGGAAAGGGAGGGGTGGGAGGCAATCATAAGCACGATCGAAAATGAAGGTCCTTAGGTGGGGAGGGAGAGAGGGGGCAAGGCAGAAGGATTGAGGGAGATAGTTCCAGAGTTTCGGGGCGTAGTGGCTGAAGGCTGGATACAGAGCTCATCGTTGACTAAAACCAAACAAAAGAAACACCTGGTTAGTGGGCTTGTGGATAAATTAGCGAAAGACAGTGGAAATAAAACCTGAAAATTAAAAATAAAAAGATTTTGTTAAAAAAATCTCCTGTCTTGAAAATATGAGACGTAAATTGGCATTGCGTTTTTTTGTCCAGTCCTCCTCTCGGCCCCCGATGCTCACAGGCTAACTGTAAAACTGACTATCCACTCCAGGGGGTTGTGGAGTGGCTCTTCTCTTCCCTACTGCTAAAGACTCGTCGTATTTAAAAGAAATTCCATAGCTTAAAAATTGATCGTGTAAAATTTCGCATAAAAACGGCTGAAAGATAAGATTTCAGTGTTTATTTCTCTGTTCTAATCCGTCTCTGCTTCAAACCTCCAATACCACACACAGAGATTACTCACGAAAAAAAGCAGTCACGGACGAATCTCCTTGACAGTCCACTGTGGTCCTGTTAAGCGAAAAGGTTTATGGGAGGGTTTTGGCGACACGGTAGGAGGGGCGAGGCAAAATAATTTTGGGAGAACGTTCCAGAGAATGGGGGCATCGTGGCTGAGAGCTCAGACGCCAATTGTGGGATGGAGGGGGCACGGAACAAGCAGGAAGAGCCCAAACTGAGAGAGCGGATGGTGCAAGCAGAAGAATGGGACTGGGGGTGAAATCACTACTAGGATGGGAGGACCGCATGAAGGGATTTGAAGGTCAGGACAAGGGAGGATCGTGAAGTCGATCTGCACGTGAGGGTGGAGGGAAGCCCGATGAGGATAAAATAATAATAATCCTTGCATTTGATACAGCGCCTTATCAGATCTTCGAGACGTCTCAAAGCGCTTCACAGGACACGCTGTAAAGTGAATTGACTGTACATATTGTGGGCGAAACGCGGCAGCCAACTGCGCACAGCAACGTCCCCGCAAACAGTTGTGGATTGAGTGAACAATTTATATATCAAAAAAATGTCACCAGAGGTGAGGAGGTGCTGGTGGAGCCGATCAGGAAGGGTTTGGTTTTGTCGACACTCAGTTGAAGAAAGTTAAGGCTCCTCAAGATGATTGGATTGGAGAACTATTTACATTTTCTTTTAACAACAAGAACAACTTGTGTTTACCCGGGGTAAGTTCCCAGAGCACTTCATTTTTTTAAATGAATATATAACAACAACAACAATAACAAGATTACACTTGTATAACGCCTTTCACGTCGGGAGGATGTCCCAAGGCTCTGGACAGTGTACAGCATTTCGGACCCGAGCTGGGGTCAGGGGGGGGGAGAAGGGAGGGGAGGGGAGGGAGGGTGGCCGATGGCATGGTCGCAGACGAGGTTCTTGAGGCGGGACTTGAAGGAGGCTAAGGAGGGGGCGAGGTGGAATGATTGGGGGATGAAGTTCCAGAGGTTGGGGGCAGAGTGGCTGAAGGCTCTCCCGCCAATGGTGGGGCGGGTGGGTCGGGGGACGTGAAGCAGGCCGGAGCCGGCTGAGCGGAGGGAGCGGGCGGGTCGGTAGGGGGTTAGGAGATCGCAGAGGTAGCGTGGGGCGAGGCCATGGAGGGCTTCCTAGGTGAGATATATATATAGGCGGCAATGCTGCACCATTCATTATGTGGAACAAACCTTTTGACGTGATTTCTATTCCAATGGTTTACATGTAATGATGTAGCAAATGGAGTGGAAGAATCGGAGCAAACAATATTGAAAGGGTCAATGGAATTGGCCAACTGATGTCTTACTGCAGACGTTAAGACAGGAGAGGGCGCTGTCTGGTGCACAATTGAGCAAGGTTTCCTTTCTGCCCACGTCTTGATGATTTCCTGCTTTGGAGACATTTTCAGTATGGAGCTTCCCTTTTTAAAGCAGGCCACCGGAGGACGACAATACATGCAATTTCTAAATAAGATGCAAATCCACACAGAATTTCTATTCCAAAAAAACCCAGAGAGAAAAGTTACTATGGATTCAGCCTCAACCACCATCCATATCCTAACTACTCTGTGCGAATAATTTCTCCAAGCCTCCCATTTGCTTATTTGTGACCTTAACTTGATGCCCTTTAGTTACTGACCCACCGACCAGTGGAAATAATGTCTCCCTATTGACTATATCAAAACCTCTCATAATTTTAAAGACTTCCGCTCACAGGACAAACCACTCATCTTGGTATCATCCTAGTAAATCTCCGCTGTACCCCCTCTATGGCCTTGATATCTTTCCTAAAGTGGGATGACCAATACTGGACACAATATTCTTATTGCAGTCTGACTAACAATTTATATAAGTTTAGCAAGTCTCATCCGGGTTATAAGTAGAGTCTGGATTGCTTTGATTGCGCAATATTTATCCACGAGCAATTTCAGGTCGAGTTTGCGTTTAATTCCAGTCGTGGTGTGCATCGGGGTAGACAGAGAACAATAGTCGTCGATCAGCACTCACACCATGGCTAACACATGAGTCACACATGAGGATAAGGGCTGTCAACATAAGTGGTAATAAAAGAAGGCCTTTAATTCTATTTGGGACTTTAAAAACACAAACGTTAATCTAATTGTTCCGGAGTTTATGTCACTGTCGACCACACAATAAGGTTTTGATAGTCACGTGCAGAGAAGACTGCACCTTTTTGTCAGCATAAGCGGGATATCGACATAAACTAGTTTGACATAGGTGGGTGGGACTGTATTAATTTGCTTGTCTTTACTGGAGTCGATATACAGGATTAGGCTTGTTGCATACAACTAAGAGAAAGAAACAAAGTGCCCTTTGTTTCCAAAGTGTAATTAATTATTTAAGCGATGATGGAACAATGATAAAAGCCTCACAGATTCATGTCATTTACATATCATTAAATATTTATCCAAGACGTCGCACAAGGCTAAATAAAAGGCTGGAAATCTACAGCAGGTCGATCAGCATATGAAGCAGAAAGACACGGATCAAGTCTTCGACAAAGCTCAGTTTATCTCTTTATTAGCGAGTTCTTTACAAAGGGGTCTGATTCACTTTTTTGCATTCCTGCGTCGTCTCGGGCAAGTCTGTCTCTGGTAGTCTTGGTAGGGTAGTCTTGCCAGCCTCGAATCCGGCTCATTCACCCAGAACAGGACCTCTGGTGCTACTCAGTGACACTAGGAAGTTCCGAGGGAATAGGCCTGGTGATATTTTCCACTAACATCCATGTTTTTAAGTCATCTCGCGTACACTGACCAATGTGATACTTTCGCAAAGTTCGCTTTTCAAATAATGTTAACAGAAATGTGCAAAAATGTCAGGAGCAAAGTCACCGGAAACAGGTGCTACATCAAAACCAAGGCTTCGTCGATTGCAGGTTTCATCTGCAAATTTCACTACGTTCCACTGAGTTTGCATTAATAATGATAATAATAATAATCCTTGCATTCGATATAGCGCCTTCAAGACGTCTCAAAGCACTTCACAAGATGCACTGTAAAGTGAATTGACTATATTTTGAAACGTGGCAGCCAATTGCACACGTTAGCGTCCCACAAACAGTCATGGATAGAGTGACCAAATTATTTGTATTTACTTTGAAGATTATTAATCCCGGAAAAGCGATCCAGCTATCGATTAACAACTGGGTTCCTACTTACTGATAGGTAAACAGAGGTATGTGGAGTAAGGAAGCTTGCCTAAGGTTGCACCCTGCCCGAGAATCAAATGTGCGCATTAGTTTTTAACAATAATATACAGAGGGTACATGAGGAATCCCAACACAGACCCCTGAGGCAGCTTTCCCCATTTCAACCTCCTATAGATCCAGTTACAAACACTCTGTGATGCTGGCACTCCCAAACTAAAATGACTGTGAGCATTTTCGAGCTGAATCATTCAAGCTTTTAACTCAACTTGTTCATCAGGAGACTATCCCGCCAATTGTACTTCCTCAACTGTGCTCTCATGTGGAGCCTGACTAGACATTGCTTCATTCCAAACAAAAGAAGACTTTATCAACTAAAGGAGGTTCAAGCCCCACACTGTGACTTGTGCTCATAGGAACGACCCCCCCCTCCCCCACCACCACCCCAGTGCAGTGCTGAAGCTAAAGTGAAGGGGGTTTCTCCTCGTGTTCGAATCAACAACCCTGCAGATAAATTGGTTGTTCCCTTCATGGCTGTTTGTGGGACCCTGTTGTGGCCATCGCTTCTGCCGCCTTCACTTACAAATACCGTCATTACATTTGCAAAGCACTTGGAACAACAACAACAACAACAACAACAAGATTCCATTTATAAAGCGCCTTTCACGTCAGGAGGACGTCCCAAGGCGCTACACAGTTGGGTCATGACCCGAGCAGGGGGGAAATGGTCAGGGTGAGGGGAGGGAAGGGAGGGAGGGAAGGGAGGGAGCGAGGAGGGGGGAAATGGTTAGGGTGAGGGGAGGGAAGGGAGGGAGCGAGGAGGTGGAAGAGAGTCGAGAGGGGAGCTGAAGGCTCGGTCAAAGAGAAAGAGAAAGGTTTTGAGACCGGCCTTGAAGGAGGAGAGGGAGGAAGCAGCGAAGGCACTGGGGGATAGAGTTCCAGAGCCTCGGGGCTGAGAGGCTGAAGGCCACCGATGGTAGGGCGATTGGGGCGGGGGACGTGGAGCAGACCGGAGCCAGAGGAACGGAGGGTACGGGCGGGTAGGTAGGGGGATAGTAGGTTGGAGAGGTAGGAGGGAGCGAGGCCGTGAATGGCCTTGTAGGTGAGGATGAGGATCTTGAAATCAATCCTCTGGGGGATGGGGAGCCAGTGGAGGCGAGCGAGGGTGGGAGTGATGTGGTCGCGGTGTCTGGTGCGGGACAGTACACGAGCTGCAGAGTTCTGAATGACCTGCAGTGTGGAGGGAGGGCCGGGAAGGCCGGCGAGGAGAGAGTTCCCATAGTCCAGCCTTGAGGTGACAAAGGCGTGGACCAGGGTTTCAGCAGCGTGAGGGGTGAGGTAGTGCCGTAGTCTGGCGATGTTCCGAAGGTGATGGAAGGCGGTGCCAGTTGTGGTGCGGATGTGAGGGAGAAAGGACAGCTCAGGGTCGAACAAAACGCCGAGGTTCCTGACTGGCTTTGAGAGGTGGAGAGTGCGGCCTTGGATGCTGATGGTGTCGGCGCCTGAGGTGCGGAGGCGCTGACGCGAACCAATCAGGAGGGCCTCGGTTTTTCGCACGTTGAGCTGAAGAAAGTTGTCTCTCGTCCAGGACTCGATGTCGGACAGGAAGCATTCCGATGTGACAAGGCGCTGCAAAAGGCAAGTTCATTCTTTTCTTTCAATCGCTCCAATCCCCCGCCTCCTCTACAGCACACGGTTTATTGAGTAATGAAGCTTGTTTTGCAAAATAATAAAATATTACAAAGCCTCACTTTCAAACATTCTTGTGATTTAACTGAAGGTATTTTTTCATCAGCTATTAATATTTTTATTATTTTTATTACCCTCTCTCATGAAGCCTCTGCCCGAAATCGAACACAAACACCAGCAATGTGTAGGTCAGATAAAGGATGTCAGGAAGCAATTCAACCACAAGGCATCACAAGCAAGCCCAGTCCTGTATTCATATAATGTTTACGCATACTGACAGCTCGGCTCTGATACTCCTCTTTCTGGGAAGTTCAGGCTTAATTTGCAATATTCTCACCTGACTCAGGCAGAAAAATGATCGAACCTTGAGCCTTCATGGTCTACAGCAGTGGTGGCCAATCTACGCCACCCCCCCCCCCCCCACTCCCACCCGCTCAAAAAAAACATGTGCACAAGTGTAAGTAAGTCTGTGTTCAATCAGTAGTGTGTTTCCAGGTTTTTATGACATAAATCAAGACAATTTATTTTGCTGACCGATTATAAAGGTTGGAGCCGTTCAGTGAACTTTGAGAGAGAAAGCTCATCTGTGATCTGCTTGATCTGAATTGGTTCTGTTTAGTCAGTCAAGTCTCTTCAAACCCACAGCATTCAGTATTTGAAGTAGGGTATAGTACCTACTAGGAAATATGCTGTCCTGTTCCTATTGAAAAAACGCTCTGTCATTTGCTTGTACAACAGTAACTGAATGTAAGCTATGGAAAATGTTTTTCGTAAGGAACATGATTGATAAAGGCAAAAAAAAAGCTGGTTCATCAGGAAGCTGCTCACTCAGAACAAGCGTATATTTGATAAAACTTCAGTTGACAAGAGTTCCATGTCTCACATACGTTCAGTCATGTTCGTGTAACTTCATATCTTCCATATTCTCAGCTAAACGTTTAATGTCCTAATTGGTATTTCTCTCAGTTTCCTCTTTCTGTTGTCTGCTCCAGGGTTCTGTGTCTTAATCACTAAAAGAGGAAACCATCCAGATGAACAGAAATTAATTCTGTAAAACAAACCGCAGCATCCTGTGGGCACCAACACGCGGTTTGAAGTTAGAAATGCGTAAAGCATCAATTAGGAATATACAGTGATGTGCCCTAGTTCCCTGACACCATTCCCAATCCCGATGGCTGTCTGTGAACGGGATCACACATACGACTTTCAGGATCACAGCATCTGGGTACTGGTCAGTGTGCTGTTTACCAAATAAACTAAATACTCAGAGTAAACCTCTAACTCTGAGTCAAATGTTGAGATCCACCAGCTACAAGTTAACGTGTGACCTGATCCAGCTCCACGGAGATAAGTATTGATTAGTATTAGTATTACATCTGTGTAGGGGTTCTGCCTTTGCAGGATTCTAGTATGTTTAAGCTGCATGTTAGACACCCATTGTAAGGTGATTTTTTTTGGTCAGCCGGGTGTCTGACACATGCGGAAACCCATTACCGTGCTTAAGAGTATCCAGACCAAGCTGACATTTCCATGCTTCCCGCCTACACACGGAAATCCCAGAGGTAGATTGTTGGAATGGAACGCGCACTCTCTCTCCCTGGAGGGACACATCCCGCTTACCTAATTCTGGAAAATATTAGGCACAGGTTGGCCTAATCGTTCGAGTCACTGAGCTCTTTTCCCTTGGAGTGACAATATATCAGGAGTTTACTCTATGTGGTCCAACCTAGAGTACTGTGTTCAGTTCTGGTCACCGAAACAGAACCAGGCCTTAGTGTCACTGCATTGGAGAGCAACAAGGATGATCCCCTATATTCAAGGAATTAACTATAAGGAACAATTAGACCAGTTAGGATCTTGAAAGAAGACAACTAAGAGGGTGCCTTGTTGAACTGTGTAACATCTTAAATGGGATTGAAAAGGTAAACCTCGAACAATACTTTAGGATGTACCAAGAGAGTTTAGAGCTGGAGAGGGCAATTTCAGGACAGACACCGGAAAGATTTTCTTTACTCAGCAGGTAATAAACGTGTAGAACATGTTGCCAAGGAAAAGTGGTTGAGACTGGGACACTGGACTCATTTGAAAAGCAATTTGAAGCCGTGATGGGCGGACGGTAGGGTAGATATTCTGGAGGATGGTATCAGATGGGCCGAAGAGCCTTCTTCATTCAAATCCACCCTGTGAGGTTGCCTCTCAAGTTAGGAATTCAATATAATCTTTTTTTGAATGGGTGAGACATGATGTAAACTATAGCTGCCCCAAATGCATATCATGCCTTTAGATTCGATTTGTACCTTAATCTTCTAAATGATGGCAAAATTTGCATTCTGCTCAAAACAGGAATTTTTTTTAAAAAAAAACAATGAAGATTGAGGCCTCAGTTGGAGGATTCAATCTTAGTCAGTGGAAAATTATCCTGGGGTGGGACGAGCGTGGATTTTGTCAATGGTTCAGTAGATTTAACGTCGAAAAGAAGCCTGAAGATGAACAGCTGGAATCGGTCCAAGTCTCTCCGTCTCGAATGTCACCAGCTGCAAACATTTATGTTTTGTTGCACAATCCAAGTGGAGCGAGAAGATATTTCAAAAAACCCGCTCTGTGTTTGGCCCACTACTGATCCCTCCCCGCCAACACCCCGTTTATTTCTTTGTTTCTGTTTCTGGTCAAGTTACATTGAACAGAATGAGAAAATTGAGCAAAAGAATATATTTCTGCCATTACAAAAGTTCACAAATGAATATAGCCATGATCAAAACAAATGTCCGGCGCCACAAGTTAGTCCGTAAACCCACGCAACTCAAACGACAACTTTGGCATCTTGTTTTCCGGTGTAAGAAAGAGAAGTGTAACGTGAAAAAAAACTGTTTGGCCCACCTGATCTTGCCACCACAACACCAAATTTCTATCCGCTTTCATTACGGTATCATCGAATTACAGAGACTAATTCTCCCCCTCGCTGGCTACCGCTGTCGTTTTGTAAGAACTATGTGTAGTAATGCGATAGATTATTATTGAGAGTCTACCAAAAGCGTAACCAAACCCCAAACATATTCTTTCTGTGGGGCAGATGCTGAAATGCTGGCCTGCACCTGAACGGATTAAAGAAACTTCCACAAGATTGAACAGCCAGCTGGAGATTGGTAAAGTAAAGCTGAACATACATTGCTTCTAAGTGCCAGCATCAAGCAGCCCCAAACGGACAAATGTGTTTTGCTTTGGATAAGAAATTCCTTGCCTAGGTTTTATATCGAGCCCGGTTAGCGCACAGCAAGCCAGAACAAGAATAGATTGGTCTTGATCAGCCTTGCTCAGCTGGTGTGTCATTGTGGGTTCAGAAGCCGCACAAAAGAACTTTAAACTCATCATTTAGATCGACACCAAGTACAATGCTGGGGTGGGGATTATGGTCGGCAGTCACACCACGGAGCATTTGTACAGAGGAAATGAGAGGTGGTGCGTTCCAGGAGAAAAAGCACGTAATACTCATTCCAATGAAGAAGGTTTGGATGAAGCAGGCCTTCTGACCCGTTTGATCAACGTACGTGAGGAGAAGGGAATAATAGTAATAATAATAATCACGTCTTCCAGACGTCTCAAAGCGCTTCACAGAATACACTGTTGAAGTGAATTGATTGTATGTTTTGTGGGCGAAATGCGGAAGCCAATTGCCCACAGCTGCGTCCCCACAAACAGTCGTGGATTGAATGACCGAGTGATTATTTTTAAGGGATTATGAATCCCTTTAAAAAAAATGTGGAATCCTGTCGCTCAGTGGTTAGAGCACTCGCCTCGCAAGCGAGAGACCTGAGTTCGATTCCCGGCAGGAAGAAACCGTGGGCAAAATTCCTTACTCCACACGCCTGATAATAGTAAGGAAACTTGTTTTGCCCTGCCCAGGAATCAAACCCGGCTCCACCTGCTTGCAAAGCGAGTTTCTTTAACCACTGAGCGACAAGTCTCCACAAGATCCTTGCATCACACACTAATAGGAATAGGAGGAATAGGGACTTGTGTGGAGTATAAATACCGGCGTGGACACGTTGGGACAAATGACCTGTTTCTATCCTCTATGTAACTCTATCACAGCAAATCCTATGAAGCACTTCGAGACTTCTTCCCAACGTGAAAGGCGCTACATCAAATGCAAGGATTATTATTATCCAATCCTTCCAAAAAAAATCTTTGCTTTGACCCTTAAGATCAGAAGAAATATTGGAAATGGCCCTGCTGCCCATTTGATCTCATCTTTACAGTCTTCCCTTACAGCATCCAACTGTTTCTTAACAGTGCAGGCCTCGTATACACTGCCTGGAAACCCATTTCAGCTGTTACTTACCCTCTGTAAAATTTGTCCTACTGTGTGTCTGTCTTAACATTTCCCATCAAATACTGTTTCCTTGTTTCCTGCTGTTTTGGCACATCTGAACATATTGTCGAGTATCTGAGTTTACTTTTTTCTGTTCCAATGAGCATCAAATTAAGTTGCATCTTTCTGTCCGCAATTGGCTACCGCATTTCGCCCAGAAAATATGCAGCCAATTAATTTTTCAGTATATTCTGTGAAGGGCTTTGAAACGTTTTGAAGACGAGATAAGGCCCTATATCAAATGCAAGGCTTATTGTCATTATTATTATTATTTTATCTTCTCCCTGCACCACAGACTGCCCTGAAAGTAATCTCACGACGTGTTCCTTTTTTTATACTATACATTGACGTCAAGCAAGGGCTGAGGCAGTTCCCTTTGTCTGTACGATATTGTGACTGTACCTGGTGACGTTTTGTGCAGTGAGCGCTCGGAGTTTATCACACTGTGCGTAGAGAGAGCTCAGACTATATCACTGTGTGTAGCGAGGGCTCAGATTATATCACTGTGTGTAGTGAGGGCTCAGACTATATCACTGTGTGTAGTAAGGGCTCAGATTATATCACTGTGTGTAACGAGGGCTCAGACTATATCACTGTGTGTAGTGAGGGCTCAGATTATATCACTGTGTGTAACGAGGGCTCAGACTATATCACTGTGTGTAGTGAGGGCTCAGACTATATCACTGTGTGTAGTGAGGGCTCAGACTATATCACTGTGTGTAGTGAGGGCTCAGACTATATCACACTGTATTTAATGGGTGACACTGCGTGGAGTGAGGCTGGGACAGTTCCCTCTACTTGTGCTTCTCTTATTACTTTGAGGTCAGACCCTCACACTCTTCCTCATCCTGATCATCTTTGGTTGCGTGCAGGTTTAACTTGACGCTCTACTAAACCACAGACACACTGCTGGAAACCGCACAAATGACACATTTCGGCTCGTCAAGACTCATTTCCGTACTTCAGTTTGGGGTTTTTTCACCAATCCAGGCATGGGTCTGATCTTCAGGACTTAAAAGCTAAAATAAAAGACGTGCGGACAGTTCTTTTACAGAACTTTCCAAAGAATAAACAGGGAAGGACACATCCTGTTTCAATACCGCTTATTTAGAATGCTTCTTCTTTTTAGGAACTGGTTCCACGAACAACTTTTGAGACTACAGTATTACAAAAGTCTCTTGAAGACCAAAAGCTGTTCAAAATGTCTACCTCTGCCCAGCAAAACACAAAGTGCAAGAAACACTATAAGTTCTGCTCTGGAAACCCACAGTTTATCTCCTGTTAACAGCGTGTCGTGACTGTAATGGTAGAAAAACGAAAGCACTTGCAATCTATTGCTCACAAAATGCCCGCTTGCACCATTAGATTTCAAGCGCAAACATTACCCTTTTGGGAGGAAAACTTGACACCGTGCTTAAGAGTATCCAAACCAAACTGAGAAAGTTAAACACAAGTTAAAACAAAATCTAAAGCTGTTCAGCAGCCTCCAGCGATGTTCGGTTTGGCAAAAAAAACAACAACTGTGGTGCAGAGATAAGGAACCGATGTCTCATTCAGAAAACAAAGCTCTGATTTTGTTGCTGGACTGACTGTGGAATGGACAGACTGCGTTAAGAGGCCTTTGCTCATGCTTTCTCTTCCTGAATATACGTCCCTTCGCTTGCCTTTGCAGAGCCAGAAGCTCCACAACAACAACAACATTACATTTGCATAATAATAATCCTTGCATTTGATATAGCGCCTTTCACGTCGGGAGAACGTCCCAATCTTCGCAGCTACAAAAAGAATTTTAACTGTATCACTGTTCTGGCTTTCAAGACACGTGAACCAGGTGGAGGTTAAGCTTGCTTGTTATGGATGATCCTCCAGTTAAACTCAAACTGTTAGTGCTCTCAGCACATTACGTAATCCTGCACTGCAGGGGAAAAAAACACAGTGAAAGTGATGCTTATCGCTGTTGACTGCAAAGATGATGCTTTGAATTCGTTTTGGAGCTCCTACATTTTCAAAGATGGGGGGAGAGTCCAAAATGTAAGACTGAATTTGGATCCTGTTATCCATAGTATGTCACTAACGCTTTTCAAAAGGTTCAATTCTCAATTACCCCCCACCCCCAAACAAAATCACTGCACTTTACAGTACGTCCAGTGAAATGTTTTGGGGACAGAAGAATAATAGTAATGATTCTTGCATTTGATATAAGACCTTATCACGTATTCGAGACGTCTCAAAGCTGCTTCACAGAATATACTGTAAAGTGCGGTGACATCCTTCCAATGTGAAAGACGCTATAGCAAATATAAGGATTATTATAATATTATTACTATTACAATATATTGAAGGGAATCTGGTGAAATATCCAGACATATTCAGAGTAAGTGGCCACTTTATAACAGGCCGTTCAAATGTTTGAACAGCAAAGCTCCACGACCCACAGAGCCACGCAGCATAGAGGTCCCGCCACCTACAGCAGCCGGCAGCTGCATTCGATGGAAAGTGTTTTGTTTTTCAGCTGAAGGGAACAGCGACGCAGCTTGGTGCTTTGCTACGAGCAGGTGGCGGGTATTTTCATTCTCTCAGGCACTGGGAAAGTTTCTTCAAAGCGTCTTTAATATCTAACGAGAAATGCCACTGCTCACAACCCATGCATCAAACCTGCAGAGACAGAAACCACTTGAATTAATTCAAGCCAGCTGGTAACATTGGGCAGCCTTGGCAAGTTCTACAGCCCTCGCTCACCGGGTACCGTGCATCACGCATGATACCGCACACGCTTTATGTGGACATTCCTTGACGCGTAAAGATTATTTCTACACATGCACAATGCTCAGTTATAACGAGGCTTCTCGTCCAGCTTTCAGTCAGAGGAGCTTCAAGCTAACGTTGTATCTTTCGTTATTGCTTCACTTATCATTTTATCGTCAGCAAAGTGAATTTGCTTTCATCGGAATTTAGAATGGAAATGGACGAAAAACGTTGACAATGTTTTACTGTCAGTGTCAACATCCGGCGGCTTGGCAGTTGCCGAGGAACGTGAGAGTTTGGGCAGAAATGACTGTACAGCAAAGGCCCAAATTATTCCCATGATACTAGTCTTAAAGTCGTTATCTTAAAATAAACATTTGCGCAGGATTTTGGAAAATTCTTCAATTCGTGTTTTAATTCCGAAGTTGATTCCTTTTAAGAGTTTAAGAAAAACAGCTTGAAATATAAGTTATATGAAACATAACTTAAAAACAACACATTACATTTGTAAAGCGCCTTTCACATCGGGAGGACATTCCAAGGTGCTGACAGTCAGGGATTTGGACCCGAATGGGGTGGGGCGGGGGGTGTTGGAGAGCAGGGAGGGTAGGGGTAGGAGGGTGTTGAGCTTAATGTTTACAACTAAATGTTCTAAACAATGGTCTTAAAGCCAAGACTGTGAGAATTTCGGGCACTTAGTGTAGCTCCATTCTAACTCATGTCTTTACAGTGTGAATTTGGACATAGGACAGAGCACAGAGGACATGATATTGACAGCAACTTGATGACCCAATGGTTGACCAATTTTTTTAGTGTGGGACCAGGCCAGTACTCAAGGAGCGAACCAGCCAGCTACTGATGTATCAGCCGCGGTTTTATGGATCCCAATAGCAATATCATCTTAAAGTGCTACATTTATTGCCAGAGCCTTTTAAAGGATAGCTTTAATGTAGGCTTTGTCTTCCGAATGGACGCTAAATAAGACGAAATTGCGATCTCAATTCGTGCTACTTGCATTATTACAGTTAATGCTGTTGAGTGATTGATAGCAATACTATAAAAAAAAATGAATATTTTAAATATGCTCAGGAATCATCTGCAAAAAGGTTCAAACAAACAGGTCCCAATCTTTATGAAATTTGTTGAGCCATACAGGCTTGGAAGACCCAAAACACCAAACGAACTGACCTGAACCGCGGTAGTGATAAGGAGTTACAATCTATCTCATTAACCTGAGCCCTTGGGGTCAGCTAAGAGGAGTAAAAATCAACCCTGGTTCTACTCCTCGTCCCTATTCAATAACGATGCTGGGAAGTTTGCACGTGTGGATTATGGGCTTGACTTCCATGGTCTGTCTGTGGACACTCGCTGTCTGGATTCACACATAAAGAATAAGGGTTTTGTTTCCATAACCCTTTCAGTGGGGGTCTATGATGTGAGTTGTGCAAAATTCTGTGCAAAACATCAGTGATGTAAATGAAGATGGCTGCCATAATTTGACAAGTCCTCAGAAAATTGTGACTTCCCCTTTTATTGGGGAAGCTCCTTCGTCTTTCCTCGGTCAGATACGCCTGCACGTCCATTTCCTGTAGAAACCACTCTACATGTAAAGCCACCACAGCCATCAATTGGTGGACTTGTGCAAGAAGGTTCACATGCTGAAAATGGCTTCTCACTGGCCGTGGTCTCTCGCTCAGATTTTTACCCTGCCCGAGACGCGCGTTTTGGCACAAAATAAATCTATGGGACCAAGTCCCAAACCCTTGAACAAGTACCGTTTTTGGGCCACTGGAATTTCGAGCCCACGGTGTGTTATCCATATGTAAACACAAGTGAACAGAAGGAGTTACAAATAGCCTTAATTATTTAATTGACAATTAATGAAAATAATTCATTGTAATTTTGGAATCGTTTCAATGAACAGTCAGGAAACCTGTAATTGACTCTGTACTCTTAGTTTACACAAGAAACATAATATTTTTATACAACAACACACATAGTTCATACAACTCTCATAATAGGGCCATTGACTATATTTATGCATAAACCATGTATTTGCAGACATTTAATTTGAAGGGCTAATTTCTAGCCACGTATTTAACTGTTCAACCAGTTTCCTTTATTAATAATAATAATAATAATCCTTGCATTTGATGTAGCACCTTTCCCATCAGGAGGACACACTGAAAGGGCTTCAAGGGGGTAAATTGTAAAGTGTAGCGACTGTATTTTGTATGCAAATCCAGCAACCAAGTGAATGACCAATTTTATCTGGGGGATTGTTGGCCTGAACGCTGGGGAAAAACTCCATTCATTTTTCACATTGTGCCCTGGGATCTTTAATATCCACCTGAGCAGGCAGACAGAAATTCAGTTTAATGTCTCATCTGGAGGATGGCCACTCCAACAATGCAGGCACTCCCCCAGCACTGTCTTGGAATAGCATCATAAACTATATAATAATAATAATAATTCTTGCATTTGATATAGCGCCTTATCACGTCTTCGAGACGCCTCAAAGCGCTTCACAGAATATGCTGTAAAGTGAATTGACTGTATATTTTGTGGGCGAAACGCGACAGCCAATTGCGCACAGCAGCGTCCCACAAACAGTCGTGGATTGAAGTGATCAATTTATTATTGCTTTTTTGCTTGAGGGATTATTATCATATAATTTATAATATATCAATTCCTCAATCTTAAAACCCATCACAAGACATACTCTTTGACCGAACTTTCACTCAACTTTCCACTCCCATCCCCTCCAGCTCTCACTCCATCCATATGATGTCAAAGTCCCAACATAGGGCTTGAATCTTACAAGCTTCTGACTCAGAGATGATACTCCTACCAACCCAAGCCAGGTTGACACACATTGCTCCATGTCTCCAGCTCTGTCCGCCCCACTATTGATTCATTCTTTTTTTTTCGGAAACTCCGTCCCCTAATCCCTCTGACTCAATTCCTTGTTTTCGAAGCACACCTCAAGACATACATACTCTTTGACCGAACTTTCAGTCAACTTTCCACTCCCATCCGCTCCTGTTCTCACCCCACCCTTCAGTTTGGCTCAGGTGCCCAGCGAGCACGTACGTCATCCCAATGCAAACAGAGCTGCAATAATGTAAATAACTTTCACCTGCATGTTCCAGCGTGTTAAATTCCTGTCGTGCCCAAACTATTCGTTTGACTTCTACCGCTCCAGCAGAACTGACTTACGAACCTTAGGGATGTTGCAATGTTTTGTTTACAACATCAATTCAACCACTAACACTAAATCTAACACATCCACAAGCTGGAGAACCAGCTAGCTGTCAATTAACCTGCTTAAAGAATTCCATCCTGTGCAGACCCGTACTTTGCTTTTCAGCATCTGAACTTGTATCTTCTTGTCCTGCTTTTCCAACTTAATCCAATTTAGCATCTCACATTACTCTTTGAGATTCCCCTCTTTTCAAGGCTGAAGCTTATCTAATACAGATATCTAAAAAAAGAGTAAATTCCAATAGGTTTGGGGAAAAGGCAGATAATGGGACTGAAAGGTTTGCTCTGTAAAAGAGCTGGTACAGACACAATGAGCTGAATGGCTCTCTTGTGAGCTTCAAATTTCCATGGTTCTCTGGTTGTTCCTCGTGCTTTATTGCTCTAACATTTGGGTTTGTCCTTGTTGCTCTCATGTGCACTGCCGCAAGAGCCTGGGTTTGGGCTAGAGAGTCTCAAATGTCCCAGAAAATCTCCGACATCTGTCAATGTCTCCAATATCTTTCAGAGAATCTCTAATGTCTATCAGAACCGAAGCCAGTGGATACATACAGCAAATGCTACAGTTTACAATGTATTGCTGTCTCCGTACAATTTGGGTATATAAATCATTTTACAGGTTAACTGCAGTGTAATATTTCCTTCCTAAATCATCAGGACTGGAAACTTAACTTTCACTGGAGAATGTTCGGAATTTGAGGGTAAGATGTTTCGAGTGTCATTAAGATTTCCAGTTAAAAGCACGCACTTAGCAGCGAGAAAACAACAAGATTACATTTGTACAGCGCCTTTCATGTCGGGAGGACGTCCCAAGGCGCTGGACAGAGCACAGCATTTTAGCTGGGGTTGGGGGGGGGAAGGGAGGGAAAGAGAAGGGGGGTGGCCAATGGCATGGTCGAAGAGGAGGGTCTTGAGGCGGGAAGAAGGAGGCTAAGGAGAGGGTGAGGCGGAGTGATTGGGGGATTGGGGGATTGGAATTCCAGAGGTTGGGGGCAGAGTGGCTGAAGGCACTCCTGCCAATGATGGGGCGGGTGGGTCGGGGGGGGTGGAGCAGGCCAGAGCCGGTTGAGCGGAGGGAACGGGCGGGTTGGTAGGGGGTTAGGCGGTCGCAGAGGTAGGGTGGGGTGATGCCATGGAGGGCTTTGTATGTGAGGACCAGGGTCTTGAACTGGATCCTCTGAAGGATAGGGAGCCAATGGAGTCGGGCGAGAGTGGGGGAGATGGGGTCATGGAGTTTGGTGCGGGAGAGGACACGAGCTGCAGAGTTCTGGATTATCTGCAGCCTGTGGAGGGAGGAGTTGGGAAGGCTGACAAGTAGGACGTTTGCATAGTCGAGCCTGGAGGTGATGAAGGCATGAACAAGAGTTTCAGCGCCTGAGGGGTGAGGTAGTGGCGGAGTCGGGCGATGTTACGGAGGTGAGGGAAGGCAGAGCGGGTCATGGCTTGAATGTGGGGGAGAAAAGACAGTTGAGGGTCAAACAAGACACCGAGGTTGCTGACTGACCTGGTGTGGCAGCCTTAAACCTCCTCCCCCGCCCCCCCCTTGCAAGCATGAGCTGACCACAGACACTCAGGAAGTTCATTATTTGTCACAGCCACTATCTACATGGTTTCATTTCCTCTTGATGCAACTCTCCCAACAGTAACTGCTGATTAATCTGTGGCTCCGGCAGCTGAGAGCATCAAGCAGTTTGGCTCCAACTTCAGTTTGGGAGATGAGCACGTCAAACCCTTTAGCAGCTGATAGCCCGGCCTCAGTTATCCATTAGGATTGCCTCAAGCCGCACAGGATCCTGGTCTGCAAACCACATTAACCTGATCTGATTCACCACAAGCCCCGTTCACCTCTGACATGCGGCGATGAGAACGTAGGACAGTGTGACCTTGCAGTCTATCCGGTTTACTCCATTGCCATAGCAATAGCTGCTTGGAGCTGACCATAAATAGCAAATCTGGTAGATGTGGCTAAATGATAACCAATCTATAGCAGCTGCGAGCATTCTGGGGAGTTCACGTCGAGAGCCTTTGGGGCAATGAGCGAGGGCAGGATCCTGAAGGAGCATTACTTTGTGGAAAGCCTACATTCCTGCGCTTGTAACCTTTCATTGGCAGCGCTCTTACTTTATTCGGACACATTATTTGAAAACATTTTTGGATTAGAGCTCTGCTTTATTGGCACATTGAACGAGATGAACCTTAAAAGGAGAAAATAAAACGACGTTTTTGAAAGACGTTTAAGAAAGCATTATTCTCGCATTTGATAGAACGCCTTTTCACATCTTCGAGACGTCTCAAAGCGCTTCACAGAATATACTGTAAAGTGAATTGAAAGTATACATGGTGGGCGAAACTCGGCAGCCAATTGCGCACAGCAGAGTCCCACAAACAGCCGTGGATTCAAGTGACCAATTTATGATTCTTTTTTTTGAAGGAATTATTACCCTCGGAAAAGTGATCCGCCAATCGACTCACAACCGGGTTCCTTCTTACTGTTGGGTAAACAGAGGCGTGTGGAGTAAGCAAACTTACCCAACATTTCGCCCTGCCGGGAATCGAACCCAGGTCTCTCGATTGCGAGGCGAGTGCTCTAACCACTGAGCTACATGACTTTTTTTTCCCGTGAAGGAGAAAGCTATAACTACAACCACAACAAAATTACATTTGCATAGCGCCTTTCGCATCGGGAGGATGTCCCAAGGCGCTGGACAGTCAGTGTTTCGGACTCGAGCTGGGGGTCGGGATCGGGGAGTCACAGTTTCCCTCTTGCAGTTGAACCCAGAAGAGCTTTGATTATCTTATTTGGTGCTCTCACCAATCTCCACACACTCAAACTCATCCAAACTCAGCATCCTGTGTTCTCTTCTGCACTAGGCTCTGCGCACCCAGCGCTAATCTACAACGGGTTCCACTGGTTCCCAACAGGTCGACTGTAAGATTATGACATTGACCCTCAAATCCCTTCAGGATCGTGCCCTTCGCTATGTTTACAATCTCCTCCCACCTATTCTGCTGCTCCTACCACCCTCCCATTCTGGTCGACTGCTTGTTCTTCACTCCGTTGGTAGCCAAGCCTTCAGTCACGAAGCCCTTGCCTTCGAGAACCTTGCTCCCGAATCTGTTGTTGCTCTCACTTCCTCTCTCTCTACCTTCAACACGCTCATTAAAAACATACTTTTTCAGTCACCGTTTTGATCAACATTCATAGTTCTCCCTTCTTTCTTCCCACTCGGTGTTCCCTATTTTGTGTTAATTAATTTGAAACATTTATTGTGCATAAAAGTTCAAGTTGATATAAGTTCACTTTGTTTAAATTGTAACAGAATGGTGCCTTATCTGTCTGGGTTTCTGTTTTTACGTGACTAGTTCCCTTTCTCTGTGATGAAATATTCTCGCGTTTCGCCCACAAAACGCAGTCAATCCACTTTACAGGATATCCTGTGAAGCATTTGAGATCTCTCAATGACATGATAACACGCTATATCAAATGCAAGGTTTATTATTATTTCATTTCTATTTCTACAGTCCATGGTGGGAAGGTGGGCAGAGGCTTGAGGAAAATGACTCAGCAGGTGATTGTGATGGAAAAGAGTAGCTTGTGGTCATCCTTTTCCTCCAGGATGTTGAGTAAAAAGGGGTTTTGCCTTGGAGAGAGAGAGAGAGAGAGGTGGTAATAGATTCAGAGGTATTTGAGACCGCATTAGCAGTACTTTGAGGCTGGTTCATGCCGTCTGCATCTGAGGTCACGTGGTGGGAGATGGTTCTAGATTTTGGAGGCAGGAGATTGTATTGAAGGTGAGGAGATACGCACATTGAGCAGTTCAATGCGAAAGATCAGAGAGCAAGAAATTCAGAAGGTGAGAGAGCATTTGAGAGGAAATGAGGTTCCGGTTTTGTGGCCTGAGGTGATTGTGCAGGTGCTGGTGTAGGATCTGAGACACAAGCTAAACTCTAAGCTATGCGAGCCGATCAGCCCCATGCTCACCCAGCTTCACTGGCTCCCCACCCCACAGAGGATCGAGTTTAAGACCTGTCCTCACCTTCAAACCCCTCCATGGTCTTGCTCCGCCCTACCTCTGTGACCTCCCAAATCCCTACCAACCTGCCCTCTCCCTCCACACAGCCTGTTCCACGTCCCCCGCCCTGCCCACTCCACCATCAGAGCTCGGGCCTGTAGGTCGGGCCTTTCTGGAACTCCATCCCGGAGCCCCTTCACCTCGCCCAGTCCCTCGCCTCCTCCAAGGCCCATCTCAAGACCTTCCACTTTGACCGCGCCTTCGGTCACCCTCATGTACCTCCTGATCCCAAACCCCAGCTCGGGTTCAAACCCTTCACTATCCAGCACTTTGGGACATCCTCCTGACGTGAAAAGGCATTGAGATGATGGTCCCTCGGTGCTGGAACCCTGGTTTGGGCGCCCTGGTGATGTTGCTCCTAGTCCTGGTGGGAATGCCCCAGACGCACAAACACCAACCCAAATGTGAATTCAACAGGAAAACTGTCACTGTGGAGATAAGTGACGTTGCCAGTATATTGTGTAATAAAACAGAACTTTAACTTATCAATTATTTCATTCTCATGCTGCCTTTCGTTTTTGACAGAAATTGTAAATCGCTAACTGCACAGGAAGTCACAAGGACATTGCGATTAAAAAAGCAATAAGGAACTGAGATCTGAGACCGCAGAACACAGGAAGCAGTCAACTTCACTAACTGTTCTCTGGCTATTAAATATCACTCAGATACTCTTAACAAGAGCTGTGTCATGATCACTAACATCCATTAGATCACAAGGAGACCAACACAGTGTCAACAGCAACGACAAAATTACATTTATAGAGCGCCTTTCACATCAGGAGGACGTCCCAAAGCCCTGGACAGTCAGGGGCCGTTTTTGAATGGCAATTAAAGATGTTAAAAGGATTTCGCCCACAAAGTACACAGTCAAGTCACTTTACAGCATATTCTGTGAAGCGCTTTGCGACGTCTCGAAGACGTGATAAGGCGCTGTATCGAATGCAAGGATTATTATTATTATTATGTCAAAATGGTGCGCCGATACACCGGGCCACCCAAATATCTGCAGCTCACAGTTGATTGTGAATTTCTATCGGTGTAGTTAGTGCGAGAAAGTCAGTGAGAAACAAGTCTCACCTTTGGTCCCACCCATTCCTACTGAAGGTGACTGTAAAACCTTAATACCTTACCGTGAACCAGAGCAAGCCACTTTCAGTTGCGCAATCGAATGACATGCAACACATCCAGTTTGTTCTGGGCACTAACTACGTCCACCATAGGACTTCCAAATCACATGAAGCAGTTGACACCTGGTACACCACTGAACAAACAAACCAATGTGTTAAACGTTCACATCCCAGTGTAAGTTTCGGTGCAACAGAGTCACAATCGACCAGCATCCCCACTTCTAATTGCTATCCAGACACCTTAGCTGGAAGGTATGTAAATATACGTATGTACATGGTTGTGGGCAACAGGGCGTGTTGCGAAAGATCCAGCTATATTTGGTGAACAAAACCAATGGGCTTTATCGGGATCAACATGAACAGATCAGCTAAAACCACATGTCGAGGGCACCACAGGCAGAGATGTCAGCTCCCTGAACCTACTGCTCTCTGCACTCCAGGTTCCTAAACCCTGTAACTCCTGTCCCCAGACCGGCCACCCGGAGCCTTCAGCTGCCCCACTCTGAGGCCGAAGATCATGACCCATCACTCAGGGACCTGAGACAGTTTAGCTCGCGATCAAGCGGCCCAAACATATGACACTGTATACAAGCACACGCGTCAATATGCGTGTGAACACCAGGGTGGGACGCACGATCGCTTTGATTCCTCCTCTCCCCCCAACCCCCACCCCTCCTGCTCCTCCTCCCATGTTGGAAAGTCTATTGTCAGTTCCTGTGTTGAACTCGTGCCACTTTCACCAATAGGTTTGTGAACTTTTCACAGGGGTGTTTCCCGAGTGTTTGGACTGCGTTCAGAAAGTGATTGATGGATACGCTCAGTAAATAGACTAAGGCTCTAATAAGGGACGTGCTTGTTTAGTATATTTCCTGCACCAGTTGCGCCCTTCCCCTAATAATTTCTTGTGGTTGTAGCACCGCAGAATTTCCTCCACCGGGCCAGAGCAGAACGTAACAGCGAGCAAGAAGAGCTCAGCAACAAAGCACGAAGCTGAGAGTGGGTTGAATAGCACCAAATATAAAAAGGTCCATTTAAAATACAATGTCATTGCAGACTTCTGCTGCCAGCCGACTCTTAGAGAGAGATATATGTTCACTGGTTTGTTGGGCCTACTTTAAAGAAGCAACATTTGAGGTATTTGAATTCGGTCGAGATGTGAAGCCATAAAATCTGAGCCGAGATAGAACTGAGGGGCATTTCTTCACACAAGAGGTTTGTGAATTTGTGGAATGCCCTGGCTTAGAAAGCTGTAGAGATGGAATCAATAGGAATGTTTAAAAGAGAGATCGACAGAGATTTGGGTCGGGGAGGTGTTGAAGAAAGGGAGGGAAAAAATGACACAACGTAAGGTGAAACGTGGGATTTCTTTTTTGAACATCAAAAACTAAAGAAAACAAATGCGATGCTAAAAAAAAAACAGCGACTTGATTCATGAACACAATTAATTGCGTAAATAGAGAGCCAATGTCCTACAATAGCTGATCCCATTGTGGATAAGCAAACAGTGCAGGTAATTGGACATTGCACAGTCAAATTGGCTAACAGAACATTGTGCCAGCAGACTTCATATTGTAGCTATAATATTAATAATCCTTGCATTTGATATAGCACCTTATCATGTCGTTGAGACATCTCAAAGTGCTTCACATAATATACTGTAAAGTGAATTGGCTGTGTATTTTGTGGGCGAAATGTAGTATACACATTAAAGGCGTAGCCCGCGCCAGCACTTCACTGACTACCTCACTCTCTGAATCTTGTTTCAACTAGTTTGGGATCAGAGGAACGTGAGGAGGGAGGAGATGCCTTTGAGGAAGAGCCAGGTGGTTTTCGGGAGGGTTGTTTACTACGGTACAGAGTGAGGCATTCGAAGGAGGGGTAGGAGATGGGAGATAAGCCGAGGGAGGTTTGTGGGATAAGGATCACCCCACCACTGTGTTGTGGTGGAATGTATATCCAGGTGGGGAGGCATCGATGGATGGGAGGGAGTCACTGGGGGACAGAGAGGTTTTGTGAGCCCAAGGAGACCTACGCACTTGTCTAGGATGAGGTCGTGGACGGTAAGAGATTTATTTGAGAGGGAGTGGATCGCTTTTCCCGGGGTAATAATTTTTAAAAAAACACAATAATAATTTGGTCAACTGGTTGCCACGTTTCACCCACAAATATACAGTCAATTCACTTTACAGCAGATTCTGTGAAGCGCTTTCAGACGTCTCGAAGACGTGATAAGGCGCTATACCAAATGGATGGATTCTTCTTCTTATTATATATAGCATAGAAATATACAGTGCAGAAGGAGGCCATTCGGCCGATCGAGTCCACACTGCTCAGGACAAGATCGCTTCAATCCCACCTTTTCCCCATACCCCACAAGCCCCTCTCTTTCACATGCACCACCTCCGGGTGAAAATTAATCCCCTTTTGCTATTCTTGTAATGATCTTATAACTATGTCTTGAGTCACTGACTCCCCTATTAGTGGAAGAAAAATTATTAATCCTTGCATGGAGCGGAGTAAGGAAACTTGCCCAACATTCGCCCTGCCCGGGAATTGAACCCAGGTTCTCTCGCTTGTGAGGCGAGTGGTCTTAACCACTTGAGATACACGACTCCACAATAACTTCTCCGGATTTACCCCATCGAAACCCCTCATAAAGCGAGAAGGTCCCAGGTTCGATTTCCGGGCGAGGCAAAGCCTTAGGCAAACTCCACACACACCTCTGTTTACTGAGCTGTAAGCAGGAACCTGGTTGTTAAGTCAATTGGCGGATCACTTTCTGGTGGAAATAATTCCTCAAAAATATAACCATGTTTAATAATAATCTGGTCACTCAATCCACGACTGTTTGTGGGACGCTGCTGGGCGCAATTGACCACCGAGTCGGCCCCCAATAGACACAGTCACTCCACGTTAGAATATATGCTGTGATGCATTTGGAGAACTGTCTCAAGAACGTGATAAAGCAAGGATTTTTTTAAAATGACTTATAAAGGTGAAGCAAAGTCCATCACAATTATTTTTAAAAGGCAATAAAATGCTTGAATATAAACGGTCGGGGGAGTGATCGGAGTAGGATTAGATGAGGTGTCTGGAATGGAGAGAAGCACCAGTAGTTTTGGCAGTTTCTTCACTGCAACTTCCTACCATCTTACCACACACACACACACACACGAGCTGCAAACAACTCACCCACTCTTACTCTCGTCCTCATGGACGGTTCAATGTCATACCTCCCCTCAGCCCTCCTCCTAAAATTTACAACCATATCAGTGCCAATATTTGCATCACTTATTTTACGTCTGCTCTCTCCACAGAGTGCTGCACTTTCACGAGACTCGAGGCGGACCAGAATAGCATCATCATTAATTCTTATTCAAGACAAAATCCTCCAGTGAAAGTGGCAGAGTTAAGTCATCTGGAGGGGCCTCAACCCATTAAAGCCATTAACGTTTTCTAAGAGCGCTTATGTTAAGTGCTTTCTGACAAGTTTCTCCTCAGCGCCACAAACTGAAGATCAGACGGGGGAACAAACACGAGGCAAAATGGCATTCCCACTCTAATCCTACTTTGCTGTAAAGTTTGAAACTTGGCTTCTCTGCAGATAATAATAATAATAATCCTTGCATTTGATATAGCGCTTTTCAGGTCGGGAGGACGTCCCAAAGCGCTTCACAGAACACACTGTAAAGTGAATTGACTGTATATTTGTGGGCGAACGCGGCAGCCAATTGCGCACAGCAATGTCCCACAAACAGTCGTAGATTGAAAATTTTATTATGTTTTTGGTTTTGGAGGGATATGTGCGATATGTGCGAATCGCAAGTTCATTTCAATCACTGGTTGTGAACTTCTTGAGACGGCACAATTTCAGCGCAGCCCATTTAAATGAGTCGGAAAATGCAAATGAAAAGGTCCCGCCAGCAAAAATACCAGCCTGGTTACCTCACTGTCCTCCTTCCATCCATTTCACTTTTCACCATTTAAGGCAACAAAGCTGTGTTTTGCAGATTTTGTGGACAGCATTTACCTGAAAATGTTTGGGAGGGGGGAAAAGGGCGGATGCCATTCGCGTCGAGCAATACAAATGGGGTGAAGTGTGGCCGCAGACTCAAATAGCGCTATGTCGAAGTGGCAAAAAAAAAAAAAAAGCACATTACGTTTGTAATCTGAATATCGGGCGGTCGCTCACCATTGCTTCAATCAACTTCCACACAAAAAAAGTTAAGTTGCTGTATCGGTTCGAGGGACGATTCTAAGTCGGAAAATCTTTTTACTTTTAATGTGAATTTGCGACATTTGCGTTTGAATTCCGGTTGCGAAAAATAACCAGAAACCCCCAAACCTGACGTACCGGGGCCGCACACAGCTTTCTTTGCTGGGGCTTTTAACGGGAGTCGCGTTGGGTTTGCAGTGGGGTCGTGTCTCATCCGGTCGCTTGTTTTCTTTGGGTCCGAATGTTTCTTTTCGATGTGTAATCAAATCGAGAGAACTGCAGACGTTTCAAAGCAACGCGACGGAGAAATCACGGCGCGACGACTCGCTTTGCACACAATTTGGATCTTTATTGGGTTTTCTTTAGTACACGCTTGAAAGAAAGCATCTTTTCCCCCCAAAGGAAATACAGCTCAGCGAGACCAATAGGAAGCAAATGGACAAACCTCAACAGGGGACCAACTCCCTGAATCCCACCCCCATCCCCCACCTCTCTCTCTCTCTCTCTCTCCTCCTTGGCAAAGCTTCGCCTCTCCCCGTGTAGTTCAGCTCACAGCAAAGATCTGGAATTTGATTAAAAGAAAAAGTCCACCAAAGCAGATTCTTCGGGCCATTTAGATGTTTCTTGGACCGAGACGAGACGGCGGTCTGCGTCAAAACATAAAATACGTCTTCCTAGGAGCCCTCCTGCTTCTCCTGAGCAATCGCTACCACAGGGAAAGAAAGGCACTGGATTAGAGAGTGTTAGTAAAAAGGAGAGCAGCACTCACTCACACTCACTCACTCGCACTCACTCACACTCACACCGGCCGCAGGTAGAGCTCACACCCACACACGCTTTGCAGACTTACTCTCTTTAGTGGGGAGGGTGTTCTTCTCGTCGGTGATCACCTTCTTCATTGAACCTCTCTTGAATGTAGTCACTTCCTTCATATCTGGTTTGTCCGACATTTTGACTCGAGTCGATCTAAATATTTTTTTTCAAAAAAATACACAACAATCAATCACACACACTCACACACACACTCGCACACACACACAATCACACAATCAATCACACACACAATCACACACACACACTCTCACACAATCAATCACACACACAATCACACACACACACACTCACACACACACTCGCACACACACACAATCACACAATCAATCACACACACAATCACACACACACTCTCACACAATCAATCACACACACAATCACACACACACACAATCACACACACTCACACATACACACTCACACAATCACACACACACACACTCACACACACACTCGCACACACACACAATCACACAATCAATCACACACACAATCACACACACACACTCTCACACAATCAATCACACACACAATCACACACACACACAATCACACACACTCACACAATCACACACACAATCACACACACACACACTCACACACACACTCGCACACACACACAATCACACAATCAATCACACACACAATCACACACACACACTCTCACACAATCAATCACACACACAATCACACACACACACAATCACACACACTCACACAATCACATACACACACACTCACACACACTCACACACACACAATCACACACACACAATCACACACACACAATCACACACACACAATCACTCACACACAATCACACACACACACTCTCACACAATCAATCACACACACACACACAATCACACACACACACTCACACAATCACACACACAATCACAAACTCACACTCACACACACTCACACACACAAAAAATCAATCACACTCACACACAATCACACACACAATCACAAACTCACACACAATCACACACACACGGTGGGGGGGGTATGGGGGTCTGTGGGGGGGTGTGCGGGGGGTATAGGGGGTTTGTTGTGGGGGTGTGTGTGGGGGGGGGGGGAGTGCGGGGTGTGGGGGTGTGTGGGGGGTGTGGGTGTGGGGGGTGTTGGGGGGTGCGGGGTGTGGGGGGTGTGTGGGGGAGCGGGGTTTGCGGGGTGTGGGGGGTGCGGGGTGGTGTGTGTGGGGGGGTGGGGGGGGGTGCGGGGTTTTGCGGGGTGTGGGGGTGGTGTGGGGGTGTGTGTGGGGGGGGTGCGGGGGGGGGTGGGGGTGCGGGGGGCAGTGACTGGGGTGCGGACCCCCTCCCGCTGTACAGTACCTGTTTGTGGGCTCCGACACTCTGAACAATGGCGCCGCCGCCGCTACTTAATACCGCGGCCCTCCCCGGGCCCGCCCCCTCCCCGGGCCCCGCCCCCCTCCCCCGGGCCCCGCCCCCCCCCGGCCCGCCCCGCCCCTCCCCGGGCCCTCCCCCGGGCCCGCCCCCTCCCCCGGGCCCCGCCCCCTCCCGGGCCCGCCCTCCCCGGGCCCCGCCCCCTCCCCGGGCCCCGCCCCCCGGGCCCCGCCCCCTCCCCGGGCCACGCCCCCTCCCCGGGCCACGCCCCTCCCGGGCCACGCCCCCTGATCCCCGCCTCCTCCTCACTGCCTTATTTGGGTGCCGCGTGGGGCGGGGCTTGTGTGTGTGTACCTGTGTGTGTGTGTGTGTGTGTGCCTGTGTGTGTGTGTGTATGTGTGTGTGTGTGTATGTGTATGTGTGTGTGTGTGTGTGTGTGTGTGCCTGTGTGTATGTGTGTGTGTGTATGTGTGTGTATGTGTGTGTGTGTGCCTGTGTGTATGTGTGTGTGTGTGTGTGTGCCTGTGTGTGTGTGTCTGGCGGGTGGCCGAAGGCGCGGTCAAAGAGGAGGGTCTCGAGATGTGCTCTGGAGGAGGCCGAGGGAGGGGACGAGACGAACGGACTGTGGGCTGGAGTTCCAATCCTGTCCGTACTCCCCCATAAAAGGGGGGGGGGGGGCGGGGGGGGGGGGAGGGGGGAGATACAAGACCCACTTTGTTACTGAGCCCCGAAAAGGGCGGCAGAACCCCGAGGTGGGGAACCCTCGGTCCCTCCGTCAAAGTAAAAGTGCGCGGAGATACTCACCCACTGCCCCCCCCCACCCCCCACCCCCACCCTCCATGTTTATTGCATCCCGTACCGGGATAATAAGGCAACACTCCAGGGGAGGGGGTTGGTGTATTGCCGGAGCCGGGACAGTAAGGGCTCGGAGGAACCCGGTCGGGAGTCGATTGGCGGATCGCGTTTCTGGGGGTAACTAATCCCCTACAAAAAAAAAACCCAATAATAATCCACGACTGTTTGTGGGGACACCGCTGTGCGCCATTGGCTGCCGCGTTTCGCCCACAAAATACGCTCAATCCCCTTTGCAGCGTATTCCGTGAAGCGCTTTGAGACGTCTTGGAAGACGCGATAAGGCGCTGTGTCAAGTGCGAGGATTATTATTATTATTATTATTATTATAGGCAATGAATATATGTTCCGTTTAACAATTTTTTTTAAATGGAGCCTGGTTAAGAGCCGCCACGTCCCCTTCCCCTTGAATCAAGCTTGATTCGTATATATATATATATATATATACAAATCAATATACGAATATATATATATATATATCTCCACTCACCTGAAAATCGTTCAGCGAGTTTAAAAGAAAATTCCCCTAACATTCGTTTTGAAAGCTATTTGTCACTATTTTAGATTGATAATAATAATAATCCTTGCATTCGATATAGCGGCGTATCACGTCTTCGAGCCGTCTCAAAGCGCTTCAAAGAATATACTATAAAGTGAATTGATTGTAGATTTTGTGTGTCCCTCGTACTATTGCAAGATTCCCCTGTCTACTGCGTTTAATATTTTATTGACCTCAGCCAACCTCCTTGGCGCTAGTGTTTTATTTATTGACTACAGACATTACGTTTCTCACACGGGCGGGGTGGGGTGGGGGGGGATTGGAAGGTCCTCTTGCCAAATACTGTACTGCAATCCCACAAGTCCTCACCATGGGCTACTTTCAGGATGCCTTCAGAGAGCTATTGAGGAGCATCAGCCATCCACGAATGTCTATATCAATCTGGGTGATGGAAGCCTTATCAGTGAGAGCGACGCAGAAAGCCAGACGGGTGTTCAGACAGTGGTGTTTTGTTGCCGCTGTAAGCCTTCCTATGAGCCCTTGTAATTATGAATTGCATTACAGATCAGCTCCTGACAATGAACCAGACGGCATATTCTCAACAGGAAAGGATTTCACCGCAAAATCTCTGGTCGATTTGAGATGCCTGCCAAATTATCACATCATGCCGTTGCAACAACAACAAGTCGCATTCATATCGTGCTGTTCCCGTTAGGAGGATGCCCCGAGATACTGGCACAGTGAAAGGTTTGTTCCCAAGCTGGGGGGGTTGGGATCAAGAGGGGTGGAGGGCAAAGGGGGCTGGAGGTGACAGGATGACCGAAGGAACAGTCAACGAGGAAGGTCTTGAGACGGGGCCTTGAAGGAGGCAAAGAAGGGGGCGAGGCCTTCCAAAACGCGCAATTCTAAATTAGTTCCAACGTCTTAACATAGGTAAGACGTTTATCTTAGTGATCCTACTGTTCTCTCGAGGACTTAGGTACTGCATTATCTCAGAGACATAAATATCCAACTCTGCAAGAGATTCTCCCCGCCCCTCATTTCAAGCAATAATTGCCATCTTATAACAATGCAGTCACCCACCCACCCACCCACCGACCCACCCACACCCCAAAGTTTAATTTGTTCTTATAACCACCACAAACAGTTCAGGAGCTCGGCAAAATTATGAGGGTTTTTTGACAGAATTGAAAGGGAGAAATTACTTCCACTTGCCGGCGAGCCGGTTACTATGAGGGCATCGATTTAAAATAATAACTATATAGAACTCTACCAAGGAGCAATTTGCGGGGGTTTGGCAAAAAAGCCACCCGTTCCCAAGACCCTCCTCTTTGACCGTGCCTTTGGTCACTCTCCTACCCCTCTCCTGCCCTCCACCCCTCCTGATTCCCAACCACCGGATCGGGTGCGCAACCCTGACTGTCCAGCGCCTTGGGACGTCCTCCTGATGTGAAAGGCGCTGTACAAATGCAATTTTTTGCTGCTGCTATTATAAATGGGACTAAAAGAATTGCTGGCAACACTGACGTGTGTAGAGAGCTCCAGAGAGAGCGGGGAAGAAATTGCGTGGCTCGTAATCATGGCTGGCAAAGAATTAGACTGAAAGGGTCCGAAATGCCACCAAGGAATTGTTTTCCATTTCCCCAATTTGTGAATAAAACGTGTCTCCTGATTTAAGATATGGTATATTTTGCTCAAACGTTTGAGAGAAGCACCAGGAGTGAGGGGTTTACTTCAGTCGCTGGGAGTCAATGTGTTCTTTGTTTTTCTTAATGGACACATCTGAGAATTCCTCGCTGTCAGTGTGACCTTGGTGCTTCCTACATAGTTAGTTGCACGAAAGACTTCAGAAAATTTATTCTCCACAAAGAATTTTGCAACCTGATAATATTGAGACATCTATTATCTTTGAAAAGAAAAGGCGTTTTTTTCTCAGATTTTTTTTTAAAGGAGTTCAAAGGAGCTTTGAGGAAATAATATAAATCATGATTAACATAGGTCATATTACCCTTTGGCACTTACGTACGGGTGTCTATCATTCAGTAATCTCTTAACACTACCAATACTCTTGTAGCCTTTTGTAATGGAAAATCCCAAATACAATGACTGATCACTAGTGTTAGAGATTAGCATGTGATAGAAATATGGTAATTTAGCGCAAAACCAATGCTATATGTGGGACAATATATATATACATTGATATATTATCCACCAAATCATAGAATCATAATAATAATAATCCTTGCATTTGATATAGTGCCTTATCACGTCTCACAGCGCTTCACAGGATACAACGTAAAGCGAACTGACTGTATATTTTTTGGGCGAAACACAGCAGCCAATTGCGCACAGCAGCGTCCCACAAACAGCCGTGGATCAAAGTGACCAATTTATTATTTTCTTTAGGGGATTATTACCACCGGAAAAGTGATGGTGAACAGAGGAGTGCGGAGTAAGGAAATTTGCCCAAAGTTTCGTCCATTATAGAATCTTATAGCGCAGAAGGAGGCCATTCCGCCCATCGTGCCTGTGCTGGTTCTTTGAAAGAGCTATCAAATTCATCCCATTCCCCCGCTCTTTCCCCAAAGCCTTGCCAATTTTTTTTTCTTTTAGAGTATATATCTAATTCCCTTTTGAAAGTTATTATTCAACCGACTGCCACCACCCTTTCAGGCAGCGTATTCCACATTGTAACAACCGGCTGCACACAAAAAAAATTCTCATCTTCCCTCTGGTTCTTTTGCCAATTATCTTGAATCTACGCGCCCCGGGTATCGACTCACCTGCCAGTTCAAACAGTTTCGCAAGCGAGAGATGTGGGTTTGATTGCCGGGTGGGGCAGGGAGAAACATTGGGCAAGTTTCCTTACTCTACACACGCACACACGCCTCTGTTTACCTGGCAATGAGTAGGAACCCGGTTGTTAGTCGATTGGCGGATCGCTTTTCCGGAGATAATAATTCCTTAAAAAAAGTAATAATGATAAATCGGTCACTTTGATCCACGACTGTTTGTGGGACGCTGCTGTGCGCAATTGCCTACTGCATTTCGCCCACAACATATACAGTCAATTCACTTTATAGTGTATCCTATGAAGCGCTTTGAGACGTCTTGAAGACGTGATAAGGCGCCATATCAAATGCTATTATTATTAATATTGTCATTGGCTTATTCTGTGGAGAAATACCATTGTAGAAGACTATCGTGGGCCCTGTGATACAGAGTTGCAGAGCAGTGGGTTGTGATAATCCAGGATCTTGTGAATTCACCACGCGCACATTCTGGAGTGACAAAAATTATCATTTTAATTGTAGTAACATCAGTCTTCAAGAAATAGCAGTTGCAGCAAAGACGAAAATAATTGCAACTGACAAAATGCCTTACGTTAGTACCAGGAACTTCAGTGATAAAGACACATCGGAAATCATGTGAATTCAAGAATCAAAATGTTCCGGTTTCAGAAATAATAACAATCCTTGCATTTGATACGGCGCCTTATCACGTCTTCGAGACGTCTCAAAGCGCTTCATAGAATATACTGTAAAGCGAATTGACTGTATATTTTGTGGGCGAAACACGACAGCCAATTGTATACAGCAGCGTCCCCACAAACAGTCGTGGATTATAATTTTTATTTGTTGGAGGGATCACTACCCCCCGGAAAAATGATCTGCGAACCAACTAACGACCGGGTTCCTACTTACTGCTGGGTAAACAGAGGCAAGTGGACTAAGGAAACTTGCCCAATGTTTCACCTCACCTGGGAATCAAACCCGGGTCCTCTCGCTTGCGAGGCGAGTGTTCTAACCACTGAGCTATGGGACTCCACAAGAAATAGTATTTGTAGCACAGACTAAAATAATTGCAAATAACTCCCACGAAATAACCCAGGAACACATGATTGTGGTGTAAATATCCAGATCTCTGGGGATGTTTCTGGAGAGGTCTGCAATGACAGCACGGCTAACTTTAGCCTCCCGGTGCGGAGTCCTGTTTTTCCCAAAGCTTGGGAGGAACCTCTGGAGGTGCCTCTGCAAGTAACTGTACAACCACAACGACAACTTGCATTTATATGGCGCCCTTTAGGCAGGGTTAGGGTCTCAGAGAGCTTTGACGAATGTACCACTTCATTCCTCTTACTACATCTACTTTCCATTTCGCTTACAACATGGCCTGGATTATTTGGTGCTGTCTCGCATCTCTTACAGTTCTCTCTCACATCTCTTACCGTGCGGTCTCACATCTCTTACATGCTGTCTCGGGTATATGACAGTACTGTCTCAAAAAGAAAATCCACATTTTTGAGACATAATCTTTTATTAAACTGCGTACCAGGGTTTCAAAGTACCGGCAAAGCTGCTCCAATTGCATCTCAGAGTACCTGAATCCTGAATTTCTGAAGACACCTGGAAATGTCAAATCCCAATGGGCCTCTTAGGATCATAGAACGTTGCAGTACAGAAATGATGTATTTATCTGATCACGTCTCGGAGTGCTGCTACATCCACATGTTCACCCCAATGTAATCCCGCATTACTATTATTATTATTAATATTGTGTGCTACCCACTCCCCATAGCTTTAATAGTCCCCATCTTCTGACCCTATCCTCCTAAGCAGCAATATACATTTTCCAAAAGGCAAAATACTGCAGATGCTGGAAATCTGAAACAAAATCAGTAGTCGCTGGGAACACTCAGGCAGGTCAGGCAGCATCTATGGAGAGAGGAAAGTGAATTAACATTTCAGGCGATGACCTTTCCTCTCTCCATAGATGCTGTCCTGACCTGCTGAGTGTTCCCAATATATATTTCCCACCCGGATCAAATGGCAGCATCTTTCAAAGCCAATTTCCTGCAAAATGTTTTCCAAAGATAAAGGTAAACTACTTGCGGGAAATGCAAGACGAGGATATTTCATTTAAGTATTATATTCAAGTATTCAAGTATTACGCAGAGTCATAATCATAACAAGCATCACTGCTGTTCCAGTCGGATAAGCTACTCATATAACAGGCTCATTGTTTTGAGTGGTGTGAAAGATGTATTAAAAATGGCATGATGTTGTTCTTCCACTTGCGGACTGCCCAGCCAAGGGGGAATATACTGATTCACAAAGTGTGGGCATTACTCTCACATGGTGAGACTTAAGATGCTGTGTGGGTGGATCCTGAGGTGGTAACATGTGAAGAGAAATGGTAGGAAGCGACAGGAAGCCAAGAGGAAAATTGAAAATGGAAGATGCCGTAGATATCAAGCTAATTTATAAACACACCACAAGGTAGGTTAAACAATGTTCAACAAACATTCACAATACCCAACTAAGCGTGCCTATTAATACCGCGGAACTAACAGAATTACAACTAGGCAAGTATTTTCTTAATTATCTTTATCCCTCAACTGTACTCCGAATCCAACCGCATCATCTGTATCGAATAAATAAACCACAGTAGCTATCAACTCAAGACAAGTGCAGCTCTACGAACAAGCCTATTGTAGTCGTGAGATCAAGTCTGTTGTAGACTTCAGCCCAACCTTCCCCCGAAAAGGAAATTACACGGAAATATCATAAACTAAATCACCCATAATTTACTTGATCAAATAAAATGGAAAAAATAAGAACTCCTTATCCAAATTCATGCAATATCAAACTCATCTGTTAATTTTCCAGGTGTCTGTAAAATCTTAGTCTGAATTTCCTTGACCCAACTGGATTTGATGTGTTTTCGAGCACCAGACGTATCCAACCCTGGCACCAGCTCTGAGGAACCTTTCTGAAGAGCCCATGAGGGCATCCTTGAGGTCTGGAGGCAGTATTATACAGAGCTGATGTCTGACCGAATGGGGCCATTTGCATGGAAGGTGGGAGAGATGAAGGAAGATTATGAGCAGATGGAAAGCCTTACTGACCCGACTGACAACAACAACTTGCATTTATAGAGCGCCCTTCACGTGGGGTAGCGTCTCGGAGCTCTTCATAGTGATGGAGTCTGACAACGAGCCAGGGGGGAGAGGGAGGTGGGAGGTGATCCTAAGTACGATCAAAAAGGAATGTCTTTAGGTAGGATTTGAAGGTGGGGAGGGAGGGGGCCGAGGCGGAGGGACTGAGGGAGAGAGTTTCAGAGTTTCGGGGCATGGTGGCTGAAGGCACGGGGATGAGTAAATCCTGAGCAGCACTATATGTCCTCCCGATGTGAAAGGCGCTACATCAAATGTAAGGATGATTATTATAGCATCTGCACATGTACACTTTCCTGTAGAGGTCACTGAACAACAATATGGATAACAATCTCAACTGCATTACTGTTCTGTGTGTGTATATACACCACAGACTGAAAAATACAGCAGATCCATGTACAGCACAGACACAGACCGACAAAATACAGTGACTTAACTTGAGTGTGTCCTGACTGTGAAGCACATCCTTCTCACGTGAAAGGCGCTATCTCTATTGCAAGGATTATTACTTGCTTTTGTGCTAATTATACATAGACACTCTGCTGAACGGCTCGTCTAGTGGATTACTGCATTGTATATGATTCACAAATTATAAAGTTTGGCTGTAGTATTTAATGAAACGCCAGGCTCTCTTTGAGGTTTTTTTTTCTTTCTCCGGACCATCGCCACCTGGCGGACGTTGCACAACTTTGTATGAAGCACATCATATTGGAGTCATCGCAAGCGAGAAGACCTGGGTTCGATTCCCGGCCAGGGCGAAACATTGGGCAAGTTCCCTTACTCCACGCGCCTCCGTTTACCCAGCGGTAAAGAGGAACCCGGTTTGTTAGTCGATTGGCCGATCGCTTTTGCGGGGGTAATAATCCCTTACAAAAAAAAAACGATAATAATAATTCGGTCGCTGAGCTCGGCTGGCACACTGACATTAGCAGAACAAGATAAATCTGGTAGAATATATTCCCATCCCTGAGATGTGATGAAATATTTCCATTGGCGACAAACTAATCTTTGTGTTGCTAACTGTAAGGGAACGCTGCCTAAACTATCCATTACTATTTTCGGAAAGGCCAGCATTTTTGTTTCAGTTCATCGAGAATCCTAGGTCAACGATGGCCAACCTTTCTGCCTTGCAATTGCAGTCTAACTAAACTAGAAGTTTGCTAATTGGGCCTTTCCTTCAGGAATCCTGTTATCTGCCTGATGTTGATTCTCTCTTCAAATCCCCCTGTTGCTCGTCAACCTCCTCACGAAGGCAGAAAACTCCAAATTGCAGCAAATATTTCAAATGAGTCATCAGCAGTGGAAGTCCTGTGGCTCAGTGGTTAGAGCACTCGCTTTGCAAGCGAGAGACCTGAGTTCAATTCCAGGCAGAGGGCGAAACCTTGGGCAAGTTTCCTTACTCCACACAGAGCCTAATAATAATCCCTCCAAAACCAAAAACAATAATAAATTGGTCATTTTCAATCTACGACTGTTTGTGGGACATTGCTGCGCGCAATTGGCTGCCGCGTTCGCCCACAAATATACAGTCAATGCACTTTACAGTATATTCTGTGAAGCGCTTTGGGACGTCCTCCCGACGTGAAAAGCGCTATATCAAATGCAAGGATTATTATTATTATTAAAGTTAAGACAGTATTGTTAAGAGCCTTGGGACAACCTCCCGATGTGTGAGGCACCACAACAATGTAAAACAACAATATAAATTTGTAAAATCACTATTTTCCGCTCCTCATTGAAAGCCACGGGAGGGTTTCTAATCTTGTTAACCAGTAGAGGGCATTTCACAATTACTGCTGTCAACTATTACACGCTGGAAGCCTTATTTTCAAAAGATTTCCTGGTTTGCAGAGTTTGTGTCCAATTACAGAGAAGAATCACTTTTTCCGACTCCTCTCCGCTTCCCTGTTATTCAGAGACGAAAGGTCACCGTCAGAGACGACGGGTCAGCGACCTGAAACATTAACTTACTTTCCTCTCTCCATAGATGCTGCCTGACCTGACCGAGTGTTCCCAGAACAATCTCTGAGTTTCTTTGCAAGTCACAGATGTTGGACGAGGCACGTGACTGATGTCCTGTGTGCCTATCAAAGAAAAAATCTTAAAAATCGTACAGGTTACCCATAGAGTGCAATACAATTTGCATTTACACTAAAAACTGGCCGGAGAAATGGGAGAGATCCGATCTGGTGAGTCGGAATTCCCGGCTAAGTTTAATTACTATCCCGGTACCGACATTTACCATCTTAAAATGCAGACACGGACATCGGAATTGTCTCAATCCCATGAACGGAAAATAATGTATAAGCTACAGTATCCTCTGCTCGAGGGATTCAAACTGAGTCAAAGTCGATATTCCTGGCCATTGCAGGCAGCGAGCAGGAGAGGCGGGGGGCGAGGAGATGAGGCAGCCGGCTAGGGACGTAAACTGGGGGGGGGGGGGGGGGTTTACCGTAAATATCGCCTTTCTTATCCGGAGGATATCTCAAAACACTTTATACTGAAGGCTGGGCATCAAAGCTGGGGGCACGACAGCTGAAGTTTGCGGACAGATGACGGAAAGTTTGGTCAAAGATATAAGTCATGAGACTGGTCTTAAATATAGGGAGGGAGTCTGAGGGAGGGAGGGAGTCTGGGATGGAGTTCCATAGATGGGGGGGGGGGTGCAGAATGGCTGAAAGCCTGCCCACCAATGGTGGGGACATGATTCAGACTGGTACCCGCTTGAGTGAAGGGAGGGTTGTAGGATATCGCAGAGATGGGGCTGGGGCGAGGCTGGGGATGAATTTAAAGGTGAAAGCCAGGATCTTGACATATTCAGAGATTACGGCCGGTTTTAAAATGAGTTTGCGAAATAGGCTCTTTCAAGGTCTCAGTGAAAAGCCAACGTGTGGAATGAACAGAAAGCCTGAAGAGGTGGTTGAGGTGTACTGTGGATCAACAAGTGCAAGAGAGAATTAGATAGCTCTTTGTTTGAGAGCAGACCATAATTTTATCGCAATGATCCTGTACATCTATCTTTCTCTGAGCAGAATATGTAGCTTGAAATTAATCAAAGCCTTTTAAAAGGCAATTAGACAAATGCTGCAATTGAAAACAAACTAAAGACCCGTCTAGATCCATCTGAATGATACCACTAATGATATTACTCAAATAGATCTAGACTGACCTGCACATAAATAATAATAATAATAAGCCTTGCATTTATCCTCATTACATTGTCAAAGCAACTGAAAGCACTTTACGGAATTTAACTGTGAAGTGTATGACTGTGTATTTTGTAGCAACCACAACAGCCACAAATTACATTTGTACAGCGCCTTTCAGGTCAGGAGGACGTCCCGAGGCGCTGGACAGTCAGGGATCTGCACCCGAGCTGGTGGTTAGGATCAGGAGGGGGAGGGAGGGGGACGGAATTTCATGCTGAGCTGCTATGAACTAAGAGGTTCATAGGGCGTTCCTGCTACGTGCAAACCACATAGTGGAGTCCTGTAGCTCAGTGGTTAGAGCACTCGCTTTGCAAGTGAGAGACCTGAGTTCAATTCCAGGCAGAGGGCGAAACCTTGGGCAAGTTTCCTTACTCCACACAGAGCCTGATAATAACCCCTCCAAAACCAAAAATAAATTGGTCATTTTCAATCTACGACTGTTTGTGGGACATTGCTGTGCGCAATTGGCTGCCGCGTTCGCCCACAAATATACAGTCAATTCACTTTACAGTTTGTTCTGTGAAGCGCTTTGGGACGTCCTCCCGACGTGAAAAGCGCTATATCAAATGCAAGGATTATTATTATTATTATAGTGAGGTGAGGGCTCAAACCCGCTTTGCGGGTGATTATTGACCAACTAGTGACTATTCTCCTGGGAGGGGAGGCAGGGGGGTGGGGGGGAGGGGGGGGGAAAGGCAAGCAGGATCTCCTTGGGCCTGAGCTAGTTGGCTTGTTGGCGATTGAATATCAGAACTCAACCAGCTCCGTGGTGGTCTTGGTAGCTGAGTTCCTGAGCCAGGCAGAGGCATAGTTCTTCTGGGCACTGCTGATGACAGACCAGCCAGCCTGGCTTGTCAACAGGACTTGGAGGGGCAGACCAGTCACTGGTGACAGGGATTCTTCCCGCTCGGCTCCTGTTAGCCCTGCAAGCCAAGGCCCTAATGGGTCGGGCTGAGAAGCAATGAGAAGGCTTGCCAGAGAGCGCTCTAAATGGCAAGCTATGTGATTTTAGCAGAATAACATTCGGAGCTGGAGCAGAGCTTCTGTCTGGTCTCCCCACAAGTCGCATTCATTCCACTGTGAATGAAGTGAGACGGAACAGCAGACTCTTTGGGTCAGAGTTTATAGTGAACTTACTCTTAAACAATCCAATCTCGGTCAGTCATGAGATTCATACTTATTGCAACCAGCTATCAAGCCAAATATTGTCCCCATTTAAATATTCAAGTGCATCTCCAAGCCAAGAATTTTCATGCAGGAGACGGGCAAAATAAACAAACAGGATGAACGTTCAATGCATCAAGGGTGCAACAAAAATCGAATGGTTTACTTCTTTTAACCTGTTAACAGGTTAGAAAGATGTGGCTGTTGATGGAAAAGAAATAGCTGCACTCAGTTACCAAAGAAATGGGACAGGAACTGTATGGATAACACTCTCCGAAAGCCGACACAGGCACGGTGGGCCAGATGACCTTCTGTGTTTTTAATCCTGTGATTCTATGTGGTGGAAACCTCATGATGCCGACCAGGGTTTGATTCAATTCCAGGTTCTTGAGGTGTTTACACAAGGCTGATCAAGATTATGTTTGTGATCATCTAATTCCTCTGCAGCGTTTTGATCTTGTCTTATATTGTTCTCTAATCTGTCCTGTCTGCGGGCATTCGTAGTGAGCTCCGAGACAATGTGAGTTTTCCAGAGGGAAAGGAGCCATTTTACAATGTGTTGTTAAAGGGAACTGATAGTTTTGTGGCCCTGGAATTCAAAGCTGTAAAGATTCGACCACAGTGCGAATATTCTGCTTTGAAAGGAACACATTTTCCTCGTCAAGTTGTTTAATTGAGCTGGGGCTGGTGATGTCAGCATTGCTTCTTCAGCTCAGAGAAAAGAAGCTGTTGGTTCATTCTGCTTTAAATTACGTTGTGTTTATCCATCAGACATCAAGTCCTGGATGAGAGCTAATTTTCTACAGTTGAACGTCAACAAGATCGAGGCTCTCCTGAGTGGCTCCCGTCAGCGCTTCTACTCCTCAGGTGCTGACAGCATCACCATCCGAGAATCACACTCCACCCTATTAAGCTGGTCCTGAACCTTGTCATCTTGTTTGCCCCTCAACTATTCTTCCTACCCCGCATCCATGCCATGACCCTCTCTACCTTCCTCTACCTCCGCCACTGTCTCACACCGCAGGCCACCGAGACCCTCATACACGCATTCATAACATCCAGGCTCAACTACTCAAACTCCCTCCTTGTCGGCCTCCCCAAATCCTCCCTCCATAGGTTGCAGATCATCCAGAACTCTGCAGCCCATGTCCTCTCCCGCACCAGGTTCCTCGACCCTATCACCCCCATCCTCGCCCGACTCCACTGGCTTCCCATCACACAATGGATACAGTTCAAGATCCTTCAAAGCCCTCCATGGTCTTGCTCCCCCCCTACCTCTGGAACCTTCTAAACCCCACCAACCTGCTCACTCCCTCCAGTCAGCGGGCTCCGGCCTGCTTCACGTCCCCCACCAGCCTCATCATTGGCAGGCGGGCCTTCTGCAATTCTGCCCCCACCCTATGGAACACCATCCCGCAGTCCCTCCACCTCGCACCCTCCCTTGCCTCCTTCAAGACCCATCTCAAGACCATCCTCTTTGACCGTGCCTTTGGTCACCCTCTGCCCTCCCTGCCCTCCACCCTCCCGAATCCCAGCCCCTAGCTCGGGTCCGAAACACTAATTGTCCAGTGCCTCGGAGCAGCGATTGCCTTGAGGCAATATTTGCCCTGGGGCGTCGTTTGGCGGATCGCTTTTCCTTAAAAAAAATGTTTTAGATCGCTCAATTCACGACTGTTTGTAGGACACTGCTGTGTGCAATTGGCTACAGAGTTTTGCCCACAAAATATACAGTCAATTCCCTTTACAGTATATCCTGTGAAGCGTTTTGAGACTATTGAAGACGTGATAAGGCGCTATATCAACTGCAAGCGTTTTCTTATGGTCTAATTAATATGAAAAAAAGAATCATGGGTTTACCTGCAACCCCAGCTGGATCTTAATACTCTGAGGTCTCCTAGCCTTGGCTCTTGTACCCATAGTTAATGCTCTCCAGAATTAGGTAATCAGGGTGTGTCCCTCCAGGAAGAATGCATTCCAATCCAGACATGGGGAGATTCCTGTGTGTAATTTGAAAGCGTATGTGGAATTCTGTCTGGTTTGGATTCACTTACGCACGGCAATAGGTTTTCACACGTCAGACATCCAGCTGACCACAAAATAGATATCTTTATAATTTGCAGACACGCCTTTCAAAAATAAAGATTACCCGGTACATAAACCCTTAATTACTATTGCATTTTTTTCCTTAAAAATTAAGAACTTGGACCTTTATTTGTCCTCCTTTCAAATACTACAATTCATTTCTAGTGTTCACTAAATCAGTGATCTCTTGCTTTTAATCTAGCTTCAGCCTGTGCTAGGATGCATATAAACCTGTTTTGTGGAAGCGCTTGTCCATAAAAACAGTCATCACACTTTACAGTACATTTTGTTAAGTGCTTTAGGACATCCTCCTGACATGAATGGCACTAAACCAAATGTAAGGATTATTATAAACCTGCAACAGAAGTACTCTGGAAATTCACTGTAACAGCTCTGTTCATCTGTTCAACTGAATCTGTTCGTACAAATGGGCCATTGGTATAGAAAGAAAACATTCTCAACAACTGAAAACAGCAGTCTTCAAAATCAGATGAACTCACAACTAACCAATTCTCATTAACATCAATTTCGACTGCCTACAGTTTTACCCTCTACAAAGTTTCACCCACTAAATATAGTCAATTCACTTTACAATATATTCTGCGAAGAGCATTGAGACGTCTCGACATGATAAGGCGCTATATCAAATGCAAGGATTATTAATATTAAATCCCCTCTTTGTCACACAATGTTACATATTTACAGGCACACAACTCCAAAGGCGAGTTGTTGCTCTGAATCAGCAGCTCAGACAAGACACACGACACTCCCTCAGTGTGTGGGGATCCATTTGGCCTTCAGACAACAGTGTAATCAGGAATTCAATGGAGAGGAAAAAGTGAAATTCAAGCCTCACAAAGTGTTCTGTGGCGCTTTGCCCGATGCCCCAACCGTTGAGTAAGATTTTACGACCATACTGAAGGACAAACAGCAGTAAGATCACAAACAAGAGAAGAAATGAGCACAATTCATTTCAGTTTTATTCTCAGCCAGGAAAATTTTCAAAAATGTGATTATACATACTCAAGATCAAACTAGACATTTATAAGGAATTAAAACTAATAATCAGCCCTGCAGCACTTTTACATACTGCCAGTCTGGCTCAAGTAAAGTACTTGGGCATTTTGGGCACCAACGTTTCACACCATTTCAAAATACTGTCTTTATAACAAAAGTGAGTGAAGATAGTAAATTTAATAAAGTATTAACATTGAAAAATGCATTGATAAAGAATTCTGGACTGTGAATGGTAAAGTTGTCAAGACACACTGCACACCACTGAGCTGTTACATATACAACATATTGATGGAATATATTCAATATCATGAAGCCTTACTGCCTGTATTGGGCACATGATACAAGGCATATTAAAATCTGATCAAAATGTTCACCGCTACATTAAATGCACCAAACATTTATTGGCATTCAATTCTGTAGAACAAGTAGATTAAGACAGCAACAGTTTAACAATATAGGAATAAAACAGACCAACAGACAAATTGCATTTATGCAGCGCCTTTCACGTCGGGAGGACGTCACAAGGCGCTGGACTAATCAATAACCAACATCCGATTTTTAAAGTTTGAAAAAATTACGAGTTTCTTTAAAAAAAAACATCTTTAGGATTGCATGGGCACAGCTTTAGATCATCGTGGGATTTTGCACCGAAAATGGGAACGAGCTTGTAACGTTATATGGGAAATTTATAAAATGTAGCATCATGAATTTCTCGTGATCAAGAAGTGATCTAAACATCCGCTGAGGTAGATTTGATGGAGTTTTCACATTAATCATTTTGAAAATATATCACTCGCCATGTGGTCTGTGAATATATCTCTCCTCTCCCCCCCCACCAACTACCGTACAATATGAAAAAGCATTGCATCTCCAGAATGGTCCCAAACTTGTTCCAAAGTACTTTTCGAACGAATACCCTTGTCTCCTTTAATTCAAGTCAGTTGCCTCTCCTCCCCCCACCACCCCCGGTATAAATAAAGTTGCTGCAAAGTATATTCAACTGATAGAATTAGTAAATGGCAAAGAACTTTTGCACAACAATTGATGCTCTTTTGGTTTAAGACAAGAAGGATTGAGCAAAACAAGTGTTCCAAATAGTGAAATTACAATATTCCTTCAAATCAATTTAAGCAGAAGCTCGTAGGTTGCATTAATTATGCCCCATGATAAAATTGACCGGTGATAGTTAAGGTGCACACCCCGCAGAAGGAGCGACAATTTGCCATCTCTCTCAAACCAAATTTTCCTGAAGACACTCGAGAAAGTCTGAAATTCTCCTCCAACCTGTGACTGCATCCGTGCCTTCACTACATTAATAGGAAAAAATATTACTCCAAGCAGTGCCCCCAGCAATCCCCCACAAATGAAGTCATTGAGCATATTAGCACTATATGAAGTGGTTTCTGGTAGAAATTCTTTGATGGGTCCACGTAAACCAAAGAAGAAGGCATTGCTGGGTCCATTGCGAAGGAGTATTGGTACAAGGCCTCTATAATATTCCTTGAAACCATAGGATCTCAAAGCTTTGAATGTTTGGAAGGTATTTGTGAACTTGTCATGATGTCTGTGGTCTTGCAGTATGGTCTGTACTCGCTCAAATGGTGTCATGACTGCCTCAGCAGTCCCTGCTAAAACTGCAGCTACGCTGCGAGTCACCAGCTCAGGCGCAGTAGTCTTTCTCTTCAGGAAACTGGAGACGTCTTGATACAGACCAAACATTAAAGCTAAGGTTGTAGTCTTCTGCAGTAGTGGGGGCAGAATCCCTCGGTACAAATTGCGCATACCATCTTGCTGCAACTGTCGTATGGCATCTGCCATCGTTACACCGTGGAGTTGCTGACGAAACAATACTTTATGGATGGGAAAAGTGATGGCAATGTTAGTGAAAGCTGCAAAGTAGCCACAAAAATAATGTTTGCCATATTCCATCCTGGAAGTATGCGTCGATTCGTCTTTCGACCTGGAGAGGACAACGTCCTTTGACATACTCTGGCTTCCTTATCCTTTCAATTCAGTGCAGATTTATCCTTTGGTACCATAAAAGCTGTTCTCAGTAAGCCACATCATCCTGTAGAATAAGAAAGAGTATAAGCATGGCTAAATGTCTGTATATACAGTAGTTATATTTCTATTCGGGGCTTAATAAACAAATATCAATATAACAAGAGAAAACTGCTTCAGTACTGTTTTCTGATAGCAAGGTGCTGGAGTGAGTTGTTGCCTCTCAGCTTCCTTTCCAGCACCTCTCCAATCCGGTTTCTACCTAATCCACAGTAGAATAACTGCTCTCGTCAAAGTCACCCCCATCCCCGCCTGGCTCAAATGTCTTCCCATCCCCCAAAGAGTCCAGCTCAAGATCTTTTTCCTCACCCTCAAATGCCTCCATTGTCTTGCAGTATCCTAACTCTGCAAACTTGTTCAACCAAACCAACCTGCCCATTCCTTTGAATCGATCAAGCACCAGCGGGCTTCATATTCCCCCCACCCACCCTGTCTGTCCACCATCAGTGGTCAGGCGAGGGGGAAGAGAAGTAGCAAGTCTCTAAAGTTGCATTCTTAATAATAATACCAATAATCCTTGTATTTGATATAGCGCTTTTCACGTCGGGGAGGACGTCCCAAAGCGCTTCACAGAACACACTGTAAAGTGAATTGACTGCATATTTGTGGCGAACGCGGCAGCCAATTGCGCACAGCAATGTCCCACAAACAGTCGTAGATTGAAAATGACCAATTTATTATTGTTTTTGGTTTTGGAGGGATTATTATTAGGCTCTGTGTGGAGTAAGGAAACTTGCCCAAGGTTTCGCCCTCTGCCTGGAATTGAACTCAGGTCTCCCACTTGCAAAGCGAGTGCTCTAACCACTGAGCTACAGGACTCCATTCTTAAACTTAATGAAGAACTCCATGCCCAAGTCCTCTCGCTTCCCCGCACCCTTGTATGCTCCACCGACTCGTTTCTTCGCAAGAAACCCAAAACTATTTCAAGATCCTTATCCTCAATTTCCAATCCATCAGTGGTTTTGTCCTGTAGCTCAGTGGTTAGAGCACTCGCTTTGCAAGTGAGAGACCTGAGTTCAATTCCAGGCAGAGGGCGAAACCTTGGGCAAGTTTCCTTACTCCACACAGAGCCTAATAATAATCCCTCCAAAACCAAAATAAATTGGTCATTTTCAATCCACGACTGTTTGTGGGACATTGCTGTGCGCAATTGGCTGCCGCGTTCGCCCACAAATATACAGTCAATTCACTTTACACTATATTCTGTGAAGCACTTTGAGAAGTAGTGAAAAAGCGCTATTATTATTATATTTTTATCTGAAAATCATCTCCAGGCCTCTGTTCCCCTCTGCTTTTCTAACCAGCTAATTGCTTGTACCCCAAGCACTATATTGCAGGGTAAATAGGGCAGTTTGGAAACATTTAAACTAATATGGCAGAGAAGGGACAAAACAAGGATGCAGAAATAAAAATAAAATAAAAATGCGGGAAATGGGGTAAGACATTTAGCAATTATAAAAGAGAACAGAGGAAATAAGGGAGGTTGGGGAAATAAGAGTGTGAAAGTAGGTAGATAAGCTTCATACTTTCACACATGCTTGGGAGTATTACAGGTAAAGTGGGTGAATTAGAAGCTGAAATACACCTGACGGTTATGATGTGATAGCGATTGGAGACATGATTATGGAAACTGAATATACCAGGATATGGATTCTTTAGAAAGACGAGGGAAAACAAAAAAGAAGGAAGAGTAGCTTTATTAATAAAAGACAATATACTGGAAATTAAATTGAGGGATAATATAGTGGAAGCCGGTTAAGTTGGACACACCGGGGATGGACATTTTGTCCGACTTAAGAGGTGTCCAAGGTTAGCCAGAATACCATTCCCGCCCGGCAGAGGAAACCCGCTGTCGCCATATAATAATATGTATTAATGTTGTTTCACTTGAAGCAACGTTATCTAACCAGTTAAAGTTAAGATACTCACAAAATTCAGTTAAATATATTTTTACCTGGACCGATTAGCGGTGGCTCTGGGGTGATTGACAGCCTGCGGCCGCTTGTGAATGGATGGACTACACCCATTCGCGAGCGGCTCAGCTGTCAATCAATCGCGATTTCCCTCCCTTGTTCTTCCCCGTTCCTCCGCCCCCCCCTCACTGATTGACAGTCCAACTCCAGCCGTTTGGGAATGGCTGGAGTCCGCTGTCAATCGCAATTTAACTCCTCCCATCTACATCCTGGGGGCCCTCGTGGCTGAATGGACAACAACAACAAGATTCCATTTATAAAGCGCCTTTCACGTCAGGAGGACGTCCCAAGGCACTGCACAGTTGGGTCATGACCCGAGCAGGGGGGAAATGGTCAGGGTGAGGGGAGGGAAGGGAGGGAGCGAGGAGGGGGGAAATGGTCAGGGTGAGGGGAGGGAAGGGAGGGAGCGAGGAGGGGGAAATGGTCAGGGTGAGGGGAGGGAAGGGAGGGAGCGAGGAGGGGAGAAATGGTCAGGGTGAGGGAAGGGAGGGAGCGAGGAGGGGGGAAATGGTGAGGGGAGGGAAGGGAGGGAGCGAGGAGTGGGAAGAGAGTCGAGAGGGGAGCTGAAGGCACGGACACACAGAAGGGCCGAGTGAGTACATTCAGCGACAGCATTTTGCCCGGAGTAACCGGAATTTCTTCCGGATTAGCGGGCATGTTTAAAACAGGTGACAATACAAGTGAATCGGGGCCTGGCGTTTTGTTCGATTTAACGCGTCTGTCAAAAGCGGATTCCACTGTACCTGACTGTGACCCACAGAGAGAATCACTGTGGGAAGAAGTGTAGAACAGGAAGGGATGTAAAACACTGGTAAGCAGCTTTATAATAGACCTCGTGACCATGATGATATAATAGAGAAACCTATATAGAAGCAGATTTGGGGAAGCTTGTAAGGATAAAAATGATTATAAAGGACGATTTTAACTTGCATATAGAATGAGAGGTATAGCTGTGAACCTACTTGAATGGATGAAGGACAATTTTCTAAAACAGCAGCACATCGTAGTACCAACACGTGAACAGCCCATAGTTGACGTGTGAGTAATGAGACACAAATAGATACAAACATCTGGTGTTAAGGGAGAAGCTTGAAAATAGAGACTACTATGTTCCACCGTTAAGACTTGGAATCACGTAGTCTAACCTGACACTCCATTGCAGTGCTGGGGATGTGTTACGTTGTCAGGGATGCCATCCTTTAGCGAGGTTAAACCACTGTCTTGTCTGCCTGTTCAGGTGGATGTTAAAGATCCCTTGGCGCTATTCGAAAAGAGAATGGAGTTTCTCCCGGTGTGCTGGCCAACAATCCCCCAAATAAAATTGGTCACTCGCTCTATGGCTGTTTGTGGGACAATGCTGCTGTGTTTTGCTCACAAAACACAGTCAAAACCACATTATAGTATATCCTGTGAAGCGCTTTGAGACGTCTCAACGTGATAAGGCACTGTATCAAATGCAAGGATTATTATTGTTGTTATAATATAACATTCAATATTGATTTTGAAGGGGAGAAAAGTGGATCACAAATCAAAGTTTTGAAGTTAAAGCCAATTTTGGCTTTATCCTCCCAAAATGAAAGGTGCTACACAAATGTAATTTGTCGTTGTTGTCGAAGGGATTGGGAAGAATTAGCAGGTATGAAGCAACCATGTCAAATAAATCGATTACCATAAGTTGTAAACAAAAGGAAAAAGCCTATGGAACAGCGAGGTTCAGTGGTGAGACTAGGAGGAATATAGAGCACCAAAAGGATCCCCGGAAAATACAGAAGTCTAAGAGGGAATATGATAAAAAAAAACTGCAGATAGTAAAAGAGAGAGGGTGGTAAAAGGGGAGTTGGGTCCATTGAAAGCAGACACGGGTGTGACAGCAGGAGAAGATAAGGACCTGGCAGAATTGTTGAATCAACATTTTGCCTCAATTTTTCAGTGGAAACGGGGGCTGATGCACCAGGTAAGGTTAAACTTTCAGAAAGGGGAAGAAACTTAAAGGCTTCATTATAAACAGAAAAATAGTAATGAAGAAACCAATAAGTCTCTTGCAAGTCAAAACTCCAAGCCCAGACAGTTCCACCCAGGGTACTAAAGGAAATAATGGACTAACTTGTAGAGGCTTTAATTATTATTTTTCAAAATTCAATAAATTCAGAAATTATGCCAGAGGGTTGGAGAACAACACATGTCATTCTGTTTTTCAAGGAGGTGCAAAGTAAGCATCTATTAGCTGAGTTTAACATTAGTGGTGAGCAAATTACTAGAATCTACCATCGGAGACAGAGTAACTGAGCAAACCGATAAATAAGCACAGATCAGGGAGAGATCGTGTCTCGTAACTTTAAGAGAATACTTTCACAGAACCATTGATGTCATAGATAAAAGAGGGAAACTGATGACGGGGCCAACAATTAAGGGAGTACAAGTTCACGGCAGATGGGTGTGTTGATGACTATGTAGGCCATACATCTCAGACATCGCTTGCCACAAGCCTCACATAACCTTGTTCCTGGAGGGGGGCCTCCTGTTAATCCCTCTGACATTGCTAGTCCTTCTGTCTCTGAGGTCTTGCTTCCACACTGACATGGTGTTGTTCCTCAAAGCCCTTCACTTCTTCTCTTACTTGAGCCTGCCATTGCCATCCATCGGCGGCCAGGGTTTCTTAAGAGCCAAAGACCATTTTGCACTGCTTCACATGACCTTCAGTGTGTCCTTCTAGTGCCTTTGTTGTCTGCCCCGCTTTCTTCTGCCATAAAGCACCTGCTTCTGCAACCATATATTGCTTCATCCTAATGACATATCGAGCCCAAATATGCTGAGCATTGTTATCATAGTCTCAACGCTGCTACTGACAGCACGTTCCTTCATTGTTAGGACCTTTCTCCCGCCACCTAATACGAAGTAAGGTGTGAAACGTTTCCAGCTGTTGAGTGTGCCTTCTATACAGTGTCCATGTTTCACATCCATACAGGAGATTGGCAAGGACAAACGCTTAATACTTTCATTTTAGTGCAACCTTGATACGGCGCTGATTCCAAACACACTTGGACAGTCTACCCAGAGGTTGCTCTCTGTATACAAGCCATTACTTCCTTACCGATCCTTGCATCATCAGATAGATAGATAGATAGACCGCATTCAATTCAGTTTTGCCAATTATGTTTATATTACAGAGCATCTCTTACTATAACACAGCTGCCTGGGTCTAATATCTCAGTAGTATGGGAAGACGTGCAAAAAAAGCCCAACTTCCAGGTCTTTGTTGACTTCACTTTCTGTGCACGCAAACAGCAAATAATTTCAGCGGTGCTTCTGTCAGAAATGACACCAGCAACACTTCATGCTGGAAGTGACGTCAGCAGCAACCTGACGAGCCAGAAGTTCGGCACTTTTAAGGATAGGTAGCTGATTAGTCAAATGGATAAAGATATACAGAGAGATTATAGAGAGCAAAGTGCAATGTACGGAGGAAAAAGAGCACAGTCAAGCCAGCAAGAGGGAGGAGGGGACACTGGAGATAGTAAAAGAATCTGAGAATATAGTACGAAGCAGAATCCAGGATAGTACAGAGCACCATGACCCTTCATTCATTTATGAAAAAGCACGTGTGTGTGTTTTCTTTGGTCTGACACATGCGGAAGGAAGCCCATCACCATAGGGTCCTATACCTCAGTGGTTAGAGCAAAATGACCTTCATCTGAACCCCTTGTGATCATTTATTTCACGAAGTCCTTCAAAGCGAAACAGTAACTGCTACCAACCCACATCACCACAATTTGGAGGAATCCGCATTCAGTCCCCCCCCCCCACCCCCCCCCAACACAGAACTGCTGATCACAGCATTCACAGAAGAAGCCAAATCAAGTTTACCACAGCACAGCCACTTGTTTTGTGATCACATCATCTCTCAATTACAAAACCCCCCAAAGAAACAGACGAATTTCATGCAATTTAGATATTCGTATAGTTTTCAAGTTGATAACCAACCGTCAATGTCTAAGATTGGGGCACAAACAATGTTATCTATTATAAGTAGAAGCCAAACAATGCGCTTCTATCTCTTCACAGTGCTTTGTCTCTCTCCACAGGTTTTCGTAAATAAGATCGATTTACAAAAAGTAAAAATCAAAGAAGTGTTTCATGTGATCAGTAATTCTAAAATTAACATAATTAGTAAAAAAAACTACTTTTAAAGGATTTTGCTTATATCTTTGGTCAAGGCAGACAACACAGTTTTGTGTTAGAATAGATGTTTCAAATAGTTATATTCACTGCCTGAGTCAGAGATAAATAATAATCCTCGCATTTTATATATAGCACCTTATCACATCTTCGAGACATCTTAAAGCGCTTAACAGAATATACTGTAAAGTGTACAGTACTGTGCATTTTGTAGATGAAACGTGGCAGCCAATTGCGCTCAGCAGTGTCCCACAAACAGATGTAGATTGATTGACCAAATTTTCCTTTTTCTTATTTTTGAAGGGATTATTATCCCTGGAAAAGTGATCCGCCAATCGACTAACAACCGAGTTGGTTTGAGGCACTTAATGTTTGTTAATTTCACCTGTACTTCTGGATGAGCACCTCAGTTGCTAGGATAAATATAATAATAAATCTTGCATTTGATATAGCGCTTTTCACGTCTTCTAGACGTCTCAAAGCGCTTCACAGAATATGCTGTAAAGTGAATTGACCATATACTTGTGGGCAAAACTCAGCAGCCAATTGCGCAAAGCAGTGTTCCACAAACAGTCGTGGATTGAAAATGACCAATTTATTATTGTTTTGGAGGGATTATTATTATTATTATAATGGCAAATATCCACAAAAACAAGAGTATGTTCAAAATGTATCAATAGAAGAACACCATAGTAAGCAGAGCAGCATGTACATGCACGTAGTACTTCCATAAAGCATTCTCACTGATAAATATTGCTGAGGAGGCAACCAGTTTTCTCCACTGCCAATGTTCTCCCATGTCCTGAAGCTGTTTGAATCTTTTTGGGAAAGTGTTCGAAAGGCCTTAGTTGCCCCCACTTTAACAAGCAGTAACTGTTTCCATGTAAGCTTTGTCAACGGCCTTTGCCAAATGATTCCACATTATGGAACATCACAGCCGAGTTAAAGCCTGACTCACTTAACACTCTCTCTCTCTCTCTCTCACACACCCGCACAGTAAGGTTGCCAGATAGTGATCGAGGTTGAGATCCCGACTGTTTTTTTTAGTAGTGCTCTGGTTAAGATGAAGTAAACCAACACAGGTAGGCATTGAACCTTGGTATTACTGAACTGCTCACTGAATACACTCACTCAATGGATAAATGGAGCTCAGCAGGCTCCGGCCTGCTCCCCGCCCCCCGCCTGGCCAGCCCTAGCATCAGCGATCGGGCCTTCCGCCTCTCCGCCCACACCCTTTGGAACTCTCCCATATTCCTCTTGTCTCACTCCTCCTTTGCCTCCCTCAAGGCACGTCTCAAGAGCCTCCTGTTCGATCGTGCCTTCGGTTACCCTCTTATCCTCCCTTATCCCAATTCTCCACGCCGCCCTACCCGCCGCTCGGGTCCAAATCCCTGACTGTCCAGCGCCTTGGGACGTCCTCCCGACGTAAAAGGCGCTACCCAAATGTTATTTTGTATTGTATAAATTAGCATAAATACCTTGTATAAATTCATCCAGAGTTGTCATTGCTGATCAGCAGTCACCATGCATCTATATTGATCTGCTCAATAACTCTCCTCCCTCCACCTTCAACACTCGCAACCCTGTGAAAATCTGAACGGCTATCCTTCCCCACAAGTCAGCTCCATTTGTTAAATAGGTTGAAGGCCTGCCCACCAATAGTGGGACGGGCAAGGCGGGGTACATGAAGCAGACTTGACTTCCTGGAACCCACAAATGACAAGATTCACTCAGCTGCCTCCATGTCCTCTACCTCCACCTCTTGCCCTGCCCAACACACATTTGAACATCCCTCATCCTCCCTCATGAGCTCCACCATCTGCCCTGTTGAACCTATTCACGCAGTTTCTGTACATCCAGTTGCCACTTCTCATCCCATTAGATGATATCATAATCTTGCCCTCTTCCGGCACAGTTCCCCCTAAATTCCTCCTTTCAAAACCATTGTTACAATTCTGCTCAAATAAAGCACATGACAGTGACTACAGTCAGACCAGGTTACAGGTGGAAAGGTGTTGCGTAGGATTTTGAACTCGATTCTCTGGGGGATGGGGAGCCAGTGAAGCCCCTCCACCCACCCACCCACACACACACACAGCCCCTATCACCACTCTCCAGCTAAATTTTCCCCAGTCTACAGAGTTGAAATGCTCCATTTCTCAGTGGTTAGAGCGTTCGCCTTGTAGGCGAGAGACCTGGGTTTGATTCCCGGCAGGGCGAAACGTTGGGCAAGTTTCCTTACTCCACACACCTCTGCTTACGTAGCAGTAAGTAGGAACCCCGTTGTTAGTCGATTCGAAGATCACTTTTCCGGGGGAAACAATTCCTCGGTCACTTCAATCCACGACTGTTTGTGGGGACGCCGCTGTGCGCAATTGGCTGCCGCGTTTCGCCCACAAAATATGCAGTCAATTCACTTTACAGTATATTCCGTGAAGCGCTTTGAGACGTCTCGTAGACGTGATAAGGCGCTATATCAAATACGAGGATCATTATTATTATTTCTGCCAAGAGAGAACAAAACAGACACCTGAGTCTGGAAGATGGTGGGCACTGCTGTTCAAATTTTAAACACCGTCAGTATCTGGGAGTCACAGTACTTAACCGTATCATTCAAAAAAATTAAACTGACAGGTTTCAGTACAGTCGGGCCTGGTTACAGGAAGAGAGGATACAACAGGATAGAAAAACAAGGCATTACTTGGTATGAGGCGAATAGCATAGATACATTTAAGGGGAAGCTATATAAGTACATGAGGGAGAAAGGAATAGAAGGTTATGCTGATGGGCTTAGTTGAGGAAGAGCCAGGAGGAGGCTCATGTGGAGCATAAACACCGGCATAGACCAGTTGGGCCGAATGGCCTGTTTCTGTGCTGTTTTTTCTATGTACTTTAACACTGAGTTAAACCGTGGAAAGCAATAGGAGAAGCGAAAGAGCAGGAAAAGGTCAGATTTATTGACTCCTACCTTCCAGACCTGCAGTGAATGGGACGGTTCTTCCAATCTGTCCAGATTACCTATAATGTAAGCGTAGTGAGAGTGAGTCTGTCACTCTCTCTCGCCGCGTCACTCTCTCTCGCCCTCTCACCGCGTCACTCTCTCTCACCCTCTCACCGCGTCACTCTCTCTCACCCTCTCACCGCGTCACTCTCTCTCACCCTCTCACCGCGTCACTCTCTCTCACCCTCTCACCGCGTCACTCTCTCTCGCCCTCTCACCACGTCACTCTCTCTCACCCTCTCACCACGTCACTCTCTCTCACCCTCTCACCGCGTCACTCTCTCTCACCCTCTCACTGCGTCACTCTCTCTCGCCCTCTCACCGCGTCACTCTCTCTCACCCTCTCTCTCACCGCGTCACTCTCTCTCACCCTCTCACCGCGTCACTCTCTCTCACCCTCTCACCGCGTCACTCTCTCTCACCGCGTCACTCTCGCTCACCTGCTCTCTCACCCTCTCAACGCGTCACTCTCTCTCGTCCTCTCACCACGTCACTCTCTCTCACCCTCTCACGTCACTCTCTCTCACCCTCTCACCGCGTCACTCTCTCTCACCCTCTCACTGCGTCACTCTCTCTCACCCTCTCACCGCGTCACTCTCTCTCACCCTCTCACTGCGTCACTCTCTCTCACCCTCTCACCGCGTCACTCTCTCTCACCCTCTCTCTCACCGCGTCACTCTCTCTCACCCTCTCACCGCGTCACTCTCTCTCACCCTCTCTCTCACTCTCTCACCACGTCACTCTCTCTCACTCTCTCACCGCGTCACTCTCTCTCACCCTCTCACCGCGTCACTCTCTCTCACCCTCTCTCACTCTCTCACCACGTCACTCTCTCTCACTCTCTCACCACGTCACTCTCTCTCGCCCTCTCACCGCCCGTCTCTCACCCTCACAGTCTTTCTCTCTCAGTCTCTCATTCTCCGTCTCAGTTTCTCTCTCTCTCACAACCTCTCTGTCTCTCTCTCTCTGTCTCTCTCTCTCTCTGTCTCTCACCCTCTCAGTCTATCTCTCACTCTCTCTGTCTCACCCTCTGTCTCTCACCCCCTCAGTCTCTCGCTCTCTCTCTCAGTCTGTCTCACCCTCTCTCTCAGTCTCTCACTCTCACCCTCTCTGTCTCTGTCCCTCACCCCCTCAGTCTCTCTCGGTCTCGGTGCCTGTGCGGAGGGAGGTTCGCCGACAGCTGACCTGGTGCTGTTGTCGCCCCCGGACTCTCTCTCTCACTCCCTCCCTCACTCACTCGGCAGGGGGGAAGGAGGGAGGGACACTGCCGGCCGGGGCCTGGCTGAGGCCTGGCTGCCCGCTGTCGCTGTGTGAGGCCCGGCCCGGCCTGGCCCGGTGCCGCCGCTCTCCTCACTCCCACCGCGCCTCGCGCCGCGACCGTTACCCGACCCCTCCCCCTTCCCGAGCCAACGTCCGCTGCCCATCGCTCCGTGCGTCATCGCGTCACCGCGTCACCCGTGCGTCGCCGCGTCAACCGCGCGCACGTTCGCCCGAGCGGCCGACCGCGCGTCATCGCGTTGCATCCGTCCCGGAGCCGGCCCCGCCCACCGCCCGACCGGCCCCGCCCACCGCCCGGCCGGCCCCGCCCACCGCCCGGCCGGCCCCGCCCACCTCCCGACCGGCCCCGCCCACCGCCCGACCGGTCCCGCCCATCGCCAGGCTGGCCCCGCCCACCGCTCCACACCCCAGACCCCTCGCCGCCCCCTCCCCACCTCCACACCCCGGACCCCTCGCCCCCCCCCACTCCACACCCCGGACCCCTCGCCGCCCCCCCCCACTCCACACCCCGGACCCCTCGCCCCCCCCCACTCCACACCCCGGACCCCTCGCCCCCCCCCCCCCCCTCCACACCCCGACCCCTCCCCCCCCCCCACTCCACACCCCGGACCCCTCGCCCCCCCCACTCCACACCCCGGACCCTCACCGCCCCCCCCACTCCACACCCCGGACCCCTCGCCGCCCCCCCCCCTCCACACCCCGGACCCTCGCCCCCCCCACCTCCACACCCCCCCCCCCCCCCCCCACCCCGGACCCCTCGCCGCCCCCCTCCACCCCCGGACCCCCCCCCCCCCCCACTCCACACCCCGGACCCCTCGCCCCCCCCCACTCCACACCCGGACCCCTCGCCCCCCCCCCCTCCACACCCCGGACCCCTCGCCGCCCCTCCACTCCACACCCCGGACCCCTCACCGCCCCCCCCCCTCCACACCCCGGACCCCTCGCCGCCCCCACCCCCTCCACACCCCGGACCCCTCGACGCCCCCCCCACTCCACACCCCGGACCCCTCGCCGCCCCCCCACTCCACACCCCGGACCCCTCGCCGCCCCCCCACTCCACACCCCGGACCCCTCGCCGCCCCCCACCCCTCCACACCCCGGACCCCTCGCCGCCCCCCCCCCCACTCCACACCCCGGACCCCTCGCCGCCCCCCCCCCCACCTCCACACCCCGGACCCCTCGCCGCCCCCCCCCACTCCACACCCCGGACCCCTCGACGCCCCCCTCCCCTCTGTATCTCTCCGCCTCAGTCTTGAAACATCTCCCTCTCCGAGCGCACCTTCGGGCATCTTTCTTTCCCCCTCTCCCCCCCCGCCCGCCGGCCCCCCGGCTGGCGCTCCGAGCCGAGCCAAGCCGGGACCATCCTGTGTCGTCACTCAGCCTGTCGTCCCGACCCGGAAGGCCGGCGCGCAGCACGATCGTAAATTTGTGCCGCGATATCATTTGATAATAATAATAATAATAATAATCCTTGCATTTGATATAGCGCTTTTCACGTCAGGAGGACGTCCCAAAGCGCTTCACAGAACACACTGTAAAGTGAATTGACTGTATATTTGTGGGCGAACGCGGCAGCCAATTGCGCACAGCAATGTCCCACAAACAGTCGTAGATTGAAAATGACCAATTTATTATTGTTTTTGGTTTTGGAGGGATTATTATTAGGCTCTGTGTGGAGTAAGGAAACTTGCCCAAGGTTTCACCCTCTGCCTGGAATTGAACTCAGGTCTCTCACTTGCAAAGCGAGTGCTCTAACCACTGAGCTACAGGACTCCACCACTTGATGTGGTGCATCGCTTCATCAGAGTCATAACAAAAGTCTTTGAAGACCGCAGAGTAATTAATAATAATAATAATAATAATAATCATCACCGCTCAGCGTCGTCACAGTATTCTTGGAAGACAAAAAGCAGCAGACAATTTCCACGCAACAACTGCCTCCCAATTATTGCGCGCCCTTCACACGAGGTGACGTCTTGGCACACTTGAAGAGGAAGGTCTTCCGATATAATCTGAAGATGGGCAAAGAGAGCGCAAGGGAGATGGATGGAGGCAGAGAGCTCCAGAGTCCTAAGGAAGTAAAGCCCGGCCGCCCAAGGTGGAGCAGAAGGAATGAGGCACAATGCAGGATTCTGAATCCCGGTTATATTTATTGTGATGGATGCGCACCACACTCTCTCCCTGGTAGAACGTGTCCTGCTTACCTAATTCTGGAGACTATTAGGCAAAGGCTGGCAGGGGCTAATGTTTGGGGACTTCAGAGTGTATGTACTGCTGGAGTCTTCTAACCAGTTGTAGCTTGCCATTTGATGCTTGCCAACAACAACAAATTACATTTGTATAGCACCTTTCATGTCAGGAGGACGTTTCGAAGCCACTGGACAGTCAGGGAGCCGGACCTGAGCTGGTTGGCATCAGGAGGGGTGGAGGGTGGGGAGGGTAGAGGCAGGAGGGTGACCGAAGACACGGTCAAAGAGGAGGGTCAAAGAGGAGGCAAGGGAGTGGGCGAGGGAGAGAGACTGTGGGATGGAGTTCCAGAGAGTGGGGACAGAGAGGCTGAAGGCCTGCCCGGCAATGGTGGCAAGGCAGGAGCATAAAGCCAGCCGGGGTCTGCTGAGCGGAGGGAGGGGACAGGTTGGTAGGGGCTTAGGAGGTCATAGAGGTAGGGAGGAGCAGGGCTGTGGAGGGTTTTGAAGGGGAGGGCCAGGATCTTGAACTGTATCCTCTGAGTGACGGGGAGTCAGTGGAGTCGGGTGAGGATGCGGGTGATAGGGTCACGGAGGGAGAGTACATGGGCTACAGAGTTCTGGATGATCTGCAGCCTATGGAGGGAGGAATTGGAGAGGCCGACAAGCAGGGAGATTTTGTAGTCAATGTGATGAATGTGTGGATAAGGGTCTCAGCGGCCTGCGGTGAGAGACAGTAGTGGAGCCGGGCAATATTGCGGAGGTGCGGAAAGGCAGAGCAGGTCATGGCACGGATGTGGGGAATGGTCGAACAGGATGCTGAGGTTCCATATTGGTTCCATGAGGTGTAGAGTACATCCATGAAGGGTGATGCTCTCAGGGGCCGAGTTATGGAGGCCCTGATGGGAGCCAAACAGGGAGGCCTCAGTCTTGTTGATATTCAACTGACATTGCCAGCTACTTACCTCTCAGTAAGGACCTTTTACGTCAGGTTGTGATGTGGCAGCCATCTTTGTGTTCTCGAGGTCCAAGTCCTGTGTCACGTATCAGACTTATTCACCACTTACCCTAATCCAGATCCTCCTGTGAGGAGCCTGGGCAAGTAGACGTACCCGCTGCAAAGCCAATTCCGCCTATAGTGTGCATAGTGACAGGTCAGTGTATACCAGAGCCCTCCCTCCCTGCAGCTGCTTCCCGTGTTTGTCACAAATCCACCTCACTGCTTCATCCTGAACTACACGAATGGCCTGACGGAACCTCTCGGCTGAATCCCCAGGAGCTCAGACCATAAAGGAGAACTGTTTGCACACAGGTCTTGTATGCCACAAGCTTGACCTGTACTGGGACCTTGCTGTCCTTGAGAGAGAGGAGCACAACCAGAGTGTGCTTTGCTCCTTCTCTGTGAAGTCCTTCAGGTCAGTGTTTAAGAAAAGTTGATATCTACCACGACCCTGAAGCACGGATAAGGATTATCGATCGGGACTGCTGCCCCTTGTATCTTCGAATCAAAAGCCTTGATGTCTCCTCTTGAGCCGTATAGAACCATGGTTCTGCATTTGGGAGGCAATGTAGTTGTGTTTCCCCTCAGCCTTACAAAGTTCTGAGATCTCATACAAAGCCACAACCTGTTCCACACATTCGTCACGAGAACAGAAGCCAGTCTGCTCCTTCCTGATCAAAGCATGAGTCTCCAATGTGTATGACATGTATGTGACTATCCAAAACACCACCTTAAAACCCACTGAAATCAGCAAGATCCCTCTATATTTCTCAGTCTCACTAGGGTCACCCTTCTCGTGGATAGATACCGCAATTGCACTCCATATCACGGATGGAGTGCGTGCCCAGAGATAGTCCTGTTGACCAGCACTAGGCTGGGAATAAGCAACAAGATAAACAGATGGAACACGGACAGAAGTCCTGATTAGAATGAAGCAAGGAACAAGTTAGGAGTAAAAGAGAGAGAACGAGAAAGGTTACGGGCACTTGTGGAGATATTGAGTTGAGGTATGTTTTGGGAAGTGCTGACTGATAGAAACAGTCAGTGATTTCCAGGCAGGCTCCATTTAATGAGGCACAGTAGGCGCTTAAAGTATACAATTGCATGTTATGTTAAAGTTCTTTTAAGCTCAGTAGTCTTAAAATATGAATTGCATGCGATGCTAAAGTTTTTTATTCTTGCGTCGCTGTGCTGCGTTCGGGAAATTCTGTTTGTAGACTATTGGTTCTTTGAATACATAGTAGATTAAGATAAATAAAGTGTTGTGGGTTGCCCTTGATATCGCTCTGACCTGGCTCGTATCCTCGACAGAAGTGAAGGATCACGACTTTCAGAGTGCACCTGAAAGGAACGTATAATTCACGCGATAAAAAAAAAGAGCATGGGTCGCAACAATTGACTGGAAACAAAATATAAGTATGTGAAATAATGAGATCGGAAATGACATTACATAAGAATAGGGCCACAGAGAATTAATCTAAAGGCAGCAAGTCTTTGATTCCCTTTACCATTCCTTTCTAGTCAATTATTAGCATTTATAATTATTGTCACGTGGTTTATTTATGATAGGAAAGTGCAATGAGCACTAAACGCAGCTATAATTTGCACTTTGCAATCCTATAAGTGCTGTCCACAATGTAATAGTGGAGTGCAGAATCAATGTGCAGTTTCAAGAATTCAGCCTCTTTATTATCCTCGCACATTTCTTTCAATGCAATAATTTAGTAAATTGGCACACTTTCAACAACAACAAGATTCCATTTATAGAGCGCCTTTCACGTCGGGAGGACGTCCCAAGGCCCTGTACAGTTGGGTCAGGACCTGAGCTTTGGGGGGAAATGGTCAGGGTGAGGGGAGGGAAGGGAGGGAGCGAGGAGGGGGTAGAGAGTTGCGAGGGGAGCTGAAGGCTGAAGGCCAAAGAGAAAGGTCTTGAGACCGACCTTGAAGGAGGAAAGGGAGGAGGCGGCGAAGGCACTGGGGATAGAGTTCCAGAGCCTCGGGGCTGAGAGGCTGAAGGCCCGGCCACCGATGGTAGGGCGGTTGGGGCAGGGGATGTGGAGCAGACCGGAGCCGGAGGAACGGAGGGTACGGGCAGGTAGGTAGGGGGATAGTAGGTCGGAGACGTAGGAGAGAGCGAGGCCGTGAATGGCCTTGTAGGTGAGGATGAGGATCTTGAATTCGGGAATAGAGTGCCCACTTCTAAAACAATATGATGTATTGACCGCCTTCTGTTCTGTAGGATTCTATGACTACAATGTATAATTATATTTCTAAATTCTTTTACGAAGAATAATTCACCATTGGATCATTATAGGACACAACTGACAACAGCTATGTTCTGCTCTGAGCGAAGCAGATTCTGGTATTTTTCTTATTTAGCATCCTGAGTGGCCACAGAGAATACTTGTTGTTCAGTTCATGGAAAGAAAGAAAATGAAATTCCAACAGATCAAAGACATTCACGTCTTGCAGGACTGGCACTTTTCCAACGCTCTGTGAAACATTAATTCTTTGGTTTAAGCATTTCCCCAGTGTTTCCCTCCCTCACAAAGTAGCAGACTTGCTTGTAAGTGGAAACAGAAAAGGACACACATTAGCTCGATTTCCATTTACAGAAAATATAGTTTATTCAGGATTCTCAACACCTGATTGAACATTGTGCCAATCGAATGACTCCTTTTACAGCAGTTTGAACTCAGCTGAATTTGTGTGGCACATAAAAAACTGAAGATGACCACTAACTAATTTAAGCAACCCATTCACGTAGCATCACAATGTTATTTGCTTGTGTTGTGAAAGCCAGTTAAATGACAATCTCATCTTGATTTGTTTTACGTGCATCTAGGATCACTTGCGACAGGATACAGTTTAGCATTGACTTCTGCGCTGCTGTATACATTTTAGCATAGAAACTGAAGTTTTCAGCAACAACAACAACTCGCACTTACATATAATAATAATAATCCTTGCATTTGATATAGCGCTTTTCACGTCGGGAGGACGTCCCAAAGCGCTGCACAGAACACACTGTAAAGTGAATTGACTGTATATTTGTGGGCGAACGCGGCAGCCAATTGCGCACAGCAATGTCCCACAAACAGTCGTAGATTGAAAATGACCAATTTATTATCGTTTTTGGTTTTGGAGGGATTATTATTAGGTGTGTGGAGTAAGGAAACTTGCCCAAGGTTTCGCCCTGACCTGCCTGGAACTGAACTCAGGTCTCTCGCTTGCAAAGCGAGTACTCTAACCACTGAGCTGCAGGACTCCATATTGTCTCCTGATACGTACAGAGACAGCTGCTGAGCGAGAGGAGGAAAATCAACCCAAATTTCCATTATTGACTGCTATCCAGGGACTGCTGTTGGGAATGTGATTATGTGAATGAGGCAGGGCTTAGTTATCTGCAATGGCTCCCATTGTCAAATACAGTGAGATGCTCACTATTTGCCCAAACGTAAAATGAAGAATAGCCTATGTACAAGGTTGTTTCTGCCCAATGAAGCCACCACTTCAGAAGAGGTGGCACAGAAGAAAAAAATGGAGGAAGAAAGCAGTGTTGCAAAATGCATTTGCAGTAGATCATATAATGTGAGCACAGTTTTGCAAAGTCACAAAAAATATAAAATGGGATCCCTGTTTTACATGTATGCTTTTAATATACACACACAGCAGGATACTTGCGTGCATGCCTACACGAAACGACCCATACATTTAGTTGAGACTGTTATAGTATGTTACATGCTTTTAATTTTATCCCAGCAAAGTATCAACAGTAAGCTTGTTGGGGTTTTGAGTCATGAATGAAAGAACAAAAAAAAGCCTGTATAACATGTTCAACACTGATTGAAAACTATCATCTCATTCTTTACAATACCGACATTTTGTCCACAAATCCTAAAGGATCCCACAGAACAAACCAGTAAACCTGTAGGACTTGTGCTATGTTTTATACACCTATACCTGACAAATGCTAGCATTTGTGGAACGATAGTATTACCTCCATTACTGTTTCGTCACCTGAGAGAGCGATTAGCTATCTAGCCATGAAATGCCAATAAATAGAATGCAGTCACATCGAAAGTTTGAACAGGTTTGAATCACACCGTGGTTCATTAAGCCTTTACCCTAAAATTAACTGTCTTCTGACCCCCTGACCACTGAAATAATCTTTCCCTACCACCTCATTTAAACCTCCAATCGTGTCCTCTATCAGCCTTCTGAGTTCCAAAATAAAAAGCCCCAATTTATCAAGCCTTTCCCGAGAACTGTATTTCCTCATTCCAGGCAATATCCTGGTGGATCTCCTCTGTACCACCTCCAGCGCCTTAATATCTTTCCTGTAATGCAAAGGTAATTTCTAATGCAACAGTAATCCTGCACCACCTTGACATCACCTTCTCTCTTTGACTCTCATATACACAACACCCACCCATTTGGCTTTCTGAGTAAGATTAATAATTAATGCAAAATTATGGGCAGTTTTGTGTCATGGCCTGAACCCCTCTAGGAACTTGAGTGAGTTTCTCCGAAATCAGTGGTGGTCAGCCATCAGAGGTGAAAGAAGCTAAGCCTCATTGGCTTGCTGTTGGCTCTTGCGACAGAATGCCAACCCCCTCCGTCATGTTAGGCAATAAAATTCAACTTCCAGGTGTGAATGCACAGGTGTGAATTTGCTAGGTTATTATTGACAGGATTTACTTGTGCTTTGGCACTCATTTCCATCCTTAATAACCTCGCTTGCTGGCAACTTCGCACGTGCTCACAACTGGATTTGCTTTGCCAGCTAATGCGAAGGTAACTGTTGAGATTTTTGTACACAGGGATAAAGAAAGCCACAGAGGAAAGAGAGCGAATATTAGAGACTCAGTTAGAGAGATAAGGGGCCCAGATTCCATCTTGTCTTAGCATATAAGATTATTTTACCTCTCCTTCACGGCTACTCATTCTCCAGTGGACTGAATCCATGATCCTAGTTTTTACATTCAAATCCCTCCACAGTGATGTCCACTCTATCAGCAGCAACCTCCGGCAGGACCACCTGTTCTGCCCAGCTGTTCCCTTCGCTCAGTGAGCACTGGCCTGCTTCACAGAAACCGCCCAATCTGACCCATCATCAGTAGATAGCGTTAGGCCATTTGGCCTCCGCTCCGTCACTGAGCCTCAACTCACCCCTCCCTCTCCACCTTTAAAGTTCTACCTTTCTGGTTTTGTCCACCTCCCGCCACACCGCCCCCCGCTATCCCACTGCAGCTCCCGCCCCCACGCTTCTCAACAACCCCCCTCCACAGCTCCTCCCCCCAGCCCAGCTCAGGTTCTCGATGGGAAAGGCGATGTATAAACGTAAGATTGTTTGCCGTTGCTGTCATCTTAAATTCTACGATTGTGTAGAATTGTGGAAAATTCTTCTTAAGGACCCGGGGGCTTCCAAATTAAAATTCGATTGATGATTTTTCCACGATTCCGTACAATCTTAAATTTTACGACAAAATAGTCTGACAGGCTAGGTGAGAGGCTAGCCTCAAAAAGGGTCTTTGTTTCTGTTTCGCTCTGTCTCTTTTGGCTATCACGTAGGAATCTCAACCCCTTTTGAGACTAGCCTGGATATCACATGTGATTTAATGGTTTCGCGTTACTCCTATTAAAGACAGGAGCCTCCACTGTCTCTAACCCCATTCACTTAGGATCCTGACACAGCAGAGAAAGATGACTTTCATCCCATTACTCTGGACCGAACTTTTAAAACTAAGCCCCACAGATGAAAAGCCAGAATTGCAACTCACAGTGATCAACCCCTCCCCAAGAGGTATCTTCACAAAATACAAGTGACTGATGCTTTGCAGGAGTTCGACAGGCAAATGCTGGAAGAGGTAGCCTTTCATTAAAATTACTGAATGGTTATTGCATGGCATCGACAACTTGGTGAGCAGTAGCATTATATCATTGATATTACGTGCCTTCTGTTTGATAAAGGTGCTCTCAAAGTTCTGTAACCCACTTTCTGAGCTGTTAGGCAACTTCTGGATTTCTGGACTTGTGGAATGGCTTTTATGCAGCATCTTCCGAATTTATTTTAACAACATTTATTTGCGTTCCTCCATGGCTCAAAAACCTTACAAACATGGTCGTTTCATATTACAAAGGTGGAGCACTTGTGAACAGCCGGGTGAGGCAGAACACACTAGCAGTCAGTTCAGTACATTCTCGAGCCAGTAACTTGACACTCATATCATCCAACTCTTTGCCACATGCATTTTCAGAAGCTCGTACAAATGTTTTATAAATACAGATAACCCGTTTCAGGTTAGCGACTACTTCTGTGTGACATTCAATGCAACGCATGCAGGTTGTGAACCGGAGACATGTTGCTGTTAGTCGTGCAAGGGTCTGGAAACTTTCAGAAACCCCCATAAGCATTTGGTCTGGTGTTTGATCTATTTTGACGGCCTTCTGACAAGTGGACATCAGCTTCCTGGATTCAGTGTACAGCGTCTGCTTGTTTCTTGAGGAAAGTATTGCACAATCTCCTTCTGTGTGACTTGCTCTGTAATCTTCCTTCAAAAGCTTGCATAGTTCCGCGATATCATTCTGTACCAAAGTGAACCCACTTGGCATATTATATCTTTTATCTTTGAACTGTGACAGAAGACTATCTTTCTCTTTCACACCTCCCACTGTACTGTTCATTTCAAGGTGACCGGGAAGACAGCCACTGAGCACAGTTTCGTCACTCTTTCTCGTAAAAGTGTTATGGTACTCGGATAACGGACTTCCGGAAGAAGGTGGAATGGTCCTTGGCGACAGGGATTCCGTGGAAGGTTCTGGATCTTTTTTGTCATCATTAACGTCACTGACCGATCCCCTAAAGCAGTTCTGGTAAACCAGCCGGCAACTGCAGGCTTCCATCCCGCCCACAGGCAGCTCATTACCCGCGGAGTCCATTGTGAGTGTAACAGAGTTCTCAAACTCAACACTGCTGTCCAGTTGATCCTCTGGCTGCTCAAAGTTGTTGGAGTTATTTAGTATGGATTCTAATTGACTAGAGATTGGAAGTCTAGGCACCAGCTCTCTGCCACAAGATTCCTGAGTCAATGAGCATTGCTGTTCTACCTCGTGCAGCTTCTTTGATGTGCGTGGTGGCAAGCATATTTCCTGAGAAAGGTCTTTGTCTTGTGAACAAAGTGTTGAACGCTGTGCTCCACTGACCTTGTCCACATCGGTTTGTGGGAAGAGTAGAAGAGACTCAGAGACTTGTTTGATTCTCTGTTTCTGTATCTTGCAAAGATGCCCCGAAAAATCATTCATCTCAACGTTCTCTATTTCCTTATTTTTCTGAGGAATACTGAATTCAGTTGGTGAGCATTGACCATTAACAACCTGTGGATCCGGGTCATTTGCATCCCTAATATATGAATTGAAATTAGCCATTCTGGCATTTTCTTCTGTTTTTGGAAAAGAATCAACCAAATTGTCAACTAAGGATTTGCTACCAAGTTTTGAAATGGCAGGGAACTGTACAGAGCGGATTTCCATTTTTCCTTGCAAGGTGGGTGCTGATAAATGTTTTGCCATGCCGAATGTCTTAAAGGATACACGGTTTAAATTGGAAAGCACCTTAGTCATGTCAAAAGAATACATATCTGGGCTTTTCTCATTTGTTCGAGATGAACCTCTACTGATCGAGATATTTTCATCTGAACGCGATTTTTCTGGCAACCTTGAATGTTTTACATTTGACGTCAATGATTTTATTTCTGATTTTATCCTATAGGTGGCTTTTTCTTGGAAACTTTGTACCATTCCTTCGCGGTTCTTAATCTCTTCATTGAAGGCAAACAATGCCTCTTCTGATCCAACTTGATAGAGAGTCTGTCTCGTTGCAGTCTTATTTGGATATGTGTTTGCCAATGAATGGCTGATGAACAACTCCTCCTTTCCTGAGACTATATTGCTTTGGCCATTTGCTTTGAGCTGTTCATTGGGTCCCTCGCTTGTTTTATTTGCAGTTTGTTGGTTATTGTCGTATGGTTCATCATTATCCAGACCTGAGGTATTATAAACTGTCTGATCTTGTTCGGTTGATTCTCTAAGGAGTTATCTCCAAGCTCCAGAATTACATTTGACTCATTAATTTGGGGGCAATCTTTTCTGGATTGGTTATTATTCAAAGGACATTGGTTTGTGATCTCTCCTCCCTCGGTACGGCATTTCCCAACTGTTGAAGCTGTGCAATTCTCTTTAGTACCTGGCTCACCCCTGTAACGTGTAGCAGAAACTGGGGAAACAATTTTTATTGACTCTGTCACAGACTTGGTTTCCATGGTGTCAGGCTCCATTTCCATCAGATCCGAAGTGACCTTTTTGTTGGTGGAGACGGGGATGGATTTCAATGGCCCAATTGGTTTTGTTTCCATCAGAGCAGGCTCGTTCTCAATTCTCTTCAAAGAAGACAGGGTTGGGGATTGCTGGATCTCCGATACATGATTATCCCTTTCGTAACAGCACATATGATCTTTACTTTCACCTGAAAAACTCTGAGGAAGATCATGCTTTATGTCATAAAGAAGGTCGTTGTGTGTGAAATAACCTTGTTTTTCCGTGTTCGTCGAATGTCTTGTGTGGTCATTTTCATCCTCCTTGGGATCCCCTGACTTGCTGTTCATTCCATTACCATAATCCCTTGGCATTTTCAACAAATTCCACTCACATTCCTTGCCATTGCTGTCGACAGGCTCCAAGTCTGCTGGAAAAAATGAAAGGTTTTACATTGTAAATGCTTCACACATTTCCGACAGCAACTGCAAGCAATCAAGCAACAACTTATTTTCTTCCCCCCATCCCACCCGCACACAAAATGACAATAGAGGTTCAGACGAACAGGCCATTTAGCCCATTTGATCTCATCCATCCAACTTACCAGCTCCACTATCCTTCCATTACAGCATCAATAAAATCATTAAATTTACCAGTTTCACAAAAAAAATCCATTTTCCTGAGTGAAAGTCAATCAGTTCAAATTATTTTGCTTTATAAAAAAACAAATTGAGTGATTTAATGTTGGTATTAGATATGTGCACCATTTGCAAATTCAGTGGCTGGGGATGAGGTTACTAGAGAAACAATGTAAGCATCTATGTTAACCTTATTTCAAACCATCCTTTTCTTCCCAAGGTCATGGAACGACTTGTTGCTTCCCAACTCTTTCCTCTCCCAGGATTCCCTCTACAAACTCTAGGTTTCGTGCGGCTTCACCGCACAGAGTCAGCCCTGGTCAAAGTGACGAAGGACATTCTGTCCACCGGTGACCAGGGCTCTCTCTGTGTCCTCATCCTTCTTGACCTCTCGGCCGCTCTTGATACCGTCAACCACTCTATTCTTCTCCACCGCCTCTCCTCCCACCTCCACCTCAACGGGGTTCTGCTCTTGCCTGGTTCCAATCTTACCTTTCCCATTCTCTCCACTTCGTGTCCACTAACGGCTTCTCCTCTGGCCCCTGCTCTGTCACGTGTGGAGTCCCTCAGGGCTCTGTCCTGGTCCCCTCCTCTTCAATATATACATGCTCACGCTCGCTAATGTCATCCGCAGACATGAGGTAATTTCCACATGTATGCAGATGACACCCAACTCTTATCTCGCCGCCTCCACCCTCGACTCCAGAACTGTTGATGTCCTGGCAAATTGTCTGTCAGACATCAAGTCCTGGATGAGAGCCAACTTCCTCCAGCTCAATGTTGGCAAGACAGAGGCACTCCTGCTTGGTTCCTGTCAACGCCTCCTCACCTCATGCTCTGATAACATCACTATTCATGGTTCCACTCTTCACCTCACCGAGCCAATACGGAACCTCAGTGTACTGTTCAATCCTCAGCTATCCTTCAAATCCTACATTTGTGCCATGACCTGTTCCGCCTTTCCCCATCTCCGCAATAGTGCCCTCCACCGCCACTGCCTCTCACTGCAGGTTGCCTCGACCCTTAAAGCCCTCCATGATCTTGCTCCCCCCTCTGTGACCTCCTAACCCCATATTAGCCTGTCCGCTCCCTCCTCTTGGTGGACACCAGTCTGCTTCAGGTCCCCCGCACTTCCCGCCCCTCCATTGATGGTTGGGCATTCAGCATCTCTGCCCTCATATTCTGGAAGCCTAGCCTGCAATCCCGCCGCTTCACCCCTTCTCTTGCCTCCTTCAAGTCCCATCTAAAGACCTTCTTCTTCGACCGTGCCTTCGGCCACCGCCCCTCCCTCCACCCTTCCTGACCTCAGCTCCCAGGTCGGGGTCAAAACCCCTGATTGTCCAGCGCCCTGGGTTGTCTTCCTGTCACGAAGGGCGCTGTACAAGTGTAATGTTTTATTGTTGTTATGCGAATAACTTTGGACATATACAACTGGATCTTTTAAAGGACCTGGATGTTAAATTTGTAGTATTTTGTACGTTGTAGAGTTCGGGATGAAGTGCCAAGGCTTGGGGACCCAGATTATGTGTTGGGTCCTGCAGGAGTTTAACCAGCATAGCTGCCATTGAAAGTACTATCTAACAAGCTTCCTGCTGCTTGTCCTACCCGTTGGGGTTTGGGATTGCAGGGTTCCCAGATGTTGTGTGGGGAAAAATCCCCGCTCTCAATGAAAATTAGCTATTGCAAAAGAGAAAGACAGAGAGAAAGAGCGATTCAGCGTGAGAGAGTGAGGCAGAGGGAGAGCGATAAGAGCTGGTTAAGTGTGTTATTACAAGACTGTATAACTCCTGATGGAGTTTTTTTTTTAGTTACCCCTATAGTGAATTTGCGTTAATCAATAAAGGAACTGCCTTCTTAATATTTGCCATTCTTTCTTGTTTTTTGTGTGTCATCCCCTCCTTCCCCCACCAAAAAAGAAAATGTTCTCCTGTTTTTGACACCAAAAATAAACCCGCAAAGAAACAGAAAATACCCGGGTTTTCATTTTGTAGATAAAAACAACTTTAATGGTCCTTAAGCAGCAAGCGGTTTCTTACATCTAGGACTTTGGAACCTTTCTCAATAACTCAGTCCAGCTATTAATTATCCTCTCTATAAAGAAATGCTACTTTAAATTTTTACTTTGGGATGAAAAAATGTAGTGTTTCAAAATAGATTAGATATTAATTATCACATTGAATCAGTTCAAAAACATTGGAATTTAGGTGATAATTATCACGTGGTGCGAGGTGTGAACAAACCCCTGACATTTGGATAATCGGTGAATGCTAAGATTTAAGCAATTTAATCATTGTTATTTTGAATCAAGTGCAGCTTCACGGTACACTGACTTCACACAATTGGTATCCTGTGAAGCAACGCTCCAATGCCAGTTTGGGAACAAGAATTTCAGGTACTGGGCGGCAATCCCACAACTGCCCACAAAACAAACCAGTCACTGCAATTTACAATGTAATCCTGTGAAGCAGTTTGAGATGTCCTCCTGACATGAAATGCGCTATAGCAAATGTAAGGATTACTGTGTAAGGATTATTATCTACAATGATAATGCAAAATTTGGGATCCAGATTTGGACCCAGGCATATTGTGTCACAAAGTCGATAATTATTTGCCTGAAAGACCATCGTATCCATGTTACTGTAGAATATAACATTGGAAAATGTTGTAGGAAATTCTTTGCTATAGGCACTTTGTGGCTGTTTGTGGGACATTGCTCTACGTAAATTGGCTGGTTGGACCGAATGGCCTGCTTCCATGCTGTATTGTTCAAAGTAATTCTATGTAATATGTGTGGTGAGAGTGTATGTGCTTTCATTAGCACAAGGTCCTCTCTCATGAACACGCGCTCGTTCAGGATAATTTACATGCCTGTTCATTTTAATGAAAATTTGTGCATTTCGCTTTTCATTTACCAGTTACCGTATTTTTAAATTCATGAATTTTCTTTTATGCTCATTTTAAATCTTGCTCTTGAGCATTCAACTACTTTGCTAGGAATTAATGACTGTGGGACATTGAATTTTAATCCCCCAAATTCCTCTTTTCCTGCAAATCCACTGTTCTGGAATTTAAAACCACAATTCAGGATTGATGGTTTTCCACAGATTCGTTTTTGTGAACTGGAGGAAAATAGCTGCTTTCTGCACAAGCTTTATTTTGAATACAATGCTCTTAAGGCTCAGACCGTATGAATTTTCAGGCCTGAGATCTCTACATTTCAATTAATGGCTGGAATGAATGGCTTGAATGGTTGCATATCTGCCTACGTCACATTTCCCACTGCACTTGCTAACCGCAACAATTGATTTGGCTTCACTGATTATCAAACATCACCCACTCAGCACAAAACCCACTTCCTGACACCTAGATATTTATTTCAATATGTTCCCGATCGACTTACCATGTATAGTAAATGAATACGTCACTGGGGCTTAAAACCCCAGAGATTGGAAACAGGATTCCAAAATAAGGAGTCTGAGTCACAAAAGTGGATGCTTTGAAGAACAGTAAGTGCATGACCCGAACCCATAGGAATTCTATTCTGACGCAATCTATTTCCAGAGCAACCTTTCCCTGGAATGGGGTGACAAATGTCCGTTTTCGGAAAGCGTGCCCACTAATGATTCAGAGACCTTATTAAAAAATCCCAGCAGAAATTGCTACAAGCAGCAAATGTATTTTGAACAAAACGACAAACCTTCTCCTGTTCCAATGGTAACGGGAAGTTCAACAGGAGTCAATCTATCTGCTGCATCAAAAAATTCATCATCTGAACTGCTGTCTCCAAACCCGGGAGGAGGATCCAGAATAGGAATGTTTAGAACATCGACAAGCATATCACAGTCAGGAGCTGGCGTCTCTGGTGGCAGCTCAGCTAGCAAGATGCTGTCTGTCCAATTGTTGAGCCCAGGCCCTTCTTCAGCCTTGCCACTGATGTCTTCATGGCACTGGTTGCAACTTTCCATTCCTTCAGTAGAATGGGACTTGTCACTTAAATCATGCGAAGAGCCAGCCACCATCTCCTCTGTAGCACTGTTGCAACTCTCAGATAGAACGTTGATGCAAGTCAAGGAGTCCTCTGCCTCTGAAAGGTGAAGCAAGCTGTCCTTAGATTCCGTCGTACACTTCTTCCGCGTAAGTGGTTTATCTAAACTTCCTGCAGGGATGGAACCTTTGCCTTCCTCTGCCACCTCTTCAGAAATATCACAGTGCGATTGCTGATACAACATGTTGCTCGCTGAGACTTCGACGTCCAGTTCTTCCATTGAGTCAATAGAGCAGCTTCGTTCACAGTCACTCCTTTCCTGACTAACTTCGTTGATATCCGACGTATCTCCGGTACTGCAGCTCATCTCTTCCAGCGCCTCTTCCCGTTTGTAATCGCTGTCCGTTGCCTCGCTCTCTGAATTCTCATTCTCTTCGTCTTCTTCGTTCAACGGCTGGATGTATCCGTTCCTCAGTTTGTGGAATTCGGCAGACATCTCCAACGAAGAGTCAATTTCAGATGAAGACTCCGAGTCACTGCATCCCCGAGAATCCTCGCCTGTACGGAGAGAAAATTACATCCAAAGTCAGTGAAGGAAGACTTGAGAAGTTCCGTGAAGAAGCTGAACTTTCACAGTGCTTCAGTGAAAGTGCTGCTTTTCAAAGTGAAACCGAGTCACACAGACATAAAACAATGCCCAATTTGATTGCAGTCTGTGTTTGGTTAGTTGATACCAGCCAAGACACCAACTGAGCTGCATTTGGCCCAGTATCATGGATAGGTAGAGGAAAAGAACCAGCCCAGGTTTCTGCTCCTGATTGTTATTCACTGCCTTCTGCTGAAAAGCTGTGTGTATGGGATTATAGAGTGTTGACAGGATTGAATTCAATTTTGATGCCTTCCACATTCAAATAGGTTACCGATACTCACTGCCAGGCATTAAGAATTATCATTCTACTACCAGAAAACCCAGTGTCCATCAAACCGCACCCAACATGACTCATGAACTTCAGAAATTACCCCCAATGCAACAACAACTTGCACTTATTATAGCGCCCTCCACGCATGATAGCGTCTCAGAGTGCTTAAAAGGTCTGAAAGAGCTTCAAGAAATGGAATTGAAATAAAGAAAATTCCTACCGTCGGTATTACCTACGATTAAAAAAAAACTACGAAACTACAAAAAAGAAGGCTGATTATCCATTGCGCATAATTTTTCCCATTTGTTGATTTAAATTCTGGTGGGTCTGCGCGTGTACACAAATGCATGTACCCATATTTTGGAGTGTTTGCATGAGCGTGCGTATATGGACTTGTCCTTGCACATATGTGTGCACCAGTGTGTATGAGTATGTGCGACTGTGTGCATGCATATTGATTGTATGCGTATGCATTCAAAAACACACGTCTCAGTGAGTAGGGATGTACATGCATGATCATGTATGTGTGCATGCATGAATGCATGGGTACGCAAGTATGCCTGCAAACGTACATTACGTGAGTGTGCATTCATAAGTGCACTTTTTTTAAGTGACTAATTCCTTCAGTTAAATCATCACCATTTACAATTTAAACAAACTATTATTCAAAAACAAACACACGTAGACTGATACAATGCTAAAGTTTGTCATAATTGATTATAAATTAGATTGTTTAAAAAAAGGGATCCTGATAGAATCTCCTTCTACCTTCACTGTCTCACACGTATTCTCTGGAAACATATCTTTAAATCTGCTGTTTGCAACAATAAACAATATACTGACAAATCTTAACACCAAACAGTTGTCGGCAGAAGTCAGGGTACAGCAAGTTGCACAACAATGTTAGATATTATAAGACAGTGAGTTACTGCTGACTCTCTCAAACCTGGCTCTCTTATATGCGGTTATTGGCATCATATTACAATCATAATAATATAATATTATTAATCCTTGCACTTTATCATGCTGAAATTGGCATGACTTTATTTCCCATCGCACACTGGGAATTCGCTCAATGATGACAGCTCTAACCTTTGTCCTACATTTACTGACTTGGTGTAATGAAAGGACAGGTAGCAAGGATTATGCAAATTGCAAGGATTATTAATAAGAAAAAAGCAATGGCCAGTGTGAAATTGAGCCAGAACCAGCGGGTCTAAGGCCGAATTCAATCTGTCCTGAGATGCTACGAATAGTCGCAGCATCTGAAGGAGAAAAAGAGATGGAAATAGAGAGAAAGGAAGTGACAGAGAAACATTTAGACGGAAAAGAGTAGAAAAGGTACAGCATCAAATGGGGTTTGGATTCTTGTGCTGCTTCTGTTTCAGTCTGTTCTCTTGCTTTGGATCTGACCAAGCTTTAGTTGTTTTTTTTATCCCCTACCTTAATTGAAGGCAGAAAACACGACCGGGAGAGTGTGTTTGGTGTCTGTCCAGCTGCACTTCAGCCTGAGTCAACATCGGCAGGAGAGGGGAGGAAAGTCTGAAGGCAACACTTTTTTTAAAAAAAAACAGTGAAGTATTTATCGTATTACCTTCCTCGTTTGTAAACGGCGGATTCTGGGTGCTGCTGGGCCATGTGAATATACTTTCACCCAACTTCACGTACAGCTTGTGATAGCCAGCGATCAGACACACAAGATCCTTGGCATAGTGAGCCTCCAGTAATAACGTCAGGGGCTGAAAACAGAAACACGCAGCAATGAAACAAAGAGCTGTTCGTCAAATTAAGCCTTTCACAGACGCAGGCTAGATTCCTTGTCAGCATTGATTCCCTCATTTACATTAAAAATAATAGACTTTCACTGCCGTGCAACATATTTTTTAATTCAACTAATTCCTCCCCTTCACTGACAACATTTATCTCCAGTCACCGGCAATAGCACCAGATATCACAGAGGGTTTGTTCATTTAATTCCCCAACTACTCCATATTTGTTTGGCAAAACCTAGCTAGAACGCTTGCGTGGTTACCAATTGGAGAATGAGGAGGAACATCAAGATCCTCCCCACCACAAGGACACCTCCTCTTTCCAGCATATGTTAAGAATGAAACAACAGGATCTCGTTTTAACTCCCCATCCAAAGGATGACATATCCCACAATACAGAACTTCACCAGGACTGCTCTGGATTCTAGAAATGAACCCACAACTTTCTGACTCACAAGTGAGAATGCTAGCAGCCGAGCCAGGCCGACAGCTTGCTGCTTAACGCTCAAGGTGTCAGGCTCTCATTGTGGTGCAATAGGAAACCTAATCATCCACTAGACCATGAAGTCAACATCATATGTTAAAGCTTCAGATGATGAAGTAATGTCCTTGCTGCTCTTGTTAAGGAGGCAATTGCAGGTAGAATACTATATACTATCATAATTAATAGTATTGGTCATAGGCAAGCTTCATGCGACGCACACTCCAGTGGTAAAGTAATGAGCAGCAGCTGATTTTTGTTTTTCAACTGTCGTAAAGAAAACTAGGCAATGATACATCATTACAACATTTGTCTCCTGGAACTGAACAAGCTGAATTTGTTCACACAAGCAAACAACGTTCTGTGGATATGGTATATTGATCACCTGAACACCTGATACCCACTGTTCTTTCAGATATTGCTGAACTAGCCTCCATGTGATTAGATTAGCGTAGCTTCAGTGCACCACTTCCCTCGCTTCTCATACATTAATTGGGATTAAATATCTGATCAAATGTAATAAACTAGTGGAACAGGTTCGATGGACTAAATGGTCTCCTCCTGCTCCTGCTTTTCTACGTTCTTATGTCACCATATATCTTCAGGAACCATGGCTCAACTTGACTCGCTTGGTGACTCAGTGGCTGTTTGCACCATCAGCTGCAGGACTGAATCATACATATTTTTTCAGTCTCGCAGAAAGATAACTCAGAGGTATAAAACAATTTCACTCATGAAGAATGATCAAGACGCTCACCACTTAATTCACTCACGAAGAATGACCATTTGCATAAAGCATTAGAAGGTGACCAGCATCTGAACATAGTAGTGCAGTATTGACACCAGGAAATATTTCTTTCCCCAGAGGATAACTAATGACTGTAGCAGGTCACCAGGCAGAGTGGTTGAGACCAGGATTCTGGATTCATTCACAGAGCAGCTGGATGCTGTGACGTGCAGATGGTAGGGTGGGTATTCTGGAAGGACTCACCACCCTACTTCATCCGAACTTTCTTGTGATCTCTCCGAGTCCCTTCTCCCCCTTGCAGACACAGAGAGGCAGCAAGTAACCTCTCTTAATATTTTTCAGAAGTCGAGGACTGGTTCAGCAGGTGGACACATTAGATTGGTGAATGCCATCAATTCAGAGACAGCGATTGAATCAGCGAAAGGTTTCCTTCGATCTTCCACCAGCGATACCGTTTAAAGCACAAAACGCACCTCCGTGCAGGAAATGAGAGCAGGTGTGGGCCCTTTACCTTCACATCCTGTAGGTGGATCTTCACCATGCTGACCTTCTCACACTCGAACGTGAGCTCCAGCTTCCTGATGTGCCGGAAGTTCGTCAGCAGGTTCATAATATTGAGCTTACTGTTAATAACCTGACTGATGCCATACTTGGCTCCAATCAACAGGGTGACAAACGATTCTCTGTCCTGCAACTGGAGAAACCAATGTTGGTGAGATACGTTAAGGGGAAAAAATTAAATACTGTAGTAAGTAGCAGAAAGGGACGTGCACTCTGTTTTTTCATACACATACCATCAGGGTTACATTAAAGATTTTTCCTCCATATGTCCGAAGATCGCCAAGTATGTTCAGATAATTCAGCCGAGTTTGAGCTGTCGATATCAGCTGCTTGAAATCAGAGAAAAAAAGTGATTTGATTTCTTAACACATTTTAGTAGAAGTTTAATATCACACAAAAGCAAAATGTTTCCTCTACATGTAAAACCAGATCCCCCAACTGAACGAAGATATCACTTTGGTTACATTGGCTATATTCGGAAGCAGTCTTCTGTTTTTTTTTAAATTTTAGATTGTCCAATTCTTTTTAATGTTCTCCTCACTGTGATGTATGTCAACTCTGGTCGCACTCCTACTTCTGAGTCATAAGGCTGTGAGTTCAAACCCCACATTAGGTCTTGGAACCCATCTGGTGTAAGCTGATACTCCAAAACAATACAGAGTTTGGATTGTGCTGCATTACCGCAGGTGCCATCCTTTAGATGAGATGTTAAACCAATGTCCCATCTGCTTGTTCAGATGACAGACACACAGACCTTAAAGATCCTGTGCCACTATTCAAAAAGAGAAGGGAGTTTCTGTCCTGAATCCTGATTAACTATCTTCCCAGATAAAATTGGTCACTTACTCCATGGCTGTTTATGAGATATTGCCGCCCCGATATTGGCTGCAAAATTTGCCCGGTGTGGTTCCTGGTGGGATTTTGGTCTGATTTTTCCCTCCCTAATCCTGGAACGTTGAGGCAATTGTAACCCTCAGTGCCTGACTTAGATCAGTTCACCCAGCACAGACCAGGATCCTATGCCAATCAGTGCAAAACCAATCTGTAGGACTCCCAATGTGTAGGACTCAGTTTTTACACCAAACAGTGGCTTGACCAACCTAGTCTAGAAAGCTCCTATTTCCTGTTTAATGCCTCTTAGGAAGAATGTGTGCACCAAGTACAATCCAGAACATTTGCGCTTTGCAGACGTGAGTACTGGAATAATAGTTCTGTGCAATCATTACATGTAAAGAGGCTAATTTAACTGCTATTTCATTTGCTTCCATTCAGAAATCTCCCAGGAAAAATAATTTGAATAGGGTTGGAATAACCGGCACGGTCAATGTAAAAGTGCTTGAAACCACTAGGGAGTAATTAATATTCACACTATAATCTGAATTAGAAATGATTACCTTTTGTCCTGGTGCAACCAAGCTGTGATTATTCTTGAGATGGTAGTTAATGGCCTTTCTGATGTCTTTTTCCTTCATGTTATGAAGCAGAGTTGGTGAGACAAAGTTCTCAATTCCCCAGTCCTTCCTGAACAAAAGGCATAACTTTACAAAGCAGAGCCTAGCTAACACTTCACACATCAATAATAATATATAGTAATAATAATCCTTGCATTTGATATAGCGCTTTTCACGTCGGGAGGACGTCCCAAAGCGCTTCAGAGAACACACTGTAAAGTGAATTGACTGTATATTTGTGGGCGAACGCAGCAGCCAATTGCGCACAGCAATGTCCCACAAACAGTCATATGGATTGAAAATGACCAATTTATTATTGTTTTCGGTTTTGGAGGGATTATTATTAGGTGTGTGGAGTAAGGAAACTTGCCCAAGGTTTCGCCCTCTGCCTGGAATTGAACTCAGGTCTCTCACTTGCAAAGCGAGTGCGCTAACCACTAAGCTACAGGACTCCACAATCTCACCCAGGATGCGTTATAATATGACCAGAATTAGTGTGATGCTCCCTGTTGTTGCTACCTCTGGTTTGAGCTAGGCAGTCAGATTTATTTCAGAGGGTTGTTGGGAATGTTCTGGTCACCGCGACACTAATTCCTTGGGCCAATGCAGAGGAGAGCAACGTGAATTATCTCCTGTGTCAGAGGAATGACCTCTGAGCAACAAGACAAGCCAGATCTCTTCAGTCTTGAGAGAAGACAGCTCAGAGGGAACCTCATAGAGGTGAATCCAATTTTAAATAGGATTGAAAAAATAAGCCCAGAACAACAACAGCATTTATATCGTGCCCTTCATGCCAGGTAGCATCTCAGAGCGCTTTAAACAATAGTGCATCCTAAACAATACTTGAGGATGCACCAAGGCAGTACAACAAGTGGAGAAGAGGTCATGCACTTCTTTTTGAATCGAAAATAGACAAAATTGCTCTTCCTGCCATCCACCCCACTCTTCCCCCAACTCTCTCCCCCAAGTCTTTCACACCTCTATTTGTTCCCCTACTGCCCCAACCACAAGCCTGGGTTTGAGCAGGTACCAGGAGCTCTCTTTGAGCTTCGTGTTGGACAACACAACTCAGCGTGAAATGTGTGAGAGCATTGCCACCGTCTTCCTGCCCACAGCTCGGGCTCACGTCCTTTCCCATTGAGAGATGGTTCCACCAGTTGGAGGTGTGGAGCTTAAGCAGCTGCTGCTTAGATCTCTGAAAACCAATCATGGTGGATTGGTTCAGTTCTGTAACTATTTTAAATAGACCCACTTACTCAATGTATTTCAGGGAGACTTTCTGATGCTGCTTAGAGCTGAGAATACATTCCTGTATCTGCAATGCTGCCAACCGGATTGCAATATTGCATTTCATCTCCATGGCAAATCTCTCCTGCAGCACATCATTGCAACTCTGAAAAAAAGGCAGTCAGTGTTGTTAGACAAAGTCACTTATACATTTACTGGCATCTGATTTTGATAATGTTAAGAAGTATTGTAAATAATAATAACCTTTGCATTTGATACAGCGCCTTATCACGTCTTCGCGACGTCTCAAAGCGCTTCACAGAATCTACTGTAAAGTGAATTGACTGTATGTTTTGTGGGCGAAACACAGCAGCCAATTGCACGCAGCAGCGTCCCACAAACATTTGTGGATTGAAGTGACCAATTTATTATTTTTTTTTAAAAAAATTTGGAGGAATTATTACACCCGGAAAAGTGATCCGCCAATAGATTAACAATCGGGTTCCTCCTTACTGCTAGGTTAAACAGGCGTGTGGAGCAAAGAAACTTGCCCAACATTTCACTTTGCCGGGAATCAAACCCAGGTCTCTCGCTTGCGAGGCGAGTGCTCTAACCAGTGAGCTAAATAATGGGAGGACCAGGTGTGTCTCAACAAAAACAAATAGCATTTGTATAGCACCTTTCATGGCAGGAGGACATCCCAAGGCAGTGGACAGTCAGGAGATTTGGACCCAAGCTGGGGTTTGGGATCAGGGGGGTGGAGGGCGGGAGGGTAAGAGTAGAGGGTGACCAGAGCCTGAAGGTGGGGGACATGGAGCAGCATGGAGGGAGTGGACAGGTTCAGGACTATCATCGGCCAGATCTGCATCCCACTATACTGCCAAGAATATGAAAATCAATTAAACTTACAGCTTTTTGGCCCAGAGGTGAGAATGCTACAAACTAAGCTAAGGCTGCTGCACAAGACATGATGAGGTACAGTTTGAAGGCAGGGAGAGAAGGTGCAAAGCAAAACTGATTTTGTGAGAGTTCCTGAACAGCGGTCGATGGCTCTACCGTTGATTCTGGACCAAAGTGATCAATGAACAGTTCATCAAGTCTTATGAAGACTTGTCCACAGTCTACTCGTGATGACATGTTAAGTTGCTATCTAATATGGAGGGAGTTCAGAGGAAACTTTCAACGTAGGTGTGTTATATTATAACACACCTGGACATTTTTGGTTGGGGCAGTAGGGGAACATCGAGTCCTGGACGAGAGACAACTTTCTTCAGCTCAACGTGCGAAAAACCGAGGCCCTCCTGATTGGCTCACGTCAGCGCCTCCGCACCTCAGGCGCTGACACCATCAGCATCCAAGGCTGCACTCTCCACCTCGCAAAGCAGTCAGGAACCTCGGCGTTTTGTTCGACCCTGAGCTGTCCTTTCTCCCTCACATCCGCACCACAACTGGCACCGCCTTCCATCACCTCCGGAACATCGCCAGACTACGGCATTACCTCACCCCTCACGCTGCTGAAACCCTGGTTCACGCCTTTGTCACCTCAAGGCTGGACTATGGGAACTCTCTCCTCGCCGGCCTTCCCGCCACCTCCCTCCACACTGCAGGTCATCCAGAACTCTGCAGCTCGTGTACTGTCCCGCACCAGGCTTCGGGACCACATCACTCCCACCCTCGCTCGCCTCCACTGGCTCCCCATCCCCCAGAGGATTGATTTCAAGATCCTCATCCTCACCTACAAGGCCATTCATGGCCTTGCTCCCTCCTACCTCTCCAACCTTCTATCCCCCTACCTACCTGCCCGTACCCTCCGTTCCTCTGGCTCCGGTCTGCTCCACGTCCCCCGCCCCAACCGCCCTACCATCGGTGGTCGGGCCTTCAGCCTCTCAGCCCCCAGGCTCTGGAACTCCATCCCCCAGTGCCTTCGCCGCTTCTTCCCTTTCCTCCTTCAAGGCCGATCTCAAAACCTTTCTCTTTGACCGTGCCTTCAGCTCCCCTCTCGACTCTCTTCCTCCTCCTCGCTCCCTCCCTTCCCTCCCCTCACCCTGACCATTTCCCCCCTCCTCGCTCCCTCCCTCCCCTCCCCTCACCCTGACCATTTCCCCCCAATGCTCGGGTCATGACCCAACTGTGCAGCACCTTGGGACGTCCTCCTGACGTGAAAGGCGCTTTATAAATGGAATCTTGTTGTTGTTGTTGTTGTATATTATAAACGTTTTATAAGTCATTCATAGAAACACGGGTTAGGCCAATCATCCCCTCGAGCCTGTTCCACCATTCTATAAGATCATGGTTGATCTGTACCTCAACTCCAGTTATCTACCCTTGCACTGTATCCCTTGATACCCTGAGCCATCAAATATCTGTCCACCTCAGTCTTGAAGATGTGAATGGATCCAGCATCCACAGTCTTTTGGGGGAGAGAGTTCTCGATTTCCACTACCTTTTGGGTGAAAAGCTGCCTCTTGATTTCCCTCCTAAATGGCTCAGCTCTAATTTTAAGATGATGCCACCTTATTCCCCCACCAGAGGAAATAGTTTCTCTGTATCTACCCTATCGAATACCTTTATCATTTTCAAAACATCAATGTGATCACCTCTCAACCTTCTAAACTCAAGGGAACCAAGTTTATGCAACATGTCCTCATGATTTAACCCTTTAAGCCCTGGTATCATTCTGGTAAATGCCTTGCACCCCGTCTCCAGGGCCAATATATCGTTCCTGAGATGCAATGCCCAAAGCTAAACGCAGTACTCCAGTTGGGTCTGACCAAGGCTCCATAGAATTGAATCATCATTTCCTTTCCTTTATATTCAAGGTTCCTCAATATCAAATATATTACAATAAAACTACAGAGCAACTTCGTTATAACACAATCCTCTGAGTTCAATTTCTCAGAGGCATTGACATAAGCAAAATGTGAAAAATCCAGGTTATTTGTCGCTACTGAGACACCACTTCCTTATTCAACGGTTATTCATCCTTTCAGAAGACTGTGTTGAGGTTGTGATGACACCGGGTGAGAATGCTACCAACTAATCTACTGGTTGGTCAATTGGCTTTTTCATGTTCCACCCTGACTGATGTTGCTCATGACAATATGCTTATGAATTTGGGGTCAGTGTAAATAGTTTTTGAAAGTGTGAAACATGGACTTTTTGATGGGACCCGTTGGATCCAGGTACACGGTCTCAAAATATTTTACAAATTAGTGAATGCAGTAGTAAACCGTTAGATCTCTGACCATGGTTCCCCCGATTGTAAATTATTGACGTGGCAAATAGTATTTTCATCGCTGTTAATAAACCCCAATCAAAGCTACCCCGATGTGTGGCAAATCCCAGCTGTTTGCAGCCTTTCCTAATTCCTTTCAAGTAACATATTCATATTCCTCTGATATGCAAATCCAGCTTCGTATTGTTTTCTCCTAAGTCTTACTTAGCATTACAATAGATTTCTATTTATATCAGTATACACAGTCAGCAACGTTATTAAAAGTTTGAAGCGCCTTTGAGGAACAAGGCATAGCTTTCATACAGCTTGGAGTCCTGTAGCTTTGTGGTTAGAGCACTCCGAAATTAAGTGCAAATTATGTTTTGCACAGAAAACGATGCTAAGGCAATGCATGGAGCATCTTCAAAAAGTAACTGGGCAGAATTGAATGCACACCTATAGTCAAAACAATTGTTCTTTTAGTGAAGGAATACAAAATTGTGCGTGAAGAAATCCCTTGCTCTAGAAAATGCTTTCATCATTGTAAAATAGCAACACACAGTGTCTGATAATAATTTAGGTACCTGTTTGTAGAGGTATTCAAATGCAACTGGATCATCTCGAAGAAGGTCCAGGGGGTCTTTGGGAAGAAAACAAACTCTGAAGAGACATTTGTAGTCATGGGGTTCCCGTTTTTCCACCACCTGTAAATAATAGCAGTTACATCAATAATCAATCTATTATTAATGTGCTTAACATCCTTAAAGGATAAGAAAATCATCTGGAAAAAAACTGTCTTAGAGTGAATATTTTGAGGTATGGGAGATGTCTCTCATTATTTCCACTGATTTCTTCCAAGCAGACATTTCCGAGTCTGCGAAAAGAGAGATACTTTAATGATTTCCCATAACAGCTAAAGGTTTTTCACAGTGGGGTTGACTTTATACTGATCTCCAAAACAAGCAATTGTTTCACCGTATCGTTGTAATCCCATTCTAATGTTCAGTCAAGCAACGGAGTGGAAATTTGTAGGTAGTGCTAACCATGTGCAAAGTAGAATGTAAATTACAGTTGGCAATAATTCTGTAATGAACAATGAATAATTACACAATTACAGAATTGACTGAAATCCATTGCATTGGATCAACTAGTGACTATCCTCCTTAGAAGGGAAGTAAGTGCGGTCTCCTTGGACCTCAGTTGGCTCAATGTGTGTACCCATACCTATTTGTGTATTGGGGGAGAAATACGTGAGGTTGTCGCTGAGCTGGCTGGCTCCAAGGTAACTTGTTGGGCAACAGAATGTCAGAATCGTGTCAACCCACTTTGGCCTCTCAGCAGTTTGGTTCCTGATCCAGGCTCCAGGGCACGGCTGATGACAGGCCAGCCAGCCTGGCTCGTCAGCAAGGCTCGGGAGCAAGAATTCTTCCCACACAGCTCCTGCCTTTCTGTCCCGGCTCTCCGGAACTCTATCCTGGAGTCCCTCCAACTTACTCCCAACCTCCCCCTCTTTCAAGACGTGATAAAGCGCTATATCAAATGCGATGATCATTATTATTATTATTACTCCACTATTTAATTAATGCATGGCAGCGCTTTGGGGGTGTAAATTGAGATGTTTCTACATGGATTTCTTAAGGAATCCCATTAGAATTCCTACCACGAGAACTCCACTTTAGAGGTCAATGGTGTTGCAGTGGAGTTTCCTCATATGAGAGCGTGTTTTTTTCCAGTTACTGAAAAAATCTCCATTCGCACAACTTGAATTAATTACGAAGGAATCCCCTCAAGAAGTCTCACAAATCGGATATTTTTTTTCTACTCTAACATGGAGGGAGACATCTCAAAGGCGTGATTACGTGCTATATCAAATGTAAGGATTATTATTATTATTACAATTACATCCCCTTGTGTGAAGAAATGTTTTCCTGGATTTGCTTTTGCATGCTTGGCTTTGAACTTCAAATTTATCTTTTGTTCCTGATTTCCCTGCTGATTTCCCTGTCCTGGGAGTTGTCTGAACTGCCTTGATGTTTTGGAAGATGTTTAGGAGAGAAGTAAAGCAGTTTTGCCACCAGGACACAGGAATATCTTATGTTCACTCCCTTCCGCAGCTAATCTCTTGATGTCAGTGCTCAGCCTCGTTGACAAAAGCAAGAACAAAAAGGAGATGGCAAATGGACCTCTTCAGAAGGTTGGAAGGGGGAATACAAGGAAGTACACACGGTTGAGCTGAATATATTTATTTAAAGCATTTAAAGTGTACATTCATTATAAAGGATTCGTATTGTAGTAATACAGCACAACACAATCCATGCACAAAGCAAACACACGTACACTGAACATAGCGTAGGCTCTTCTTACCTGCTCAATGATCTCATCTTCATGTAGGAGATACACCTTGGAGGTGCTGTACTGTTCCTTCAGGACTAGAGCAAAGTGTTCAATGCAACGGATGGACAGCTTTTGTTTCAGAGTTAGAATAATATCCTGTAAATTCAAAATAGAAAGTTTAAACTATCATCTTCCTGGATTTTTTTTAAGAAGATTTTTATTTTATCCAAAAGAGACCTCTGATACTCTAATTATAAAGGGGCTAATTTTAGTAGGTTAACACTAATCCTACTGCTAACAATCTCCTAGCTTTATCCCATGTAACATGTAGGAGATAAGACACAAAGAAAGATTCAAGTAATGATCTTTCGCCTCCGAGATCTCAGTACAAATCCACCCGAGACTCATGGGTTGAAGTTCTCTGTGTGACAAATTTTAAGGCGCATATGTGTCATGAGAACATAACAACATAAGAATTTTCTAGGAGAAAGAAGACCAAAGTCCATCTAGTTCGCCTTCCACCATCCTGGCAGTCGCTTGACATGTGGTATCCCAAACTATATACTGTATCCCGAGATATTATTTTCCAGCAGAAATCTATCTAATTTGTTCTTAAAACAAACAAGAATTTCTGCTTCCACTGTCTCCCTTGAGAGCCTGTTCCACAAGTTCACTCCTTGCAGATTTGTTCTGAATTTACCGCCCTTCAATCGCAGGCCTTATCCTCTGGTTCGACTCTTCTATACAAGATAAAACAACTTATCAGGGTCTACATGATTGAGTCCTTTCAGAATCTTAAAGACTATAATCATATCATGCCTCAACCTTCTCTACTCGAGCGTGAATATGCCCAGTTTATCTAATCAATTCTCATAGTCCAGTCCTCCATCCTCTCAATCATTTTGGTTGCCCTCCTCTGTACCCTCTTATTCGCTGCAATATCCTTTTTACATTGTGGTGACCAGAACTGCCCACATTATTCCAATTGCGGTCACACCAATGTATTTCCCCACTGCTCTATTTTGGCCCAATATTGGCCTTTTAATACAACTCAGCATCTGGTTTGCCTTATTCACTGCTACCAAGCACTGTTGAGATAGCTTCAATTTATTGTCAATCAGGATCCCCAAGTCCATTTCAGTTTCCATACAGATTATTTTCTTCCCATTTAAATAATAGTTGCTTCCTGGATTTTTTGTCCCCATGCATTTCTCTAGTTTGAATTTCATCTGCATCGACCTGCCCAATTCCCAAGTATGTTCAAGTCTGAAATATCTGAAATGAGGTTCAGCGGTTCTAGTCCCACTCAATAGCTGTGAATCCACAGCTCAAATCCCTCCAGAATCCAGCTAGCGATCTTACTCAGAGAGGCTACAGGGGTTGTTGGGTGGAAAAGAAATCATTCAAACTGGTGCAATAGGGAGACACTATGATTTATATAAATAAAACAACAGTGAAGCAAAATCCAAAGGAGCATCTTCCCCCAGTAGAGTCTCCAGCCTTTAATATATGAAAATACTCAACCTAATATCTGCTGTCGATAGATTCATGAGCACATTTACCTTTCACAATACCTGACATCTCTCCGAGTTATGTCAATGTCCAAATGTTCCTAAAAGCTTTTCTTTTAATAATGTGCATTAGCTTGCAAAACTATAACAGCATCTGCAGAGTTCTTTTCTTTCATTTAAAATATATGAGTCTCTGTAAAGGCCAGTTGAGCTGAGTGTTGGGTTTAGGCACTCAAGCTCATTCCTAGTCAATATCACTTTATCCACTCGCAGAACAAATTGATAACCTGTCAGATGCCGATCTCAAAATTGGAGCTGAAAACAAGCTCACTGACAAAGGACGATTCTGATCTGGACGATCTCTTCAGAAAACACTTGCTCCCCCCCATGCAGTCTCGTGTTTGCTTCAGTTTGGATCCCTTCGGTTTATTTTCCTATCTGTCTGAGCGCATTTAGTCTTAAGATGACAATCCAATGCAGTGCTGGGAGTATATGGTTGAAGTGCATTGCTGAAGTGCTGCCCTTCAGGTGTGACATTAAACCAAAGTCCTGTCTGTTCAGGTGGACCTTAAACATTCAATGACTCTATTTGAAAATAGAAGGGAGTTTATCCTGTGTTCCAGCCAACAATCCTCCAAATAAAACTGGTCATTGACTCATGCTGTTTGTGGCTAATTGTCTGCTGCATTCATAGAATGATAGAATTATACAGCACAGAAGGAGGCCATTCGGCCCAGGAGTTTGGACAGTTTGAAGCTCAAAGCTCAATATTCAGTGTCAGCATTTCCACCTGAACAACAGCCACAGGTAAGAATACAAATGAATCGGGGCCGGGCATTTTGTCTGATTTACCCGGCATCCAAGGTTAACCAGTGTCCGGCTAAAGTGGCTTCTACTGTATTTGGAAGAAGTAAATCCTATAGGTTTCCTGGCTGTGCCTCAGGCTGACCTGTTGGAACTCCGTTTGGATATCAATCTCAGTTTAAAATTTTGTGAAGTGGATTGTGGCCGTTGAGTGCCAGGAGGAGGTTTGGTGTCTGAATAGATTTCCTCAGCTTCCTGGAAGAGCCACTATTCACAATCTCACCAATTAGACCCTTGTGTGTCATTCTTGCTCCTCCATTTTATTGACAAGGGTACGGAAATTTCTTGTTGAAGTCATTGGGTTGTTTCACTGGTGAATCAATAAAACAGGAGGACTATTTGTGGGGGAGAAATTAGCAAAGGTTTAATGCACAGTCTGAAGTAAGTGAAAACATTTTTACTACCTTCACAGTCGTATTGCTATCGTATTTAAATGCTTTCGTCTGTCCATTTTCCAAATACAGCTTGAGAACATTGGGCATAAAAATCAACGAGTTGCCCTGTGTGGGAGAAAAAGACAAGAGTTTGTTTAAAAGACGGAGCACACGTATTGTTAGATCATTCTATTCTCAAACTTTCCGCCTCTGCCACATTTGTTTAGAACCATCTTCCTCGTCTCACTGTTACTCTAACCATGAATGCCTGTCAGATTTCCTCAGCTTTGTACATTTCAACTGAAATAGGTTGCAGTGAATGGAAGGTCACAACAAATATAATAAAATGGCATTCACCAGCATTCAGTCAAGCCACACAGAGCAGCGAGGGTCCCAGAGATGATCCAACGGCTGTGCTGATCAGCCGTGTCGAGTAAGGAAAGTTGCCCAAGGTTTCGCCCTACCGGGAATCAAACCCAGGTCTCTCGCTTGCGAGGCGAGCTCTCTAACCACTGAGCTACAGGACTCCACAACAGGACTGTTGTTGTGTTCTGTGCCTCTGAATCTCCTCAGCTGCAATATTCCCAGCACGTCGTGAAGCTTCTTTGGGCAGCGACATCACACCATTGAAGTGTGTCACAATAGCCAACTCTCGACCTCCTCGGCATCTCTACACCCCCAGTGCAAAAGCTTTACAGTTCAAGTGCAAGAGCCTCATGTCCGACTTCTGAGTACGAGTTTTCATTGACCTGATCACAATAGTTTAGTTGTGGCGGCTTTAAGCAGTCCGGTACCAACCTGCGTGTGGCCGTTAACCATCACTTCCTCAGCAAAGCGAACTTTGACAGGGTTACTCTTCAGCCTTGCCCGCTTTTCCTCAGTAAGAAAAGATGACTTGGGGCCCTGAAAATAGACATAAAGCACAATGTCAAATGGTGATTTCACTGAAACTACGGTTCTAATTGTGGCGTGCTATGTAACGGAACAGACTGTATTTGCAGAACTACATTCCTAATCTTTCCAACACAGAATAATGTATCTGCCCTTTGCCCTGTCATTTTGCTCCGATTATGCTAACTGTGAGGTGGTCGGAAGTTCCCGATTTAAGTTTATAGCGTTGACATAATTGGTCTATGGGCACAGGAGAAGCCAAGTTAGTCTGTTGAACCAGTTTCCCAGTCCATTAAATCAGGCAATAACGTTTAACACCGTTTCCCCACCTTTTCTCTTGTAAACATTCCCAATCTACAATGCATATCGCAACCCTTTTCGTGAACAAATGCTTTCTGATCTCATTCTAACCATTTGGGTCTAATTCTAAGGTTATCACCGCTACTTTTTGGACCTGGTTAGTCGAGTGAAGAGTTGTGTCTTATCTAGTTTGTCAATTTCCCTTGTTATTTTGAATGACTCTATCAGGTCACAAGTTAACAAATGGCTGTCATGTTTGTGTACAAAATACACAGTCACTACATTTTACAGTAAATCCTGTGAAGCACTTTGGGACATGTCATGTGACAAGGCGCAAGGGTACATCAAACATGAGGATTATTATTGTTAACCTTTTCAGCTGTAAGTAACAGAACCCAAGTGTACCCAGCGTTTCATCATAACTAAACCCATTCATCTCAGGTCTCAATGGTCACCTGCCACTCAGATCATTATAACGGCAGATTAGGCCCATTTTCAGACCCGTCGATATTCCTGTGCAGTTCAAGGGCTTAGTATCTGACTTCATGCACTACAACATTATCACCAATGAATAAGAATAAGACGGGTGGTACTCACAGTGGTATATCGCAATACAGTGACTGCAAGAGAGTTACCACATTCACTGCAATAAACAATAGAATATAAGAATACAGAAACAAGACAGCTATTTGTCCGACGCAGCTCATTTGATCCATCGCCACCACCCACTCAGACAGGTTCACCGCCTCTTGTCCTCCTGCCTCTCCCATGTAAGTCTGCTTCCCAGGGATCTGCAATCTGCATACTTTATGAATGCTTCAACTGCTTTCGTATTCCCCATTCTTGCATTAACTTGTTCCACTAGTTAACAGTTCTCAGGTTAAGGCAGTTACTCTTAGTCAAACTATAATGATGTCTGCATAGCTTTCCAGTAAAAATCACTGGTGCGTTTTATAGTACTTATACAAATAGGGCTGTCCAACCCAATGACAACATGTCTACAACTCCAAGCATCATCAATAAGCCAAACAGTTTGGTCAGCCATCAGATTACTGGATTTCTCTAGTGACAGATCAAACAGTCTAACTCAAAGCCAGTTAGCCCTAGCAAAACTATTTACCTCCCCATAGATATCATTGTTTTTAACCATGGAAATTGTATTAGCCTCAAAAAGGCTGAGTGGACACACCTTGGTTCACCCTTAAGGACCACATTGTATTCTTTTTTATTTCAAGAGCGAGTTTTAAAACCAAAGGTCACACAGAGTAATGCTGTTCATCGAACTAACAATTGTTTTCGAAAACCATATTTATGGAATGGAATTTGAGGTGCTATATCACTTGCTGGTTATCTTAGAATATCTTGATAGGACCAGGCAGATTCCGATTAAAACTGGAAAGATAAAGACTCCCAATTTGAATCCCACCAGGACCTTCCTGCACAGCTAGTAATACAGAGTGCCTCATTGTTCCCCAGTTGATTGAGTCGACTTATGAATTTCGTAGTTTTGACAGTCTTTCTCGGTGATTATCAATGGTTATTTTGAGATTGTTACCTGATAATGTTAAATAAGTGTTCTCTTGCAATGTCCTCCACCGGCACATTGTTTATGTTTAGAATCTGATCTCCCGGGAACAGCTTCCCTTCGCCAGGACCATCTAAGACATGGGAGAGATATTGAGATAGCTGGATTGTCAACATTTCACATCTCCTTTCAATACTGTAGTGCTTACGGTCATCTCTCCCACTCCCCACCCGGCTTGAAGTCAGTCACCGCTACTGCTAAGTGCTCTGAGATGTTACCCTGCATGGAGGGCACTATATAAGTGCAAATCGTTGTTGTAGTGCAGCAATCACAAACATTACTAAAATGTGCATATGTTCCTTCTACGCATCAACTATCCAGTCAATAATAAACCCTTTTCAAAATAGAATCCAGGGATTTCTTTAAGCTGATTTTTCAGAAGATTACACACTGGTTTACCTTTTGCAGAGCCACTGAACACTTTGATCGTGCAGGGCTTGAAGTATGTAACGCTGGAAAACATAATAGCCTCACGAGACAGGTCAGATTCAGTGATCATCTCTCCCCGGGCTGAAAACTCAAGGCTTCGGGAATATGCTTTAAACGCTCGGTGAACTCAAAGGGGTTTTTTCTTATCATCAAATCTGTTGCAACTTCTCAGTTGTCCCAGAATAAAGAGAAAAACAATAATAAATTGGTCATTTTCAATCTACGACTGTTTGTGGGACATTGCTGTGCGCAATTGGCTGCTGCGTTCGCCCACAAATATACAGTCAATTCACTTTACAGTGTGTTCTGTGAAGCGCTTTGGGACGTCCTCCCGACGTGAAAAGTGCTATATCAAATGCAGGATTATTATTATTATTATTAGAGGGATAATTTTCACATCACACATCACATTTTAATGCCCTGATTGTGTGGTACTGGTAGAGGTGGGTAAGGGTAGAAAAACAGAAGTCACTTGGCACAAATCGAGTGCTGAAGCATTTGGCTTCCTTAATCAGTGATAAATATGGTGGTGTATTTCTATGGCTGATGAATGTGCTGTCGCTATCTGCCTAAGATCACTTAACAAGGATGGCAATTCCCTGATGAGCCAGATCTGCACTTGCCGATAAATCATGAGTGCTTTGAAGAGATAAAGAGGAAGCATTGACACTGTGTTGTCTGCTTCAACAGTGCTCGCACATGCCAGGAACAAATTTAACAAGTCCCGATCATGGGATTTTGCCATTTGTCTCTTTCCCAGCTGGAAAAACTGCCCCTGGAACCGATCACATGTCAGGGGGTTGTTTTTTTTTCACAAAGTTGTTCCCACCTCAAAAAAGGAGAGTGGAAACAGGAGACAGAAAAGTAACAGGCTTTGAATTTGAGTAAAAAATGCGGGGAAGAAAAATGTGAAAAGAAAAACTATTATTATTATTATTTGATATAGCGCCTTATCACGTCTTCGAGACGTCTCAAAGTGCTTCACAGAATATACTGTAAAGCGAATTGACTGGATATTCTGTGGGCAAAACGCGGCAGCCAATTGCGCACAGCAGCGTCCCCACAAACAGTCGTGGATTGAAGTTACCGATTATTATTATTGTTTTGTTTTTCTTTTCATCTTCCGCTCTGATCTCAAATCCTGGTGTGGAATTTGAACCCGTAACCTCGCTGACACCAGTTAGGAGCATCACTGTGTAGGGTGGGGATGTGGGTGGTAGGGAGGGAGGGAGGGAGGTAGGTAGGAATCAGGTATGGTTTCACGATATAGTGACCCTGCTGGAAAGCAAGTATATAAATGTGTCCATTAGACAACAGATAATACACAAGTGGGTTTGGTGGCTGTGGTTGGCTGCTGTGAACTCCAAAGGTATTTATTTACCTGCAGTGACAGACTTTACACACAGTGGTGTTTCCTCTGTTATAGTAAATCCATACTCCAGCAACGAGTCTTTATAAATCCTCACGGACACTTTCAATGGGAAGCTCGACTGGTTCGTGGTGGTGGCTGAGGCTCCTTCAGTTGTATTTCGATTCCTAAGATGAAAAATAAAATAAAACCTTTTCAATCTTATCTTACCTTCATGTTTTGTCCACACAGGATCTAGTAGCTTCGAGTCGGGACTTTCTGCGATCATCTGATAATAATGCTCCAAGTTAGAAAGTTTCAGGAGCAACAAGTCTTGCCTCCCTATCCATGTTGGGTGATAGCTGGTCAGAGATGGTCCCCAGACTGAGAACTGACACCACATCACAGCTACCACAACTGTGGCAAGCAGATTGTAGCAATGACAGTAATAACTGTAATAACAAGCAATAACAATCCTTCCTTTTGATGTGGCGCCTTTCACGTCTTGAGGGCATCTGAAAGCGATTCATATGGCAATCATGGTGATCACAGGTATCACAAATGTAAAATAGCGAAGGGGGAAAATGGACACTTTATTGTAGAGAATGTACTTCGTTGTCTATCCATGACTGTTTGTGGGACATTGCTATGCGCAGTTGGCTGCCGCGTTTCACCCACAAAATATACAGTCACTCCACTTTACAGTATATTCTGTGAAGAGCTTTAGACGTCTCGAAGATACAATAAGGTGCTATATCAAATGCAAGGATTATTATTATTATTTAATGCATTTCTTAAAAGAATCATTCAGAGGACTTCAAACCTCTCTCAAGTCAGAATGTATGACTGACTTACTGTTGGATCTCCCTCTGCATCAAAAGGTGGTGCTTCGAGACAGGTCTGTGTTTTGGTGATCAGTAAAGGAAACGGGAATGTTGCGTCGTATGGATTACATTTATGATGGATCTCAGCATCTCAACTTTAGTACATTCAAAATAATATTCAGAATAGGCAAATGAATATTCTTTGATTGCAGGATTACAACACACTGAATTGAAATCTTTCCCCATCTCCTCACCTGAAAGTAAGATTCAGGAGTAAGTTTATTCAATGAATATATTACCTCAGTGTTTATGCACTTGGACAATGCAACTCTACTCCCTGTGACAAATCCTAATCTGGTGTCCACCTGTCATAGATGCTTTGTGGGAGAGATTCCAGGAACCGTGAGATCAAGATTAACGAACAGATAAATATTTCATAAAAGCTTTTAAGACATAACAAAGAAGTGCAATTATTGTTTGCTTGTGGCCAAGCTGAGATCAAAAGACTAACTGGTTAAATGGGTCACACATTTGGAAAATGTTTGGAAAAGAACAGCATTCTTATCGAAGCCATTACACTGGGAGTGAACAGATGGTAGCAGTCTTAAACACTGTACTGTAATGAACAGCCGGCAGATGCCTGACATTTCATGGAACTCCTTTTCTTTGTTTTAGTAAATGTTGCCACACATCAAGGGCCTGGAAGTGGGGCATTTTTATTACTTTTATACTACACCATGATCAAGGACTGCAGGCCTGGTGTGTCTGAGGATGATGTACTCACAATATTCTATTCCCACCATCGCTGATACCCTGAACACTGAATGTGTCTTCCACTTTGTGTATCAGCCATTCTGTGCCGACTCTAGAAGACAATTATTCCCTGTATCTTTCTGAGCTGCATGTTATTGGGTATCCTGGACAGTCATAGTCTGAAACAATACTGCCATGAGCCAGGGTAGGAAGTTCATAGTATTCCCATGGCTTGCAAAATGAATGAAATCACCATGTATGTGGGCAACAGAGAAGTACAAAATCATGATCACCATCTAGTGAAAATGTGTTGTTGATAACGTGTGTGTGTATATAACATACACAGTGTTGTAATGATATAAAAAGGGAATCATCCCTGGTTGTTGTTTAGAGACAATGTCCGACCCTTGTGGATTTCAGCCTGCATTATTCACCAGACTCCAGCTGCTGCCGGATTGTTCCGATGTCAGTGATTAAAGTGATGTAACGCTTTGTGAACTTTAACACGTGGGAAATAAAGGAAAAAGATGAATCGGTTTCCTTATATATCCAATCGTTCACCAAGAAGTAGAACTCTACGTGTTGATACCAGCTCCGGGAGCTTTATTTCAGTAAATAGCAATAAACTTCTATTAAACACCTATTTTAACAGACGAATGGGAATCGCACCTTTGGGAGTTATCTCTTGTAAGTCGGAGCCATTTTGATACCATTTGTTCAACTTTGTGTGATTTGCGAACTTGGACCAAATTAGCCTCTGGTTCTTCCATTTACCTGCAGAGAGTTGAGTAGATGCATTAATTCCGATACTGAACTGTAGAGACAAAAGACTACAATCTAAGAACTGTTATTTTTCATAACAGCAGATTAATCACAATGCACAGAGCACCTGTTTGTGAGCCTAAAAGATAGCACATCACAGTTCACCAGCACAAAGCATTGGTACATTTCACGGTCATTTTTCCAATAGAGTTCTTACCATTGGCGGGCAGGCCTTCTGCCACTCTGCGCGCACCCTCTGGAACTCCACCCCGCAGTCCCTTCCACCTCACCCCTCCCTATGCCTCCTTCAAGATCCGTCTCAACTCCCTTCTCTTTTCGAAAAGTGCCATGGGATCTTCAATGTCAACATGAACGGGCAGACACAGCTTTGGTTTAAACGTTTCATTCAAAAAGATAACACCGCCAGCAACGCAGCACTGCATTGGAGTATCAGCGAGACTGAGTTCAAAATACCTGACTCAGAGACAAAAGTGCTACTAATTGAGCCAGGCTGGTGCACAACTGAGCCAGGATGGTGCACAGCCTGGAAATCGAGAAATCTAAGTGCATTAAACACCCTGTGCAAAGGACGTATTGACTGCGGCAATGATCTGCTGTTTCTGGAAGAGGCCCAGACTTAATGAATACAGGAAACTGATAAGATAGTGATAAGATAGAGGAAAAAGCAACATGGGGAGTGGTGGGGGAGGGTCAAAGGTTGCTTGGCCACAGAATTTCAGAATCGAGTCGATCCTCTGTGGTAGTCTCGGCATTCTGGTTCTTGAGACAATGTTTTGAGAGCAATGTCTGGCAAGCTTAAGAGTATCCAAACCAGACTAAGAGTTCCATATATAATTGCCACCCACACATGGAAATTTCCCTGTATCTGGAACGAAATGCGCATGCTGTCTTGGAAGGACACATCCTGAGAACATAAGGGGCAAATTGGCAAGAGCCAAGGCTTGGAGACATCAGATTATGTCGATGGTACACTGCTGGAGTTTAACCAGTTAAACCAGTGCATGCACAATAATCCAAGATGCTGCTGTTGACAGACCAGCCAGCCTGGCAATGTCTCTAGGGGTAGACCTTGGGCAGGCAGGTGCAGGGCATTGCTAACGACAGACTAGCCAGTCTGACTCATCAGCAGGACCTGGAGGGACAGATCAGTCTGCGGGGCCAGGGATTCTTCTCACACAGCTCTTGTCTACCCTGCAAGCCAAAGACCCCTTTGGAAGGCACTGTAGGTGGCAGTGCCAATGAAATCTTTCAGAATGGTAACTGCTGAGAAAGGAAATAATAATAAATAAATGACAAAGGTGGGATCTAAATTGCAAAATTCACGCACAGATTTGTAAATAGTGAGTCTGAACCTCCGCTCAGTGCTGATTCCTGCCCCAATCATGATGAGAATGACATCTGATTGATACACCTGCAAGATTCGCTATTTACAAATAATCCCATAATATAGGCCCAAACTCCCAAGGATTTTTACTAAGAAAGACTTGTCATGACACTTCCAGCTCATGCATTGAGCTGGTAGAAATTGAGATCGCTCAAAATGTATCCATCAATCCGTGAAGTGAGGTAGACATTAAAGATCGCATTGCAGTATTCATAAAGAGAAGGGAATATCTCCTGGTATCCTGACCATTGGGATATCCTCCTGACATTGAAAGGTTCTATATCAAATGTTAGCATTATTATTTTGATATTATTAACAATGGGAGCATCAGCAGCACCAGAGCATAGAATAGGTACCAAAAGTTAGGTACCAAAATATATATATATGTATAAGATGGAGAAATCAAGCTCTAAACCAAAGTATGGATTTATTTAGTCACTTAAGTTGTTGCTGTGCCGCAAACGTACCCTTGCAGTGTTGGCATCATTGTGCTGATGACCAAATGCACACAACGCACTTGAACAGTCCATCACAGAGTTACACAACTAAATGTAGATTGCATAACAATAGGAAATGAAGGGAAGAGCATTAGATGGTTCCATAAATCTTAATGAGCTGTTAATGCTCCAGGAGATAGTTACTGCATTAAGTGGCGACAAATTGTATTACAGCGAAAAATGTAATGGTCTCACAAATCTATTAAATCAACAATTATCACTTTAGTCGGCTGAAGAACAACATAGAGAATCCAGAAGAAACAATACATTTTAACTTTTCAACTTCAGTGGCATTTACCTACAAAAATACACGTTTTTTACACATTGACATGTCATCCTGACATAAAAGTTGGGATATAAATGTAAACTGTATACTATTATAACTACTGTAATGTTGCTCTTCGGTGTACTATATTTACGGGTCCTCCTTAATAGCTACTATTGTGCATTGGGGATTTACAGTAAAATATATGTAATACGGCACAGAGGATGTGAAATGACAAACTTTCAATCCCCACATCTTGGCCGCCCTCTAAAATAGCTCATCGCTGATTCCGAGACACAAAGACCATGTACAATTCATAATACTCACCACACACAGTTATATTACTCGCTCTATCGCTTTGTAACAGCGAAAATGGGTTGCTGAAACTCTACTCAGTACTCGTGTTGCCCAGCTTCTTCAGATTCATTACTTCACTTTACATTCACTAACTTTATCCATGTTTTTTTCCAACAAAGCGGTTCATGATTGAGCTCGGTTGTTGTGGAGAAAGGACCAGACCTCGGTTCCTCCTTCAGAAATCAAAGAGACAAAGGACAAGGTGGGGAACAAGTGTGAACAGACTGGTCTGTCAATACACTAACTGGGTGAAGTCTATTGGAAGTTGGAGTACGAACTTGGAAGCTACAAAGTTCAGTATAGGAAGTGTGCTCTACCTTTTACAATAGCACTGTGATGAATCAACCTGCAGTGTGTGTGTGATTTACCCTTGGCTGGAGATCACCCACTAATCACGTCAGATGAATAACGTGTAGCAATGGAATTAGGTGGACATTTTTGTGTGAATGACATCAGGGAACAGTTATTTTAATGATCTAAATGTTGAAGAATAATTTGCCATGTCTTGCATTTTCTAACAGTGGGTGGCTCGAAGTTTTGCTCCATTAGAGTCAGCAAAAAAGATTGGTGGGCTATTAGGATTTCATCCAGACTGCTAAGGTACATATCATAACCAGCACACAGGATGCGCTGGTCAGAACCTTTGCCTTTAGTCGAGGGCTCAGCTGACATGAAACTACAACAGGAGCCATTACAACAAGATCATCAATCTGCAAGAGTCCATGAGAATGTCGGTCACGAAGATCCAGAACTACACCTCTAAGAGGAGGTCTTGGCAGTGACAAGAGCACAGGGTGTAATGGTCATCAAGGGAAACTGAATTTTAAAAAATCCTGATCTAGTCTAACGTAAGCTCAACTGAACGGATTTGTGATATTTACATAAAAATAACCAGAGCCATCACTACAGGATGATTCTTGTTTACAATGAACAGAACAGGAGGAACAAGAACATTCACTATAATATAAGAAGGCAATGTAAACCTAAAAGGACTCAGGTAAGTATATTTTAAAATCCTTTAGTAGTCATTCGCTAGTTCACAGTCTAATATACAAGCTATGTAAGAGAAGCAGTCCCTGCACTAAAGTATTCCTGATGGTTCTCTGTACAAGATCAAATTCCAAATACCGCAATACTCTGTTCCACCATTACTGGCCGCGCTTTCAGCCACTACCCAGCGTGAGAGACGCTACATAAATGCAAGTTGTTGTCGTTGATGTTATTGTTGCAATAAAGTCCAAGAGTAAATGTTCTACGTCCCTGAAGTTCTCTGTTTATATGTCAAAAGATGAAACTTTTGCAATAATGCTCACATATTTTCCTTTTAAAACCATTTCTCTCCAGCAGATAAATGAGTCATTCATTTCATGGCCATTTGCAGGATTCCGCTGTGTGCAAATTGGCAGCCACGTTTGCCTATAAAACACTCAATCACCACGCTTGACCTGTAAAGAGCATTGCGACATTTCAAGAAGTGTTAAAAGATAGTAAGGCAGGTTTCTTGAAGCAGTAATAAGGGGCACTGTAAAGATAACAACTTTGGCGTGTGTGTATGTGTATGTACGTGCGGTGGGTATGCGTGTGCGTTTATAATGAGATTTCCATCTTTTAACATATCCCAATATTATCTTTCTTATGATAGAACGAACTACAGATGAAGTATGTGAACATAAAGAAGAGCATGCAATGGGATAAGGTCACACAAAGATCTCCTTTCATGGATTCTATCCAATCATATTAATCTCCTGAGAAAAGGCTTCTCTCTGTCACATTGTGTAAATTATGCAACATCCAAAATACTGGTCTAACCTTAGACCCTACATGTTTAATGTGTCAACTAGTCACTGGGCATTTCAAATTCTAAACGGCTTACTAAAATAAGTCTAATCTTTATTCCTTCAGCCCATATGCTTCCTAATCCAGTGGCCTACAAAATCAAATGCCTGAAATGCAATACGAGAAGCAAGTTATTTACCTTAACCCAACTCTGTATCATCTCTCTGCACGCGCTGAAACATTTTGAGATTGCACCCTTCTCTCCTGAAAACAATGGCGTTCAATAAAGACACAGCCCAGTATTGGCAAGGTCATGTCATTGGAAGCAATGGGATGAAAACATGACGAATTGGTGACATTTCAGTAGGTAATTGACCGTTTTCAAATTAGATTTGAGATTTCCGCGCTCACAAAAATAGATCACAAAAACACCAATTGGTCTGGGTGAAGAAGACCATTCGACCCATCCAATCTCATCCTTTCTGAACACCCACCGTACCGTCCCCCCCCCCACCATCATTGCCTCAAATTGCTGTTCGAATGACACCTGTGTCCTGGCTTCTACCACCTTTTCTGGCAACCTGTTCTAGTCATTAGAGAATGGTGCGTTCGTGTGCTAATAACAGCATATAATAATAATAATAATAATCCTTGCATTTCATAATAGCACCTTATCACACCATCGAAACAGTTCAAAGCGCTTCACAGGATGTTTCCTGTGAAGTGCGGTGACTGTGTATTTAAAAACAAATGCATTAGCTGTTTTTTTGCACACGGTAATTAATGTGCCACAAACATTCACCCGCATATTGCTCCAGCATTCAAATACTGCCTCTGGAGTGAAGAAAAGAGTATTCTTGGCCTGTTGGCTCCTCTCTAAGATTTGGGGAACAGTGTTTAAAAAAGCCCTCTTGGATCAAGCCATAGAGTCTATACAGCAGCACAGTGGGGAATGGTTTACCGAAACCAGTAAATACAACAACAAGATTCCATTTGTAGAGCGCCTTTCATGTCGGGAGGACGTCCCAAGGCGCTGTACAATTGGGTCAGGACCCGAGCAGTGGGGATATGGTTAGGGTGAGGGGAGGGAAGGGAGGGAGTGAGGAGGGGGTAGAGAGTCGAGAGGGGAGCTGAAGGCTCGGTCAAAGAGAAAGGTCTTGAGACCACCGGCCTTGAAGGAGGAAAGGGATTTGTCATTGACTAAAATTCCACAGGTTTTTAACAGATTCAATGTAATGAAATAACAGGCCTAAAATTCCACCTGGTCTTAGCTATTTTCTCTTAAAATGCAAGTTGGTGGAGATTGTGGAACTCTAAGTTTCAATCTTAATTTGGAATCTGTTTTTTCTGCAGTTCTTGAAAAGAACTGGCTCCCAACTTAACAACTTACAACGCTCTTCGCGCTATTTCGGATAATATCTCGTTGTCTCTGTGACAAGAAGATAAATGCTTCACAGGGATGGTGTTATGCAAGTAGACAGTCAAACAAGTAGGTTTTTAGACAAGATTTAAAGAGAGTAAGAGAGGAGCAACCCAGAGGAGTAGAGGAAGGGAGTTCCAGAGAGAGCATGGATTCTAAGACTGAATTTAAAATGTTTCCACATTCTATGCAATCTTACATTATAAAACAAAATAGTCTTGACAGAGTAAGACTGGGTGGAATTTTAGGCCTCAAAATGAAATATAACAATTTTCAGCCCAATGCGATTTTTTTTAAACAACACTTACTTTGATTGTCCGAATTAACAATGAAGTCTGACAGAAAGAGGTCACATTTGTTCATAAAAATAGGAGCTCACATTGGAAATAGGTGAGGCGGAACAGGTACAAGCACAACTCCTGATATGACTGACCTGCCTTAACAAGACGTGCCTGCAATTGACAATACTGTATTCCCTTTGCACAAAGAAGTTGGATAATGTAGAATTGAGTCAGTCACTCGACATGGACTGAGCACGAAAACTGAAGGAAACAAATTCAAAATGAACAAATCAACACAGGCATGGAGGAGGGTTTCGGTGAAAATGAAAACTTAATAAAATCACTTGTCTGTCAAACAATACATTCGATTCGTAGTGTGTTATTCAATACATCCAATTTAAAGTACACAAATACTCCATAGAAAATAGAATCAGCCCTGGCACAGGAAGTGGCTTGGATTCATCACACTTTCCCCTGAAGGGCAAAGTCTTTTTCTTCTTCAGTGCAATCACACCAACATCGACAAATAGTCTTAGTCCCATATTGGAGTCAATTCAGCCAGTGCATTTGATATTTAGAGCATCAAGTTGACCTGCATGTATATGCTGCAAACTGCAATCACCCCAGCATTGGTCTCAATGGTGAAGTTCAGGAAGTTGGGTCTTCTGGAATCGGATTTCCAGTTCACGGATCAACAGAAGTTTTGAAGTTTCTAAAAGATGGATATTCACTGATTGGGAGTTGAAGGCCATGGCCCACAAGCTTGAAAACCTCACTACACGGACGTCATCATCAAGAATGACGTGCGAGGCACTCACAACATGCACGCTATGGAAATTCACAGCACAACAGGGAGGCCATTCAGCCCTTTGCATCTCTAAAAGAGATCTGCTCTGTCACATCTGCTCTATCACATTCTCTCACCTTTACCCAGTACCTTCTCAGATTTGAGAATCGCGTGGGGGAGGAACAGTCACAACATACACATTTGGTCTATTCAATAAAAAATAATAATAAATTGGTCACTCAATCCACGACTGTTTGTGGGACACTGCTGTGTGCAATTGGCTGCCGCGTTTCGTCCACAAAATATACAGTCAATTCACTTTACAGTATATTCTGTGAAGCGTTTTGAGATGTCTCAAAGATGTGAGAAGGTGCAATGTCAAATGCAAGGATTATTATTATTATTATTTGATGGCCTCTACATAGAGTGGATTATAATTCACCCTAACCTTCCTCAAATGGTTTTCATCCAGCAACACAAGCCACTATTTCATTGAGTAGATTACAAGTCCTTGATTTACAGAATTTCCTTTTGTTACCTCGAACATCACAATACAAGCTAAGCAGTTAACCCAGTTCTTCTCGTGGTATCAGAAGTTCAGAGAAAAGAAAATCAAAACAGTACAATGGGAACTTCTTATTGTAAACTCTGACAAATCAAAGACCAATTTTCTGGAAGAGGGAGAGAGTGGTTACTCTACTCTCTTGGGTCCAAATGTTGTACATGTCTATGATTCCTTAGCTGTTGGTCCATTCAAAAGCAGAACAAAGACCATCTACTTCCAGAGGCAACAGTGATTATATCTGTTAATATAATACCACTAGCACCAAAGGCAGGACAAAGCAAAATCGCCAGAAGAAAATTATTACCCCACTCCTTGGTAGAGTTTCATATATCTCACACAATACATTTGATGCACCAAAATATTATTGTGTTCATGGCATGAAATATCCATTAACTTAATTGTACATGACACAAATATAATAAAAGTTGACATTATAGGATTGAATAAGATCACAGATAATTATAGCACAGCTAATGGGGTCTAATGCGCACTGTTTGCTAGCAGATCTTCAAATCCCTCTCCGATCTCAGTCCACCCAATTTTGTAATCTTCTCCAGCCCTACATTATAGCTCATGCTCTTATCTACTCCAATTCTGTTATATTACTCACTTCCGCTGCCTTTTCTCCATTATCGATGACTGAGCTTTTAGCTACCGTGCTCTCTCCTCTGGATCTTTCTTCCAAAGAAGAACATTTTGTCTTGGTGCCTCTCCCTGTCAGAAACATTTCTGTTATCTTAAGCAACTATGTAAGGGGGAAATTCAATAATTAGCCTGTGCACTTTGAGCATCTCTCGAAAAGCCCTCAAAGCTATGAACTGTACAATAAACCATTCTCCCTCTTAAAAAAATGTCTGATAACTGGAATGGATGTCGAATGCTTTCCTTCAATCACTATGACTAGCAGCACACATAATAGATGTTCTACCATAAATGATTTATCCCCAGTGAGGTACAGTCTTCAAGTTGGTCATTACAGACCTATAAGAAAGTAATTAGGTGGTAAATCAAAGTGCTTATCGAGTGCAGGATATGAAGTAACTTCCCATTGAGCCGTTTTGTGCTGCTCATAAATTCCGAATCAAATTCCAACAACAACAACAACAAGATTCCATTTATAGAGCGCCTTTCACGTCGGGAGGACGTCCCGAGGCGCTGTACAGTTGGGTCAGGACCCGAGCATTGGGGGGAAATGGTCAGGGTGAGGGGAGGGAAGGGAGGGAGCGAGGAGGGGGTAGAGAGTCGAGAGGGGAGCTGAAGGATCGGTCAAAGAGAAAGGTTTTGGGACCGACCTTGAAGGAGGAAAGGGAGGAGGCGGCGAAGGCACTGGGGATAGAGTTCCAGAGCCTCGGGCTGAGAGGCTGAAGGCCCGGCCACCGATGGTAGGGCGGTTGGGGCGGGGGATGTGGAGCAGACCGGAGCCAGAGGAACGAAGGGTACGGGCAGGTAGGTAGGGGGATAGTAGGTCAGAGAGGTAGGAGGGAGCGAGGCCAAATAACCACCGTACAAAAAGCAGAGTGATGGTTTCACACCGAGTAGCTAAAGCGACTGTAATAAACAACATGTTCCCAGACAGGAACAACTACTGTGAAAAAGACTACGTAAAGTCATAATTCACTGAGACTTAATTTTTTTATTCTTACTTTCTTAAAATGTTTTAGTTATTTGATATTTTTTAATGAAGAATTGCACTCCCAATTTTGGGATCTTTCGACTATTGATAACATTGAGCTAACACAGTACCAAGAAGTTAATTTAATTATCTCTAGTGCTGCAGTGATCAACATGGATATACGTGTGTGTGTGTGTATGTGTGTGTTTGTAGAATTAAAGAAAAGGTTAGAAAACAATTTGTTTGCGCAGGTTTGAATGTGAAATTCTCTGCCACAAGCTGTAGTTGAAGTAGAATCTATCCTTTGGATGTCAGGTGAACATTAAAGATCCCATTGCACTATTTCAGTAGGGAAGGTTCCTCTCCCAGTGTCCTGGCCTGGGCCAACAGTCTGTGAATTAATTCACTGCCACATTCACCTACAAAATAAGTCACTACACAACACAGTGAGTCCTGTGAAGCACTTTGAGTCCTCGTGGAGTGTAAGGCGTGATATCAAGCGCACAGATTATCAAACCAATTCCGTGCCCTTATTTGCTTCATGTCTTGGCTCTGTTCTTTCTTCGGTCTTTCTAATGAACTGAATAAAATGACCTTGTTCTAAGCTGATAACTTTAATTACTGCCTCGTGTACAAGGCATTAAATCGTTCCTGTGTGTGGTTTCAGTTACAGCTGAGGACATGCTTGAATGAGACATAAAAATCAAGTCACGGTCTGCCTGCTGTGGTAGTTCACATGGACTTAAGACCCTTGGCCCTACATCACAGATAAGCAGAGAGTTCTCCCGGTGTCCCAGGCAATATTACTCGCTCCTGAAATGGTCACCGAAATAAAGATGAAGTGGCCCTTCCTCTCATCGCTGGTAACGGCGTGTTACTGTACGTCAATGTTGCAGCACATTACTGGACATATTAGCTACCTCATTTTGCCTCCATAACAATGTTCACTAAAGTTCAAAATAACTCATCAAGTGAACCTCTTTCAGACGTTTCAACATGATAAGCCGCAACACGAAACACGAGTGTTATTTGTATATTATTTATATACGTGTGCAGTTCAGTTACTTTATTTTATTGGAGAAGGATTCCGCGTTATAACTTCACTTCTGATTTCTATCACTTTATACGTTTTACTGCTACTTTGAACGGGGCTGGGGTTTAAATGCCAGACCCCTCTCGTGTGTCATTCGACCTTGGAGGGATTTCATCTCAGCAGCAGAGAGAAGGAAAAATCAGCCACACCCAGCAGATATACAGGCAGCTCGGGTGCCCAGTCAACAGTGTAAAGCACTTTAAGACATTCTCTCGACGGGAAAGGAACTATATAAATGTAAATTCTATTGCACTATATTACCTGCAACGCAATCAGTGCTACTTGTCAAACAAACATGGCATTGGAGGGCATCTAATAGGAGAATATCAAATGGTTTACCTTACATAATAATAATAATTATTATTATTATTTACCTTACACAGTACTTCTCCATCTAGCATCACACTCTCCACCCATTAGACCTAGGATTGAGGACAAATTTACACCTTCAATCTGGTTTGGATTATTTGTAAACTTGGCTGTCTTTGACAGACATGTGTCCAGGTCAGAAAAGCCCACCCCTTACCTCCAATCCCCACCCAACCAGGATATTTATTTCAAACATACAGCCGTAAATATTTTATTGATCTCGGAAACAACAAAGAATAGCGTGGATTCAAATCCCAGGACAACCAACTGAGCTACTACCCAGGATGTAAAAGAAGAAACTCAGGCAAAAAATATCTTCCTTACCCTTTAGAATAAACTCATCACGTGAAATGCTTTGTGGCATTTCAACATGATGAGGCATTACATTAAGTGTTTATTTATTTATATACGTATGCGGTTTGCATACTTTATTATTATTTATTATTTATTATTGCATACACTATTATTTATTTATTATATATGTATGCGGTTTGCATACTTCATTGGAGAAGGATTCTTCATTTAGAATTTCTATCACATTATGCATTTTACTGCTCCTCTGAGCAGGGCTGGGTTTGAATCCCCATCCCCGAGTATGTCCTTACACAGTAAACCTCGCTGGCTTAACCTAGCACTAAGCCCCATGAGCCGATCACCCCCATCCTCGCCCGGCTTCACTCGCTCCCCATCCCCCCAGAGGATCAAGTTTAAAATCCCTGTCCTCATCTTTAAAGCCCTCCACAGTCTTGCTCCACCCTACATCTGTGGCCTGCTAAAGCCCTACCAACCTGTTCGCACCCTCCACTCCGGCAGAAACTGGCCTGCTCCATGTCCCCTGCCCTACCCGTCCCACCATCGGAGGTCGGGACTTTAGCCTTTCTTCACACCATCTCAGAGCCCTTCTGCCTTGCCCCTTCCCTTATCTCATTCAAGGCCCATGTCAAGACCTTCCTCTTCATACCACACCTCTTCAGCCATCTTCTCACCACCAAACCCCCCCCCCCCCACCCCCCCCCCCCCCCCGCACCCCTTGCCCTCTACCTCTCTCTTGGCTCCAGCCCTCCTTGGGACATCTTCCTGATGTGAAAGGCGCTGTACATCAGTGCAACGTATTGTTGTTTTCAAAAATATCTCTCTTCTAAAATTGATTTAAAAATCAGTTTAAACCAGGAACCTAATCTCCTTTCTTACTCTGCATGCAGGAATGCTGAACCCGGCCCTTATGCACAATGCAACAATAACGGAATAAAAAAAAACAATTACATTTACAGCTGGCTCAGTAAATGAAATCTAATCTAATATTATGGAATGAGTTTGTGGTGATTGATTATCATTCTAACCAAGGATCACAAGGCAAAGAACTCTCTTAGTCCCTTTTGATGGTCATGTGTCATATAATATGCTGAGCTCACGTTTGGATCAGCTATTTATAAATTGAAGGGTGAGGGGGATTGAATCCCACAGTAAATCCACCCACAAGTGTCCGTCATATGATAGTAATTCTGGGCTCTATGATGACCTCCGGCATAGACTCCAATTCACCGATTTGATGGCAAAAGAGAAGCAAACCAGAAATATCTGATGGTTTTTTTGGTTCGGGACAAATAGTTGTTATACGCTGTACAGTCACTCTTCTGATGGAAAAGATATGATCCAAAGCGTTTTATGCGACATTTAAATATCAATCGAATGAGAACAGAGGACAAAGATCTTTCTACATACAATAATATAATAATAATAATCCTTGCATTTGATGTAGTGCCTTATCACGTCTTTGAGATGTCTCAAAGCGCTTCACAAAAGATACCGTGAAATGGATTGACTGTATATTTCGTAAACGAAACATGGCAGCAGCAACCTGGGAAAGGGTCACGCCTTGTCCAATTGTATTTAAGTACATCGAAAATGATCATTTGTTTGGATTTTTAGGGGCTTTTGATAAAAACTAGGGCCTCTGGTGGTCATTCCACTTCATTCTAGACATAGTAACATGGAAATTTTCAGCCCAGAAGGAGACCATTCAGCTTATCATGACTGTATTATTGCTATCTGTTTTTCTGAGTCACTTTTTCATTGAATCAGACTTTCCAGCTTTTCCCTTTGTCCCTTAGTGCTTTACTGCTCCGAAACCTGTGCGATTCCCTTTTGAATAATTCTATTGATCCAAAGCTATTTGTGGTAATGAACTGCACAATCCTCAGAGTGAATAAATTCCTTCTAATTATTTTGCTAACAATCCCGAGAAGGAATTTTTTTCCCCTCTGTTTAACCACTCATGCCCCGTCACAATCTTACACACCCCTATCAGCTCTATCATATGCTCTCTCCAATGCAAAAGCCCCAGTGTAGCCAGCATCTCAAATTTCATTTTAATAATAAAATTATTATTATTATTTTATTTATTATCTCAACCCACAAATCTATATGAAGTCTTGTAGCTCAGTGGTTAGAGCACCGTTCTCGCAAGCGAGAGGACCTGGGTTTGATTCCCAGCCGGACAAAACGTTGGGCAAGTTTCCTTTCTCCACACGCCTCTGTTTACCTAGCGGTAAGTAGGGATCCCGGTTGTTAATCGATTGGTGGATCGCTTTTCTGGGGCTAATAATTCCTTAAAAATATAATAAATTGATCACTTCAATCCACGACTGTTTGTGGGACGCTGCTGTGCACAATTGGCTGCCACATTTCGCCCACAAAATATACAGTCAATTCACTTTACGGTATATTCTGTGAAGCGCTTTGAGACGCCTCGAAGACGTACGTCATAAGGCGCTATATCAAATGCAAGGATTATTATTAATCCAAAACTGGATTGTGGAGCTGTAGACATGCAGGTCCTAATGGATGGGTGAGTACTGGTCTGGGTGATTAGCTTGCCTCTTTCATCTTCATAACCTCACGTCATTATCAGAACCAGATGTTCATTCAGATCCTTTTTGAAAGAATTAATCAACACAGCGTTACTAATGTTTTTCTTCCTGATAGCTAATGCTCTGTGGCAAAAGAATTCTCATTTCTAGTCATGGTTTCAATGTCTAACTTTGAACGGGTGTCTTTTTGTGCTGAGATCATAGTTAAAAGCCACGTAAACTACACTATTAATGTTTTTGATTCCTGAGAGGCCTCAATCACGTTCCTTCTCCACTTTCTTTGCTCCAGGGACAACAAATCAGTGCGTAAACTCTCTTTCTAACTAGTGCTCTCGGGCCTCGAATTGTCATTGTGGGTCTTTGATGAACTCTTCAATGGATTGTTAAGGGGGTCATAATGTTCCAAATTATGGTTAAGAAAGAATAATACAGGTTCAGGTAACATAGTGATAAAAAAGAGTTTAAATTTACAATTAAATGCTCATGAGATCCCGGTATTTAATCAATCTTGTCCATTACATAAACGTTCCATGTTTCCTTTTCAAATGTGCATTACAACACCCTTGGCTAATTTATCCAGACCTATTTTTAATGTTACTCAATCACACATGATATATTACCAGGAAAATGTTATAAACGTACTAGAAATATATCCTCCTGTAGATTATTTATGAGCATTTTTTGCTGAAAAGGTGCTGTGTGTTCTCTATCTATTTACCGTCACTTCTGGTATCCACTGACAAGACAATTTACAGTACAGCTAATTTCAAATTTAATGCTACAAACTTCTGAATGAAAACTCTCAGATGAGCATTTCTCCCATGGTAAAGGAACTCATGACCATGAGCCATAAAAACCAGATCATCGGAGGTTTAATTCCTGGTCTGTGCTGCGTTATCTGATCCCAGCCACGTCAGCATTTCAGCAGTTGGAAAAAGTGCTGCTGAGTTAGGGAGAAAACAGTAAGACAGGGTTTGTGCTCCTGTTTGCAAGTCTATGATGCCAGCTAGAAAGTGTACGTGTGTGGTTTAGGGTGGGATCAGGATTGGGCTTGGCTAACGTCTCGATGGCTGAATATCCTATCAATATTCTTGGAGCAGAAGGATTTAGGGGTACAAATACATAAACAACAACAACTTGCATGTGTATATCGCTTTTCGTGTCGGGTGTACGTTCCAAGATGCTGGACAGTCAGGGATTTGAACCCAAGTGGGGGCTCAGGATCAGGAGGGGTGGTGGGCAATGGGGGTAGGAGTCGGAGGGTGATTGAAGGTGCGGGTCGAAGAGGAGGGCTTTGAGATGTGCTTTGAAGGAGGCAAGGAAGGGAGTGAGACGATGGGGCTGTGGGATGGAGTTCCAAAGGTTGGGGACAGAGAGGCTGAAGGCCCGACCACTGATGGAAGACACATGAAGCAAGTCGGAACCTGCTGAGCAGAGGGAGTGGACAGGTTGATAGGGGGTTAGCAGATCACACAGGTAGGGAGGGGGCAATGCCTGGAGAACCTTGAAGGCAAGGACGAGGATCTTGAACCCTATCCTCTGGATGGATGGGAAGCCAATGGAGCTGGGCGAGGGTGGGGGTTGGTAGTGTCACGGAGCCTGGTGCGGGGGAGGACACGAGGTGCAGAGTTCCAAATGGTCTGCAACTTGTGAAGGGAAGAGTTGGGAAGGCTGACACGCAGGGGGAGTATCCGTAGTGGAGCCTGGATGAGATGAATGAGTGGATGAGGGTCTCGGTGGCCTGAGGGCAGAGACAGTGGCGATGCCGGGCGATGTTGCGGAGATGAGGGGAGGCAGAGCGGGTTATGGTACAGATGTGCGGTAGAAAGGAAAATTGAGGGTCAAACAAGACGCCAAGGTTCCAGACCGGCTCAGTGAGGTGGAGTGTGCATCCGTGGATGGTGATGCTGTCAGGGCCTGAGGTATGGAGGCGCTAGTGGGAGCCAGTCAGGAGAGCCTCAGGCTTGTTGAGGTACAACTGGAGAAAGTTAGCTCTCATCCAGGACTCCGATTCTCACTGCGAGAAAATGCTGGACTTCCTCGAGCCCAAAATCGAGGGAATTCGCTCAGCTGTCACTGCCCTCCCAACTTCCAACCCCTCCCTACCCCCACCCCACACAAATACCCATCCGATAACTATCCATCCCTCCTTTCACACCTTTGAACCTGTCACCCCTCCTCTGTTTTCAACACGGTAACCTCCATGAAGTCCACCACCTGCTCCCTCGACCCCATCCCTACCCCTCTCCTTAAATCCCAGCTCCACCTCCTTGCCCCACTACTCGCCGACATCATTAACCTCTCCATGTCATCTGGCACTGTTCCTTCCGCCTTCAAAACAACCACTACCACCCCCACCTTGAAAAAACCTTCCCTCGACATGGTCAGGATGTCACAAATGACATTCTGGCCATGTGTGACCAGGGCTCCCTCTGCCTCCTCGTCCTCTTTGACCTCTCTGCCACCTTTGATACCGTGGACCACTCAATCCTCCTCCACCAACTCTCCTCCCACCTCAACCTTCAAGGTTCTGTCCTTGATTGGTTCAGATCCTACCTTTCGCACCGCCTCCACTGCGTCAGCAATCGGTTTCTCCTCCAGCCCCGCACCGTCTCGTCCGGTGTTCCTCGGGGCTCTGTACTCGGTCCCCTCCTCATCACCTTCTGCATACTCCCCCTTCGTGACGTCATTCGCAGAAATGGGGTCAACTTCCACATGTATGGGAATGACACCCAACTCTATCTCTCTGCCTCCACCCTGAACACTAGGGCTACTGAGGTCCTGACCAACTGCCTGTCCGACATCAAGTCCTGGACGAGGGACAACTTTCTCCAACTCAACATCAACAAGACTGAGGCCCTCCTGAATGGCTCGTGCCAGCCCCTCCGCACCTCAGGCGCTGGCAGCACACTCAACCTCACAAAGCCAGTCAGGACCCTGGGTGTCTTGTTTGACCCTGAACTGTCCTTTCTTCCCCAAATCCGCGCCATGACCGGCACTGCCTACCACCACCTCCGCAACATTGCCAGACTGCGCCATTTCCTCACCCCTCAGGCTGCCCAAACCCTCACCCACTCATTCGTCACCTCAAGGCTCGATTACGGGAACTCCCTCCTCATCGACCTTCCCAACTCCTCCCTTCACAAGCTGCAGATCATCCAAAACTCTGCAGCTTGTGTACTCTCACGCACCAGGCTCCGTGACCCCATCACTCCCACCCTCGCCCGACTCCACTGGCTCCAGAGGATCGAGTTCAAGATCCTCATCCTCACCTTTAAGGCCATCCATGGCCTTGTCCCCTCCTACCTCTCTGACCTTCTGTCTCCCTACCAACCTGCCCACTCCCTCTGCTCATCAGGCTCCGGTCTGCTCCATGTCTCCCGCCCAACCCGCCCTACCATCCATCGGTGGCCGAGCTTTCAGCCTCTCTGCCCCCATACTCTGGAACTCGATCCCATGGTCCCTTTGCCTCGCTTACTCTCTTGCATCCTTCAAGGCCGGTCTCAAGACCCTTCTCTTCGACCGTGCCTTTGGTCTCTCTCCCACCTCTCTGCCTTCCCTCACCCCTACACCATCCCTCCTCATGCTCGGGCCCCGACATCTGACTGTTCAGTGGTTTGGGACGTCCTCCCGACGTGAAAGGTGCTCTATAAATGTAATTTTGTTGTTGTTGTAATTTTGTTGTTGTAGTTATTTTGTTGTTGTTGATGTCTGACAGACATTCTGTCAGGACAGCAGTGGTTCTGGTATTGAGCGTGAGGGCAGAGAGATAGAGTTGGGTGTGTTCTGCATACATATGGAAGTTGACCCCATATCTTTGGATGATGTCACTAAGACATGTAGGTGTTGAAGAGGAGAAGACCAAAGACAGAGCCCTGAGGAACGTTGCATCTAATGGTGCAGGGGCTGGAGGAGAAGCCGTTCGTGGAGACAAATCGGAGACGGTGTGAGAGGTAGGATTTGAACCAGTCAAGGACATGGAAGTTGAGGTAAGAGGAGAGGCGGTGCGGAGGATAGAATGGTTGACAGGGTCAGAGGCAGCAGAGAGGTCAAGGAAGACGAGACGACACAGGGAGCCCTGGTCACAGACGGACAAAATGTCATTCGTCATGACTAAGGTGTTTCTATGCTGTGGGCAGCACAGAACCGATTGGAGGGGTTCATAGAGGGAGTGGCGGGAGAGGAGCTGCGAAACTGAGAAGCATCGACTCATTCCAGGACCTTGGAAAGGAAAGGGAGATTGGAGTTGGTAGTTGGAGAGCAGTGATGGGTCCAGGGAAGGTTTTTTGAGGATGGGGGTGATGACGGGTGTTTTTAAGTAAGTGGGAACGGTGCCAGTGGACAAGGAGAGGAGAGATAAATCACTCAAACTTGTAAAATAACGTGTCGCGTCTCGTTTTTTTTTCCTTGTGATGGATTTCAATACTGTCTGAGATAACCGTAAACGTATATCAACAAATAAATAGATATTTTGTGAAACAAAACACATGGATAAACACCAGGCTAAAGATGTTGACGTCATCGCACCATTTATGCAATGTCATCAAACATTCTGCAAATATCAGCACTTTGCTTTATCCCGGCACCATTTTTTCCGCTTTGCAGACTGAGGCCACGCCCTGTGGAGGCGATGGCACAGCTGATACATGACGGATGGCACATCCATTCAGCCTTGTGCCAGCCTCGACTGTGAGCTCAACGTCCCAACGTAACTTTCTGACTCAGAGGCAATAGTGCAACCAAAGGATTGGGGGAAAGAGCAGGAAGACGAGACTAAGGTAAATATTACAAATTACAAATTTATTAGTATTATAAATTATTAAAATTATTATTATAGCTCCAGTGGGGGAGCTAGCACCAGGACAGCACAAAATGGACTCTTTCTGTGCTGTAGACTTACGTTCCTCGCTGAAGTCTATCTAAATCAAATTCTCTGTCTATCGTGCTCTGGGCAATCTGTTCCATTTTCTCACAATCTCACAAGATCACACGATTGATCTGGATGAAGAAGCCTCTTTGTTCCATCTGACCACATCCCTCCAGAACACCCACCCTACTGTCCTCCTACCCTTGGCTCAAGCTGCTTTTTTAAATGAGTCTCATGTCCTGGCCTCAACCACCTTTCCTGACAATCTATTCCAGGCATTGATTACCCTCTGTGTCAAGAAAATCTTCCTGGTATCTGTCCTGAAATTCCCCTTTATACCTCTAAAGCTATGTCCTCTTGTTCTACTGTTATGATACATCCTAAAGTGTTGATCTGGGTTTATTTTCTCCAATCACATTTAAAATTTTATCCATCTGTTTGAGATTCTCTCAGAGTCGCTTTCTCTCAAGACTGAAGAGCCCCAGCCTGTCTAATCGTTACTCACGGCTCATTCCGTTAACACTAGGGATCATCCTCGTTGCTCTTCTCTGTACCACCTTTAGGGCCCAGACAGTCCTTATGTCATGGTGACCAGAACGGTGTAGTTTTCAAGGCCCAGCCTGACTAAAGCATTGAGTATGATGTCTGAGCATCTAAACTCAACTGATTTAGGAATATAGCCCAGTAACCTGTTTGCCTTGTATATTTCTGTCTCATATTGTTTTGACTTACAGTACGACGAGTTAAATAACACCCCAGATCGATTTCAGCTTCCTCCTTGGCCAGTTCAATCACATCCATGAGTACTTGTGTTTCCTATTCTTGGATCCTGTAATAATAACTTTCCATTCATCAGTATTAAACTTCATTTGCCAGTGACCAGCCAATTTGCAAACCTATACAACCTCTCTTTGTAGAACCTTTGCTGCCTTCTCTGATTTCCAGTGACCCCAACTCCCCCCTACCACCAACTTGTCATCTGCAAATGTAACTGCCTTACACTGTACGGTATATCCTGTGAAGCGCTTTGAGATGTCTCGAAGACGTGATAAGGCGCTGTACCAAATGCAAGAATTATTATTTATTTATTATAACAGCATGAACCTTGTGGAGCTACCCCAGATTCTGTGGCAGGCAAAACACAGTAAATAACATACATACAATAGATATACATAAATCTGTCGATGAATGAGGAAACTCCCAGTTTACAGTTGGAGCACTATGCCTATCAGGGTGAGACGCACTTCAGCTGAACTAATTTCTGAAACTCGGAGATAATGTGCACACAGCAACGTCCCACAAAGAGTCGTGAAGTGAGTCACCGATTTTATCAGGGGGATTGTTGGCCAAGACACCAGGAGAGAGAAGCTCCGTTCTCTTTTTGTGTAGAGCAGTGATGCCCAACCATTTTGTTCGGCCTAACTGAACACATTTTCTTTGTTGAACTTTTCTTTGTTTATTCCCGTGCCGTGTGTATCGGGGCTCAGTATCTACTGGAGATAATCTTGTTGTTGTTGTTGTTTGAGACAAGGTCCTGATTTGGTGCAGACTTGCCTGGACTGGCGCAGGGGTTTGGCCAGCCACTTCTTGATGCCCCAAAAGTGTCCGTGAGCGACTGTCTCAGTGTAATGGGGTTGGCTGGCGACAAAGAAGAAAGTGGGAGGCAACCATAGGCACGGTGGAAGAGGTAAGTCTACAGGTGCGATTTAAAGATAGATAAAGAGGGGGCAAGGGATTGAGGCAGAGAGTTCTAGAGATTAGGGGCATAGTGGCTGAAGGCACGGGCATCGATGGTGGATCAGAGGGGACAAAAGATGCGCAGCAGGGCTGTGTCAGCTGAGCGAAGGCGGTTGAGCAGGGGGTTTCCTTACCTCGAAAATAGAAAACATCCGCCTGGCAGCCTCATCTTCCTGCCCCGTGTCCCCTCCCATCCCCACGCATTCCATCTCCTTCACCCACTACTGGCAGACACCAGTAATCAGTCCCTCTCCTCAGGATCAGTCCCACTCCCCCTCAAAATCGCAGTCATCACCCCCTTCCTTAAAAANCCTACCCTCGACCCCTCCAACCTTGTGGACTACCGCCTTAGTTCAAACCTGCCCTTCCTGGCCAAAGCTTTGGAATGCATTGTTGCCAACCAAATTCGCGCACACCTCTCCCTCCACTTCCTACTTGAACCCCTCCAGTCCGGTTTCCGCCCTGACTGCCCACAGTAAAGAGACAGCGCTCCTGAAAGTCACAAACAATGTCCTCTCTATCTGTGACCAGGGCTCCCTCTGCCTCCTCAGCCTCCTGGTCCTCTCTGCCATGTTTGACACAGTCGATCAACCTGTCCTCCTCCACTGCCTCTCCTCCATCATCCACCTCAGTGGTTCCGCACTTTCTTGGTCGAGTCCAATATTACAAACCGCCAGCACTACATTTCTGCAAATGGCTTTTCTTCTCGCCCCCACCCAGTCACCTGCGGGGTACCCCAAGCCTCCATCCTTGGCCCTTTTCTCTTCCTCATCTACTTCTCCTCCTCCAGCTGCAACCCCCAGTCCTCTAATGTTCTGTCAGCTTGTCTGACGGACATCAAGGCCTGGATGAGCACAAATTTCTTGCAGTTACACTTCTACAAGATGGAAGCCATACTCTTTGGCTCCCGTCGACATCTTCTATCCTGCGTTCAGACCTCCTCAACTAACTCGATCTGTCCTTAAAGCTCTTTGAACCCGAGCACAACTTAGGCGTCAGGTTCAGTCCCCAGTTATCCTTCCTCCCCCACATCCGGTCCCTGACCAGGAATGCTTTCCTCCACCTCCGGCATATTGCCCGTCACCAACAATACCTCATTCTACAAGCTACCGAAATCCTCGCGCACGCCTTTGTCACCTCTCGGCTGGACTACTCTAACGCCCTCCTCACCGGTCTCCCCTCCTCCACTATTCAGAAAATCCAGTTCATTCAAAACTCCGCTGCCCACATTCTTACCCGCACCAAACTCCTTACCCCGACTACTCCATTCCTCGCCAAACTCCACTGGCTCTCTGTCACAGAGCTGATTGACTTCAAGATCCTCACTCTAGTGTTTAAATCCCTCCACGCCTTGGCACCCCCCATCTCTCTAGCCTCCTCTCTCCTCACAGCAGTACCCGGTGCCTCTTTAAACAAATCTACCGCTCTACTGGCGCCGGCCTCCTCCTTGTCCCTCGAATTCCTCTGCTCCACCATTGACTGCCATGCCTTCAGCCACTACAGCCCGAAACTATTGAACTCCCTCCCTCAATCTCCTCATCTTGTCTCTTCTTTCCCCATTTTTAGGTTGTGCTTGAAGACCTTCCTCTTCGATCATGCTTATGGTCACCTTTCCATTCGCCCTGGTTCGGTTTTGCGCTCCGCCATTGCTAAGCGCTCTAGGACCCCACCTATTGTGCAGGGCATTATATAAATGCAAGTCAATGGGCAGAGAAATGGGGTACCTGCAGGTCAAAGAGGTAGGGAGGTGCTAGGGTGTGAAGGGATTAACGGTTGAACAGCAGCCCATAGAACTGTATCCCAGCAAAGCACTGCCTTTAGGAAATCATTCGTTCAAAAAAAAATGACACCAGACATTTAACCTACTGTGATCAATCGAATTGTTCTCTGTAAGACAGCATCCAACCAATACTGCAATTACAGTCAACAGTCATCCTTGAGTTACACCACAGGAATACAGTGAGAGTCCAGACACAAACTAAAATGGTCAAAAATATCAACAAGTACCAAAGACATTCAGAATTCAAACCGTCTCCTTCATGGGAGCATTAGACTGGAAGGGCAGAATAATTCCAGTGTGCACAATTGGTATAATAATAATCTTCGGTACACTCTAAACCCCCATGTTGTCTTACAAGGTGCCAGCACTCATTAACAAGCTCCTTAAATAATTCAGAGCTGCTGAGAAAACCTGTCAGATATTCGCTAAGCAATTCATTTGACCTAGAAGGTGAGGTTGCCTAATCCAAACTACTTATAAGCCACTGTGTTTTTTGCTTTGCATACACACAAAATGTTGTGTAAAACATTGGTCATTTGTGGATTGTATGTACATGACACATTACTGACGCTTTATTGATTGTGTTCTGTGTATATACCTTTTACCAACTATGAACATGGACGGATGTTCCCAACTCTCAATAATAGGATTAGAACCACTTTAGATATGGTTTAACCTCAATGCAATGGGACAAAATATTTATCTGGATCACTGCTCACGTTGTGCGCTTAATATCCTAGTTACAAACTGCCTAACATATTGCAAACATTTTGCATAAGCAAAAAAACAAAACATCCTTTGTTAATTGTGAATGCTCTGTGTGAGTTTCATCTCATTTGAAATAAACACATATTTTGCATGATCAAAGGCAGTTGCAGAGATTTTTTAATGTCCGTAACAAGCAAGTAGTGACAGAGAGGCATCTGTTAGCCATGTATATTTAATCGATTTTCTTCAAAACCACTAAGGACTGTCTTGAAGGTCAAGACAAAATTCCCCAACTTCTATCATGGATTTAAGAATTATTTACATTAATCTCAAAATGAACCTATCTCCATCGCATACTATAGTGCTCTGCTTGTACATGATTGACACCATTGACTCCAGGAAGGTCCCATAAAATAAATCCTGTGGAAGCTTTGTGACCAGATGGGAAAGACACTATGCCAAATGCAAGGATTACAACAACAACAACAACAACAATAACTTGCATTTTATATAGTGCCCTTTTTATTATTCCTTCTTAATAACAAAAATGATAAAAATATTATGATTACTTTATGATCTAACAGTCAAAGGAGCTTGGAAATAAATATACAATAATTGATTTTGTTTTGCTCCTAGGTTCTCTGGTTCTCTAGGGTGAGCAGAAAGCACGAGTACTGAGGGAGTGAGTGAGTGAGTGAGTGAGTGAGTGAGTGAGTGAGTGGAGTGAGTGAGTGAGTGAGTGAGTGAGTGAGTGAGAGAGTGAGTGGAGGGGGGAGGGAGGGAGGGAGGGAGGGAGGGAGTCAGGTGAAAATCCTTTTCCATATAAAACCATAATTCTTCTGAAAGTCAGAATCACACGACATAGGTAACAACATCAACACATTGCATTTATACCGTGCCCTTCACGCCCGACAACGCCTCGGAGCGCTTAAGACGTTTTGTTTACAGTACACAGCTGCAGGAGGTAAGGGTAAAGTGTGTTCCTGCAGATATGCAAGAAATCTTGCTTATGTTCTGATCTTCTGGTAAAGTGAAAACGCAAGGAGGAAATCTGGACCAAACATAAGCTGCCAACTGAAGTTTGCAATTGATTTGGAGTCTGGAAAAAAAAACCTTTTTGCTTAGACAGCAGGTAACGTCAATCCATGGAATTAATAATGTATAAAATGATGAAATAACCTTCACATCCTATCAACTTGGCAAGTAAGCTGTAGCGAGTGAGCACCAATAATAAATCTTTAAAACAATAACTACTTCCCACACCCTGCTCCGAAATGAACAGTGCCTTTACAATATGTTCAGCTCTCTCTCTCTCTCTCTCTCTGTCTGTAAATGCTAGACCGAGCAAATTCATTTATACATTTTACATTTTAACCTGGAAAGGTTTGTTCAATTCTTAGCTCTGCAGTGATGATTTATACAGTGCAACCCCTGAGCACACCCCCTTCCATCTGCACAAAACACACTTACACCCTTACAACCTTCAGCCGTGTAACCGTACACTGAAAGATGAGCAATTCTTGTATTATTATTTTTTTTTAAAAAGTCCAATTAAAACTGCTTTTGAGTTTCTTCTGCCATCGTGAGCGTTACGGCGTTGTTCGTAAATAAGAGAGACGGGGCAACACTTCGAATCAATTCCCATCACTGTTTAAAACGGTCACCGCAACCCCAAAATATATTTAAGGCAATGAGTGAACAGAAAACACAATTCACCATCAGTGCTCTCACATACTGTAGCTATCGTCAAAACAACAGAAATAGTTGCGCGAGCAAGCACGGAGGTGAGGAGCTTTTACATCTGCAGCGAATAAACCTCAACAACGGTAGCACAGTACTGTCAAAATCAAGACTAAAATTAATCTGACTTCAGTTACCATTCCGCTAAATAAGCTTGAGCTATTTTTCTGTAACTTTTAGAATGGAAATGAAATGACCTCACCTCATGTGTGCGGAAGCAAGCTGTCCATATGGATCTGGTATATATCGAGCTACTCAGTAAGGTAGAACACCTTCCCTGAGTAATCTCTCAAGCTGATGCTCTCATTATTGGCTCTTAGGGACCATCGTCCTTGCAAGGTCAGCGAGCCTGCAGACAGACAGATCTTTATCCAGTGCTCTAGTAAGTCCTCAGGAGCAGGCACAGAAATAACAGACAGACTCGCAAACTTTACGCTTGCACTTCAAATAACGAGTGTCCTTTCAAAATATTATTAACAAGCAATCTCTTATAAGTGCCCCACACAGATTCCCCCCTCTTTATCTCAGACAGCAGACCCTGGCGTACGATAGGAAATAGCATCAAAACATCATGTTCTGTTCAACTAGTCCGAGGCCTGAGAGCTAAATAGAGAAGTGCTCTTTGAACCAAAAGCTTTTCACCATAGTGACAGAGGGAAGTAGAAATGATTCAATTATGAGAAGCTTTTCTTCCATTATGTAAAGTGCTGGCTAATAGCAACCTACTAATGCAGCGAGCACCACAAAGGAACCCTTTAATCCTTTTTACCCTATACAGCGGGTTTTACAGTGCTAGCAATTCCTTGCACTTGTACTGTGTTCAAGATGCAAAGGCGCATGTAAATTCTATTGTATTTCATTGAGAACGACAGGAGCTGATGAGAACGTTTCACTTGATGAATATGTCATTTTACTGCTTTAAACGCCCATCCTCTCTTTTACTCGCAAATTATTACTTATTTTAAATTCTCAGAACGTTAAAGCAAGTTCAAAATCCCAACATTGTGCATTTGTGAGTTCTACCAGTTTGGAGATGTAGACCGAGCGGGGAGACATTGCCTCTTTAAATAAAATGAGGCTCAACGTTTCCGTCCGGATTTTATTCCTTCATTTTGCTGATATGCAGAACCCAGTCCACCTGTTACCACTAGATTACACACATACTCTGCAGGCATGTCAAATCTGCTTTGTGTGTGAGATTCAGCACATTTACCACCACCCACAACAACGGCAACTTGCACTTATACAGCGCTCTCCACCCAGGGTAGCGACTCAGAGCGCTTAACAGTGGCCTGACTCCGAGCCGTGGGGTGGGGGGGGGGAGGTGGCCGTAAACACGGTCGAAGAGGAACGCTTTCAGGCGGAACACCCACAACAACAACAAATTACATTCATATAGCACAGCAGAATACATCACAGTGACGCTGAACTGCCAGACTGTCAGTTCTGGAAAGTGAAATGGGCTGTTGAACAGCAGAAGGTTGTTGACTTGATGGTGTCTCTCCAACCGGACCTCAGTCACAAGCAATTGGCCAAATGCTGGAATTGTAAATCCTACTGCACAAGGCGATCAGACCACTGATTCCTCCTAAGAGTCCCTTCATAAATCACCAGCATTGCAGGGCCAGGAGAAAGGACCTGTGCGGTTATTACAAATGTTGCAAATTTGACAGTATGCAGTTGCCGCAGTCGGGTTTGTGCTTATTGTTTTCAGTCAGTGGTCGTTGCACGAGGTTTGGGAGGGTGCAGCCCATCAGCACGGAGTTTACACTGTACTGCAGTCAGAAAAACTGAAGCTGGGAGGCAGTGAGAGGAACTGGACAGTCAGCCTCCCGAGACACAGCGGAGAATCATCTTCTCAAGTGGTCAGTTGCACGGCAAGGTGAATGTGTCATTAAACAATGCTGGGACTTGCGTGAAGCGTGGTTCATTGTAGACGTTTATCATTTCAGCCAGTTATCATTAAAGGTGGTTATTATAGTATTTGCATTTGATATAACACCTATAAAGTCAAATCGCTTAACAAGGAATTGCAAATTTGTGCACAACCAAAGCTTTCAGGTAACCGCAAAATGAATGACCAACTTTTTCTGTACAATTGTTGTGCCAGGAAACCAGGGGAAAACGTCCTCCTCCTTTTGAACAGTGTCGTAGCCGACAAACCTACAGAAAAAAAAAGTTGGCAGAATTCACGATGCTGCGTCGAACACTGGGGGAACTTAATCTTTTCAAATTAGAATTGAATAACCTATTTGAATGCAAGGAGGATGATCACAGTGTTAAAGGAATGAACCCTGAGCAATAATTAGACAAGCTGGGCTCTTCAGCCTTGACAAAGAAGACTCAGAGGGAACCTCATAGAAATACTTAAGATTTTAAATGGGATTGAAAAGTAAACAATACTTTAGGATGCTCCAAAAGAGTAGAACAAGATGATATGAGTGTAGGGTTGCAAAGGGCCTCAGCCACATGCCTCTATTTACCTAGCAGGAACTCAGTCGTCAGTCGACTGGCGGATTGCTTTTCTGGAGGAGTAATAATCCCTTCAAAAAATAAATAATAAATAAATGATAATTTGGTCACTCAATCCACGCCCAGAAAATATGCAGTCAAATTACTTTACATTCTATTCTGTGAAGCGCTTTGAGACGTCTCGAAGACATGATAAGGTGCTATATCAAATGCAAGGATTATTATTGTCAGACAAGTGAGTTGCTGAATCATCTGGAGGGTTATTGGTTAGGACATAGGGAGAAATTTTTCTTTGATTGACAAAAAGTACAGTGGAGTGGGATGAAGTGGATAGCTCTTTCAGGCTTCTTCCTGTGTTTTAAACTTCTATGATGTTATACTGGATGTCTAGAAGCTCCAGTCTAATGCGGGAATGAAACTCACAAGTATTTGACGCCCTGAGTTAATAGTGCCAACTGAACCAAGCTAACAATGTAATTACTATATTCTTATTTTTGTCATCCAGAAGTCAGTCAGCATCTGGAAATATCTGCAGCACTGTATGAATTCACAATAGTAAGGAAAGCCCTTTGAGGTCACTGGCAAAGATTCACAGCCAGTTTGCCTGATGTTACTTGCACATTGTGGGTATCATACAATTGTGCTCTTGTCTTTGCTGTTCATCTGTGTACAGTTCCAGGGGCAGTTATGTATAAAGTTCTGACAGCAGTTAGATCCAGGGTTAGAGCAAAAGATATTCACAAACAAATTGTGCAATTTTCTTTACGCCAGCGAAAAGTTTGCAGGACAACCAGGAATGCCGATTAAAATAGCACAGTTTTATGACAATAATGCAAAATCAGTAGACATGACTCCAAATAGTAGTGAGTGTACAACATGCAACAAGAACAGCATAAATTCTCTTTAAAACAAAGAGTCAGTGTCTGCAGAATTACGTGGCCATGTTAAGTCAATTGCCCAGAAACTGTAAAACAATTCATTCCTTCATATACCAAAATAATACTGAGATCTTGGGCAGCTCCATTGGTTGAGCATCAAAAGGTTGCTAACTATACTGCAGACTTATTCTGATACAATGCTCAATAGAGACTGGCGTAGATGGAGGTTTTCTTGTCTAAATTGGTCCTAGTTTACACTGAGGAGAGATCAGGTTGTGTAATGTCGGTTCAGTGATGGACCACAGAAAAATAATAAGGTTGTCAAGTTGGACATTTGTCGTGCATTAAACCGGTGACTGGAGAGGACCAGTGCGGCTGGAGTTATCAGCTGGTAAGAACACTAGAACAGTGGTGACCAACCAAGCCGACAAAATAAATGTTCTTGATTGAATATTTCTTGACTGATGCCATAAATCCAGAAACATTCAATCAAGAAAAAATTGGAAACACCCTACCGATCGAACATCGACTTACTTAGACTTTTGGCCCATGGGGCCACAGGTTGTCCACCAATGCACTGGAGTATTCCTTGTCTTGCCTCAGTTACTTGGCATCCAGTTGACCAAGACGGCTCACAGACCTTCTGATGATCTCCAGGTTGACTGCTTTGCCATGCAGCACAACTCAGGCTGCGGTTAAGGCTATCGTCCACAAGCCACAACCCCCTCCATAGAATTTGAACATAGAATTTTGTGATAGGCAGTAACTCCCCATTGCCTTTTTTCCTCACTCAATCAGTCGCCTCCTAAATCTTTAAACCCACCCAGAGTTTGAGATCAAAGCAAAGCTGACATTTTACAGTCGTGTAATTGCAGTATATTTTCACCAGAGGGAGGTTGTCTACTGAAAATAGACAGAACAAAGCTCGGTGCCACAATCTGCAGCTAAACCTGTGATTCTAACACTCGACACAGGAAGCTGCCTGACTGACAGCACGTATGTAGCTCAGTGGTTAAAGCACTCGCCTCCCAAGTGAGAAGGTCCAGGGATCGATTCCCGGGCAGGGCAAAACGTTAGGCAAGTTTCCTTACTCCACACTGTTTACCTAGTAGTAAGTAGGAACCTGGTTGGTAGTCGATCGACGGATCGCTTTTCCGGGGGTAATTTAATCACTTAAAATAATTTGCTCGCTCAATGCATGACCGTTTGTAGGACAGTGCTGTGCACAATTGGTTGCCGTATTTTGCCCACACGATATATACAGTCAATTCACTTCACAGTCAATTCACGTACAGCCCTCTGGCCTCAATATTGATTTCAATAATTTCAGACCATAACAACTCACCTTCCCCCTCCCCCTCTTCTGTGACCATTACCACATCATCTGGGTCCCAGACAAACCTTTTCTCTCACTGTTTTGTTGCAGTCTCACTTTATTTTGCATCATTAACGTCTCTTTAACCCATCAATCCATGTCCTCTATTCCATTTTTTCCTTGGTCTTCCTTGCCCTGCCTCCCCTCTCTCAACTTGTCCTTAAAAGCCTCTCCCTCCCAACGTACCCCAGTTCTGACGAACGGTAATGGACCTGAAACGTTAACTCAGTTTCTTTTCTCCATAGATGCTGCCCTACCTGCTGAGTGTTCCCAGCGACTTCTGTTTCTGTTTCACTTCACAGTGTATTCTGTGAAACACTTTAAGATGCCTCGAAGGCATGATAAGGCGCTGTATTAAATGCAAGGATTATTATATTTATTATGATAGTGAATCAGTGTATTTCTGGGCTGCAATATTGTATGATTCTATGATTACAAAATAATTATAGTCACAGATTATAATTTGAACAGCAACATTGTGAAGAGCAACACACAATTGCTTTGTGTAATTGTTTAATGTGGGTGTCCTTTTGGACACCAATTTGATTAGTACGCTGAATAAAATATAAGCATCAGACTAATTGCTGAATATCCAGTGATTGCTTCTGATGAATACTTTCTGGTAGCACGTTGAACATTAAGATATCCATTGTAATTAATTTAATTATCGAGACATCGCTAAAACGTACGCAGTTGTTCACCTACAGAACACACAGTCACTGCACTTCACAGTACATCCTGTGGAGTGCTTTGAGGCATCCTCCTGATGTGAAAGGTGCTATATGCGTGTCCCTCGTGACCTCCGCTCCACCATCGGTGTCCACGCTCACAGCCACTGTGCCCCGCAACTCTGGAACACTCTTCCTCCCTCCCTCCGCCTTCCCCCCTTTCCTTTCCCATCTTCAAGTCGCGCCTCAAGACCGTCCTACTCGACCATGCCTACGGTCACCTCCCCCCTATCCCCGGCTCGATGTCGTGCTCCGACACGGTCAAGCGCTCTGGGACGCTACCCTGTGTGAGGGGAGCTATATAAATGCAAATTGTTGTTGGTGTATATCTATGCAATGATTGATGTTATAAAATGAATCAATACTTTACTATATCATTCAAATTCCATCAGAGGGAGCTCTACACCAGCCTGGAGGATGGTGGCAACGCACTCGCACACTCTGCATATAAGAGGGACAAGAGGATAACAAGGTAGAGGAGAGGGGAATAAGAGGGATAGGAGCTCGTGCTTGACCGTACACACTGGCACAGACCAGTCGGGCTGAGTGCCGGTTTGCGGGCTGTACGGCTGTACATAATTCCATGTAATTCTCTGCGCGCTGCTCCCCCTTACCAGCCTGTGAGCGCAAACCGTGCTTGTCCCGAGGCAAAGTCGCTCAAAGCTGGAGGTGGAACTGAGAAGACGGGGGACATAAAGGAGAAGGTTGGAAGAACAAGGGATCTTTCTCGTGGGTCAAACACCACCCAGTTGATAGCATCTCACACACCAGCGAACCTGCCACCCAAAGGGTGCTGTACACCAGCCTCGAAAGGCTGTCAAAACAAACACCACTCAGCCCTTGTAAGGTCTGAAGCTAAAACTACTTTTGTCCTGCAATACTACTTTGTCTTGAAATTGAAGACTTGCAGAAAGAATCTTGCCAAGCTCTGAAATTCAATCTTAATTTGGAAACTGTTGGGTTTTTTTTTTGCGCGGTAAGCGCTGTGGAAACTGAATTTCAAATGAAAGGCAAAATGAATTTAAGAATTTTTGCACAGTTCGGTGCGAGCTTAAATTTTCAGGCCGGAGAGGCAAAGTAAAATTTTAGGCGTGCTCCTCGTGGACTGCAATGAGTCAATTCTGTATTTAATTTGAATTAAATTGTTGACGCCAACGTTTGTGAGTCTTCTGCGTGGTTCAGAACCCCGAGACGATCAAGCTCGCAGACAGGTAAATTCATTTGACAGCCTTTATATAGCGGTGTGTGCAGGAAAAATATTTTTTTAACCAATCCGGAGCACAGCACTCACAGTTGCAGGAGATGGAGGTCCTTTACATCTTGCAGGTAATATTCACATTGTTTGCTTAACCACTCCGAAGCACTCAGGGACTCTCCCCCCTGTGAAGGGCGCTATATAAATGCAAGTTGTGGTTGTGATGTGGTGCTATATCAAATGAAGAACTGCTATTTTATCCATGCTGCCACATTACCACTAATGCCGTGCTCCTTGATTTTTTTCAATCCTCTGATGCGGCACCTTATGAAACACCCTTTGAAAATCTATATGCATAACATCCACTGCATTCTGCTTATCAATGTGCTGTTATTCCTTCAAAGAACATTATTAAATTTGCGAGATATGATTTGCTTTTTACACATTGGGTGTCATTAATCAGCACATTCCTCTTCAAGTGTTTACTTATGTTATCCCATATTATGGCTTCCAGAAGTTTATACATTGCAGATGTGAGACTAAATGTTCTATCGTAATCCGGATGATGCCTTTCTCCCTTCTTGAACAGAGATGTTACTTTGGCAAGTTGTGTGGTACATCTTTCATTTCCAAGTATGTTTGAAAGGTTACATGAAAAAGCCTGTACTATTTCCTCTGTTATTTAAGACTGACTAGAATCACTGCTGTCACACAGCGGTCTGAAATCACCGACATTATACAGTGGTCTGCAGTTGGGCGAGACTGTGGAGAGATTTAAAGTTGAGAACAAGTATTGGGACTCAATCCAGGAGACGATTTGGAGCCAATGGAACTGGGGAGGATGGGGTGATAGGATTGTGGAGCTCTAAGATTATATTTGTGATGCTTAATGTTTTTAAGATTTAATTAATCTCATGAGGCATGGTGGGGCTTGTTGTCTCAAACGACTAGTTTAGCAGGAGTTCAAGATATCTTGGCTGGACCAGTTGAGGTCGGTTTCTGATAACATTCTCCTTTCCTCAAAGCTGAGAAACAATAATAATAATCCTTGCATTTGGTTTAGCTCTTGGTCAGGTCTTTGATACGTCTCAAAGCACTTCACAGAATATACTGTAAAGTGAATTGACTGTATATTTTGTGGGCGGAACGCAGCAGCCAATTGCGCACAGCAGCGTCCCACAAACAGTCGTGGATTGAAGTGACCAATTCATTATTATTCTTCTTCTCAAGGAATTATTACCCCCGGAAAAGCGATCCGCCCATCGACTAACAACCGGGTTCCTATTTACTGCTAGGTAAACAGAGGCGTGTGAAGTAAAGAAATTTGCCCAAGGTTTCGCGCTGCCGGGAATCAAACCCAGGTCTCTCGCTTGCGAGGCAAGTGCTCTAACCACTGAGCTACAGGACTCCCAACAACTCCCTAAAGATGTCTATCAGTTCTTTTCTCATGGGAAAATAGTCTCCTCAAGGTCACGAGCTGCTTGAGGATGAAGGAGGCTGCAGTTCCATTTTCTCAGAGGAAAAACTAGAGACTAGAGACGAAGGCAGGGAGGCTTGTGAGTCAGATTATGGAAGGAGAGGCAGAGGTAAAAACACCTAAAAGAAGTGACTTTGGAAAAGTCAAAGTCGTCGCAGAGTGTCAGTGCATTTCCCAGTGGAATCGTTATTGGTTTTACTGCATCTGGTCTCAGTTTCAAGAATAAGCTAAGCTATTTGCATTGCTTAACAAACTTTGGATTATTATAGCACCATATTGGTCGTCTCCATCCAAATCTTAAAGAGTCTGGTGTGGGGGTGGAAGGAGAAGCCATTGGTGGAGAGAAAATGGTGACGCTCGGTCAAGTAGGACTTGAGCCAGGAGAGTGTGGTCCCATTGGAGCGCAATGACAGAGGAGAGGTGATAGAGAAGGATGGCATAGTTGACTATGTCAAAGGTACCAGAGAGCACTAGGAGGAGAAGACGGCAGATGGAGTCCTGGTCACAGAGGGAATGGCATTTGTAACTTTAACTTAAGGTCTTGAACAGAGAATAGGGAAAGGTGTGAGTGAATGTGGAAGGTAATAATGCAAAACATTGGAAAGGAAGGGCATCTTGGAGATGGGCTAATAGTGCACGTGACTGGAGGTCTCAAGCGTGTTTTTTTTACAATGGAAAGAGATGATAACTGTAAGAAGACAATATCTGTCAACTCGGTTCAGTGGTAGAGCTCTGCCTGTGAGTCAGAAAGTTGTGGGTGAGTCACAGTCCACATTGACACTCAGTGGAGTACTGGGGAAACACTGGATTTCAGAGGTTCTGTCCTTTGGTTCAGATGTTAACTTGAGGTCCTGGTTACCTGTTTCGGTGGACGTTAAAGATCTCATGACACTATTCAAAAAGACAAGGGAGTTTTTCCCTGTGTCCTGACCAACAATCCCCCAAATAAAATTCATGGCTGTTTTGGGACATTGTCATGCATGAATTGGCCTTCCTCTTCAACCTTGCCTACGGTCACCTCCCTCCTACCCCCTGGCTCGGCGTCAAACTCCACCTCTATTAAGAGCACTGAAGGCGATATTTCAATGCAAGCTGTCATCATTGTTGCCTGCCCTAATGGCCTTTTTGAATAATCCCTTCAAAAATTAATAAAAATAATTTGGTCACTCAATCCACCGCTCTTTGCAAGACACTGCTGTACGCAATTGGCTGCCACGTTTCGCCCACAAATATACAGTCAATTCACTTTACAGTATATCCTGTGAAGCGCTTTGAGACGTCTCAAAGACATGATAAGGCACTATATCAAATGCAATTATTATTCATGTATAATAATCAGCATCTGTGGCCCACATTCTGGAACTCTATCCCACAATCCCTCCGACTCACCTCCTCTTGCCTCCTTGAAGTCCAATCTGAAGACCTTCCTCTTCGATCATGCATTCGGCCACCTTCCCACCCCCAACCCCCCTCCCTCCCTTTTGATCCCAACTCCTAGCTCAGGTCCAAAACAAGATTATCCAGTGCCCTGGGACGTCTTTCTGACCTGAAGGTCTTTGCTCGAGCTCTCTGCTGCCTTTGACACTGTGGACCACTCTATCCTCCTCCACTGTCTCTCCTCTCACCTCAACCTTCAAGGTTCTGTCCTTGAATGCTTCAGATCCTATCTCTCGCACAGAACTCCACTCTGTCTCCACAAATGGCTTCTCCTCCAGCCCCCACACTGTATCGTGTGGTGTTCCTCAGGGCTCTGTCCTCGGTCCTCTTCTCTTCAATCTATACATGCTTCCTCTTGGTGACATCATCTGTAGACATGGGGTCAACTTCCACATGTACGCGGATGACACCCAATTTCTCCCCCACATCTGTGCCATGACCCGCTCTGCCTTCCCCCCCACCTTCGCAACATTGCCCGACTCTGCCACTGCATCACCCCTCAGGCCGCTGAAACTCCCATACAACCAGGCTCGACTCTGCCAATGCCCTGCTTGCCGGCCTTCCCAACTCTTCCCTCCGCAAGCTACAGACAACAACAACAACAGAATTACATTTGTAAAGCATCTTTCACGTCGGGAGGACGTCCCAAGTTTCAAGGCTGTCCTACCTCTCCGACCTGCTAACCCCTTATCAACCTGTCCGCTCCCTCCACTCACCATCGGCGGCCGGGCCTTCAGCCTCTCTGCCCCCACCCTCTGGATCTCCATCCCACATTCCCTTTGCCTCGCTGCCTCCCTTAAGGCACGTCTCAAGACCCTCCACTTCAGCCACTCTCCGCCCTCCCTGATCCAACTTTTCCTCCCCACAACCCCCTCCCGCTCCGCTCGGGTCCTGATCCCTGACTGTTCAGCGCCTTTGGGACGTCCTCCCCACGCGAAAGGCGCTTTACCAATGTAATTTTATATTGCGTCCGTCACCTCCCGCTTGGCTTACTCCAACCCACTCCTCGCCGGTCTCCCCCAAACTCCACCTCATTCACAAGACCAACTCCTTCAAAACTCTGCCGCCCGCGTACTGACCCCGGACCAAACTCCGTCCCCCCCCCTCCGACCCCCCCCCCCACACATCTCACCAGTTCTGGCCCAGGGGCCTCCACCGGCTCCCCGTCACCGAACGGATCGACTTCAAGATCCCCTCACGCTCTCGTGTCCAAATCCCTTCACTCCCTGACACCTCCCTCCCTCTCCAACCTCCCCCGCCTCCCCCGCCCGACCTCCCGACCTCCCGACCCACCACCCGGTCGGCGCCTCCGCTCGACTGGCGCCGCCGGGGGCCTGACATCCTGCCCGTCCCTCGAGGCCCTCCGCCACAACCTGTCGGAGGGGCGGAGGGGGCTTTCAGGCACCACGCCCCCGAAACTCCGGAACCTTCTCCCGCTCCACCCCCTCTCGCTCTCTCCCTCTCTTTCTCTCTATCTCTCTCTCAAGTCCCGCCTGAAAACCTTACTCTGCGACCGTGGTTACGGCTCGGAGTCGGGCTCGGCCACGGTGAGGCGCCGCGAGGCGCTGCCCTGCGTGGAGGGCGCTGCACGAGGGAGTGCAAGTTGTTGTTGCTGCAGTCGCTGTTGTCGTCGTCGTCGTCGTCACCGGTCCCACGAGACGTCATGGGTGACGTCACAGCGGGCCCACCCAACCCGCTGCCCCGCCCCCCCCCAAAAAAGCGCTTTGATTGGCATCCCGAGTGACCAATTGGGAGAGAAGAGGCGACGGCGCGGCGGTCACGTCATGGCTCGGGGTGGCGCGAGGCAAGGCGACCAATCAGCGAAGACTTAAAAAAAAGGGGCGGGGGGAAAGGCGTGTGGCTCCTCCCAGTGCTTTTCGAAGGGAGCGGAAGGAAGTTGTAACGGCTCAAGCGCGCGCGCGCGCGCAGCGGCGGCGGCGTGGGGGAAAGGGGAACGGGCAAGCCCACGACCGGAAATGGCGTTGAGTGGCAGCTCAAGTAGCCAGTCGGAAGCCGCGACGGGCAAGACGTGACGTCGGGTGAACCAATAGGAGGGAGGGGGCGGGCCGTGGTGCGCGGCAGTTGGTCACGGCCGGGGCTCGAGCTCGGTCTCTTCACGTTGTGCGTTCGTTCGCTCGCTCGCTCGTGTGTCGCAGCCTCTCTCACCCGCCCGACCCCACCCCACCGCGCTGTCAGGCAGGCGACACAGCGAACGGCCCGCGTGAGCAGTGGCAGCCGCGGGGCGGGTCGGGTCGCGGTGTGTCGAGTTCTCAGGGCCCTCCCTCTCCCTCCCTCCCTCTCCCTCCGCCGACGTCGACCGGAGCCCCGCTCGCGTCTCCACTCGCCGGGGCCTTGGCCACCGCTGTGCAGTGCGGCAAAGTCCCGTCCCGTCCCGTCCCGCCCCCGCCCGGTCACCCGGAGGCGTCAAAAGCCTCGCCCAGGCCTGGCCAGGACAGGAGGAGGGAGGGAAGACTTGAGTGACCGGCACTGACTGGGACTGACTGACTGACTGACACTTGACTTGACTTGTCGCCGCCGTGAGTGAGGTCGGTGCCGCCCAGTCATCATGGGTAAGTCCAGCTGCTGCCACCGCCGCCGGGCCCTCGGGGGGGTGGTGGTGGTGGTGCTGCTGCTGAGGCTGAGCAGTTCCAACACTGGTGTCCGCAGCAGCACTGCTGGTCCAGGGAGGAGAGGAGGTTGTGTGTGTGTGTGTGTGTAGAAAGAGAGAGAGAGGAGAGCGTTGCATTGCTCCTCAGTCGAGGAGGGGTGGGGGTTGGGGGGGAGATGGCGTCCGTGCGCACAAATACAGGTCGTGCAACGCTCCTCCGTTCGCTTTTACTGATGTGTTTGGTTATTGAGCTAACGCGGGTTGCGTTCGTTTACTAGGTGTGGCTTGGCAGCCAGACACGGCAGCGCCGGGGTGGGGTGGGTGGGTGGGTGTCGGGGCTGGACCGTAGTTGCTCGAGTTTATAATCTGTGTCTTGTTGCCTTTCCTCCTCTCTCTCTCTCTCTCTCCCCCTCCCCCGGTGCCGTGCACGGTGCTCACTTCCTCCTGGTCGACAGCTTGCGCAAGATTGTCCCCCCCCCCCACCCCCGGGCGTGCCCACCCCCGGGCGTGCCAGTCACTCTCACCCCCGAGGAGGAGGAGGAGAAACCCGAATCTCCATCCAGATCGCCCCCGTCTCTAGTCTTCTGCGGCTGTTAATCAAACCGCTTGGCCGTTTTTTGTTTTTTTTTACTTAAAAAAAATTGCCGTTCAAACTTAACGTGTGTCATTCGTCTCGTATCTTCACGTCTTGGATGTTTTCGCCAGTCTGCACGAGCCGGTTGGTGTGATCGCCAAATACGGTTGCCCCCGGGGCAATTATTTATGAAAACCTTTGAACCGCATTGCTGAGTAAAACCCAGCCAAGTCGTGTGTGGCTTGTAGAGTAGGTGGATGAATAATCCTCTCAACATTATCCATTCAACTGTTAAAGGGATAATTGCTGACTGCGTGGAGAAGGTTACTTTTGCACGTACGATGTTTTTGAAATTCAGTTCTACGGGATGTCCATCTCATGGATGGACATTTCTTGCCGTGGTTTGGCAAAAAAAACGATTCGGACCATACTATGATATAAGTAGAATCACGTCTACCAAGAGTCGATGCATTTGTAGAATGTATGTCAGTCGAGGTAAGTAATAGCACATCGAGTCCAAAGGTTGGGAGTTCAAGCCTCGTGTAGAGTCTTTGAATTCAGTTTTTAGGTTGACACTCCAATGTGGTATTGGGGAGTGCTACACTGTTAGTGGTGCCATCCTTCAAATGAGATGTTAAACTATGGTCCTGTCTAATGATGGACGTGGATGTTGACAATCTCATTGCATTACTCAAACAGAAGGGACTTTCTCCTACTGTGGCCAACAGTTCCCCAGATAAAATTGATCATTCGCTTCACTTCATGGTTATTTGTGGAGCTTTTCTGTGCACAAAATTGGCTGTCATGTGCACTTACAAATACAATTGCTATACCTTACAGAAAACTGCGAGGTGCTTTGAGGTGTGTTGTGATAAAGTGTTATATCAACTACAAGGATTTGCTGGGTACTGTGTTTGAAATACCAACATAAATTTAAATTTCAGGAACTTTCCAACAATAAATTGCACTTGTAGAGCACCTTTCATGCAGGAAGATTTGTCTGAAATTACTTTGTAAAGACTGAGAGGAAGCCAGAGATAGGAGGGGTCGGGAGAGGATGTTGGACTGGCTTTGAAAGCAAAGGGATGAGTGAGATGCAGAGGTTTCAGAAGAATTCCAGAGAGCCGGGGAAACGTGTCTGAAAACTTGCCCGCTGAGGGTTGTGCGGGCGGGGGTATGAAGCAGGCTACACTTGGGTCCCAAGTGTTGGTAGAGGTCGGGTGGGACAAGGTCATGGAGGAATTTGTAGGTGTAGATGAAGATCTTGAAGTTGATCTACTAGGAATGGCCCTTATGGTCAGTTAACAAAATACATTTTCATGATTGAATATTCCTTGATTTATGCCATTGAGCGCAGACTTACCTAGCTAGACTCATGTGAATGTTTGAGCGAGAATGGAGGCGATTCTCTTGCAGAAACTACTGAATTGTGCGTTACTTATCGGCTGCAGAGTTCTGGATGGACTAGGGCTCATAGAGATAGATCTGAGCAGGCTGGTGAGCAGGGTGCTGGAAAAGTTGATTCTCGAAGTGACAAAAGTGTGGATGGGGATTCAGCTGTGCGTTTGGGATGTTAGAGATGAAGGGAATTGGATTTTATCAGAGCTTGAATTAAAGATTTAAAGGAGAGTTGAGGGTTGAACAAAATGTTGGAAGTTCTGCATAGGCTGGAATATTAAAAAAAGAACAGTCTAGTGGTTCTCTTTCAAAAATCAGCAGTATTTTTAGGATCTTTACCATTGAGAACAGCCTGCCACCTGCATTTGACAGCAGTTTTCTTAAAGCGAAACTCACAATAACTGTTTGACGCATTTCAAGAACTGAACAAGATGGTTTCACTTTTGTAAACGTGAACTGACTGAAGTTGAGGCTCGTGTGGAACTTGATACGTGACAGGCAGTGGGTCAAAACAGCAACGGTTTTGAAATCCAGGGTTGAATCGCAGAGGTAATTTTGTATCATTAATAATCATATGGAAACCAACCTGTCACCAAGTGGAAATGTACAGATGAGCTGCATATAGATAAGGTAGAGGAACAGGTACCTTGTTACATTGGATGGTGGAGTCCTGTAATTCAGTGGTTAGAGCACTCGCCTCGCAAGCGAGAGACCTGGGCTCAATTCCCAGCAGGGCGAAATGTTGGGCAAGCTTCCTTACTCCATACACCTCTGTTTACTTAGCAGTAAGTAGGAACCCGGTTGTTCATAGATTAGCGGGATCGCTTTTCCCGGGATGATAATCTTTTTTAAAAAAAATGATAATTTTGTCACTGAATCAAATGCAAGGATTATTATACTATATTATGGTCTGAATGAGAGCTTTATAATTTGGGGGATCCTTCTAGTCATCTAGCTACTTGAGATTTCCTTTGGAACTGTAACAACGGCTGCTTCAAAACATCTGTTTTGCAAGCGCATCTTCAGTGAACAGTGCTGTCAACAGAATCTAACCCTCTGGTCTAAAGGTCTTGGAAAGGACATAGGTGGTCCTTAGTCACTTAGTGGAAGAGGAAAATCACATTCTGAAGGAGGCTGTCAAAGCCCCCTCCCCCTTCATTACCATCATTAGTTGACTTACTGCCTCCAAGAACCCACATAGTTGACTGATTCGCTCTGTTGGACTGCTTTTGGTTTAGGTATTGGAACTGATCAGTGCTTCCCCACCTGTATTGTTAGTAAATGATGAAGTGTTTCTACTTCATTATTTACTTCAGCTATTGAATGCTGTGTTTGCCTACAGATACAGTAATTATACTTTACAGTAAATCATGTGAAGTGTTTTCAGATGTTTTGATGATTTAGTGAAATGTTATTTCAAATTTAAGGATTATTTGTACCTTTTTACTGCTGACTCACTGATAAGTGAATAGTCTTAATTTATCCTCTGTGGTCAAATTACATAGGAAATTGATATGTTGGTCATTTGTTTTCAAGCATGAATTAGTCTTGCTGGGTGTTTTTTTTAAATGTTTAGTTTGGGGAAGAATTTAATGCTTATCCATACAGATGAACCAAAATTGCTGAACAGTGGACTTGTAAATGGTTTTATGCTTTGTTGCAGCTGACTCAGAAGTTGTCATGTTGGTTAGTCATGAATGGTTGAAGTATGTTCCTGCACCAAAACTGCATTAAAAGCTTTTAACACAGATGTGTAGGATTTCTATGGAAATCCTCCTACTCTGTTCCTTTCTCCTCTTCCTCCCCCTCAATTCCCTGTATTCTACATCTGAGTATTTTTTTCTTTTGTATTCTAGCTAATTTGTCAGTGCTGCTGCCTTTATTTACTTCCTGGCACTTAAAAGTACTGTAGTGTGATGTATTAGTGCAAAGATGGTGTGAATTAATACTGCTGAGCAAACCTCTCCTGACAGAAAAAGACAGTTCATGTTGAGCAAAATTGACAAATGCATAATCTTCTCTTCAGGGAAAATGCTAGGGAACTTAGAAATCTTTGTGGGATAGGATTCTTATTTTTAAGCTAGAAGATAATTTTTAACAAGAATGAATGTTATCGAGTTTATATTCAAGTCCTTGTGTTTTAAGCCAAATTGGCTCGGCTTATTGTTACAACATTTTGGAGTTGGTGCTCTGTGAAAGCCACATCACCCCAGACTTCAATGTGTTTTCATACAGGTAGGTAAGGAAACCAACAGCGCTATAGCTGGCTAAATCTCAGTGCAACCGAGTGCACAGCCTCGACATCCGGTTCAATCCTCAGCTGTCTTTCCTACTCAGCATTCGGTCTTTTTCACCAAGGCTGCTTAACTCCACGTCTACCACATTGCCTGCCTTCGCCCCTGTATTGAACCAAATGCTGCCGAAACCCTCGCCCACTATTTTGTCACCTTCTGCCTTAAGTTCTCAAATCTGACCTGACTGATCAGTACGCAGTTGAGAAATCAGTTCTATCATTTGCAAGGTCCAGTTGATCCAGAACTCCACTGCCTAAATTTCACCCACACCAAATTCTGCATTCCCATTCCTCATCAAGCTTCACTGGCTCCTTGCCTCCAAATAGATTGATTTCAAGATCCTCATCTTCATATAAAACCCTTCAAATTCTCCCTACCACTAATCTGTTCGTATCTGATTCTCAGCAAACACAGGCCTGCTGCCATCCTTGTGGCTTGCTGCTGTCCCTCGCACCCGCTGCTTCACCATTAGTGGCTGAGCCTTCAGCATGATGCCCCTAACCTCTAGAACTTTTTGTCTCTATCCTACCACCTCACTCCTCTATCTCTAAATCTCACTTTGAAAACTATCTCTTTGACCGTGCCTATGGTCACCTTTTCCCCCACCTGCTTCTCCCTTACTCAATACCCTACCTCACCACTATGAAGGGTGCTGTTTAAATGATAATTGTGGAATTGTGTTTTTTATGCTGGGTCTTGCACTCCCTAAGGAATTTAAATCTTATTGTTGTATAAGGAACTATTACAGGATGCTGGGAGTATAGAATTGTAGAAATTTTTAAATGGGATTAAAAAATAAACCTAGAGCAGTACTTTAGGGTTGGCCAAGAGAACAAGAGGGCAATTCAGAAATTTCAAGGGGAAGATTAGAAGAAATGCTTCATTCAAAGTGTTATTGGATTGAACTTAATGTAATTTTTTGCTACAAGTGCCTATTGAGCTTGAGAGCATAATGTTCAAAAGGGAATTGGGAAGTATTTGAATAGGAAAAAATATGAGAAAATGAATTGGGATTAGAATGTATAGCTCCATTGGAGATCTTGCATCAGCATATATTCAACAGACAAAATCACCTCTTCTGTTTTCTGATTTTATAATTGCTTCCCAATGAAAAGAAAAACAATTCTGTGCCGGTATCTGCTTACCAGCATTCAACCTATTACTCTGCGAGGTGGTGATTGTAGACTTCTCAATCTTTCAAAATCGTGTGCAATTTATTTTTGCTGGATATTGGTGCAAGAGGATATTCTATGTGAGTTTCCTGTTCACCAAGAAACTATTGGTGCAAGAGGATATTCCATGTGAGTTTCCTGTTCACCAAGAAACTTGGAGGTTAATCCACCAATTTAGAACTCAAACCTGCTCTTGTTTGATTTCATTTGACAAACTTGTGACTATCCTGGGGGAAGAGGGGTCTCTTTGGGGTTGACCTGTCATCCAAGGTGAAGTGTTTAGCAAATGAACGCCTTCTGCGGCAGGCTTAGTCAACCTTTTGTGGCAGGCTCAGTGGTCCGAATCTTGAGCTGGGTGGGTCCGCAGTTCTCCAAGGCACTTCAGATAACAGACCAGTCAATTTGGCTTATTGGAATGAGCACACTATGCTACCACACACTTGCCAACCTGTGCTTAATACTCTCCAGAAATAGGTATGCTGGTGTGTCCCTCCAGGGATAGAGTCCAGGCCCAGAGAAATTTCCATATTTTCTTGCCATACTTGTGTGTAACATGGTAATGGGTTAATGTCAGACATCCAGCTAACCAGAAAATGTCATAGGATATTCAACGCTTTGGTTCGCTTTTTAACCCTCCCTGCTCTAGGAGAGAATTCTAATAATCTTGCATTTGATATAGTACCCATAATGTTAGGTTAACATTAACACTGCTTCTGCTGATTGTGTACTTGTAGGCAAACACAACAGATTCTGCATTTCACCATGAGATAAATGACCAAATTAACTAGCGGGAAAGAGTGTTTTAAGATGCTGGACTAGAACCAGTTTTCATCTAGTACACACAGGCATGCTAATCAGTTTTAGTTGTGCTTTGCGATTAAGATGATGTGTAGGTTCCAACTTAGCTGCCAGATGGCTGGTCAGTTTCACTTTTTTTTGCTGATGGTATGTACTCATAATGTTTGGAATGTGTGCTGTCTGAATATGATGAGTCCAATGAATGCTGAGATTCAAACTGTGTGGGATGCCAATTCTGATTATAAATAGTATGTATATAAATAGCCCCCAGCCCCCCCCCAAATTACTTGGCTAATTCATAACTCTTTTATTGTGATTGCTTCACAAATGTTTACTTTACACATTTGTGTTTTTGATGGTTCATGTTATCAAACCCAAAACTCTGGAATAGTTAAGCTAACGAATTTATTTAATCAAATATTTCTACCATAACAACAACTTTCACTTATATAGCGCCCCTCATGTGGGGTAGCGTCTTGGAGCGCTTGACACCAGCGGAGTCTGATCCCGAGCTAAGGGGAGAGGAAGGGGGGAGATCACCTTAAGCACGATCAAAAAGGAAAGTCTTTAGGCGGGATTTGAAAGTAGGGAGGGGGCAAGGCGGAGGGATTGAGGGAGGGAGTTCCAGAGCTTCAGGGCGTAGTGGCTGAAAGCACAGGCGCCGATGGTGGAGGGGACAAGGGACGCACAGGAAGCCGGAACCGGCCGAGCGGAGGCAACAGGTGGGGGAGTGGGGGATATCAAATCAGATAGGAAGGGAGGTGCAACGGCATGAAGGGATTTGGAAACGAGTGAGAGGATCTTGAAGTCGATCTGTTCGGTGATTGGGAGCCAGTGCAGCCTGGCAAGGACTGGTGTGATAAAACACAAAGCGCCCCAGGTGGCCTATTAATGGCTGTGAGGCATGAACCGCATCACTAGACTGTACACACCAGGAAGTCCCAGCCGCAAATCCTTTGAGTTGGTTGAAGTGCTACAATTTTCCTCTGCAGATAGAGGAAAATGCAGTCAGGATTTCTGCCCCTAATTGTGATCTATAAACTTCTGCTGATAGCCAGAGCCCTGAAATTCTATCAATATTTAAACTTTGAGATCATGATTTTTAAGGCTACGACCAGGTGGAACTTCAGGCGAGCATAGTGAATGTAGGATTGGCCTTTTGCAGTCAAATAGCCTGCTGACTCCATCAAAATTCATACATGAAAATTTTGTTGATGCGTACAGAATTATAACTGAGCAAAAAAGCTGAGAGTGGGGAGAGTCATTCATTAGAGAAGAGTCCTGTAGCTCTGTGTAGAGTCCTGTAGCTCAGTGGTTAGAGCACTCGCTTTGCAAGTGAGAGACCTGGGTTCAATTCCAGGCAGAGGGCGAAACCTTGGGCAAGTTTGCTTACTCCACACAGAGCCTGATAATAATCCCTCCAAAAACCAAAAACAATAATAAATTGGTCATTTTCAATCTACGACTGTTTGTGGGACATTGCTGTGCGCAATTGGCTGCCGCGTTTCGCCCACAACTATGCAGTCAATTCACTTTACAGTGTGTTCTGTGAAGCGCTTTGGGATGTCCTCCCGACTTGAAAAGCGCTATATCAAATGCAAGGATTATTATTATTAAGATGAAAATATGCTTTGTAAAAGAAAAAGTAGTGATGTGCTCTTAAGTTTAGTCTTTTAAAGAAAAATAGATAGTTTTAAGACATTTCAATTGAAAGACCAAAGCAAATATTGCTAGTAAATGCTTTTTTGTAAGTATTCTAAATTATCTTTATTGGTATTGGTTGAATTTTCATTTAAAATTTACATTTCAAAATTATTTTGTCAAGCCAGGTATCATTGATCCTTGTGGAATCCTATGACCATGCTTAAGAGTATCCAAACCAGTCAGGTTTCCACATTCGCATGGGTTACCTGCGCATGGAAATTTCTAGATGGAAGGAAATTTCCATGTGTATATGACGTACATATGTGGAACTCGTTCCAGCTTGAATATTCTCAAGTACGGTGATGGGTTTCTGCATGTCAAAGCTGGCTTACCAAAATCACATAAGTGCTGTACATTAACTCTATTGATATCTGTTGAATTTGCATTTCATTTTGTGTGTTTGTATAATTCAGTTTCTTTAAAGCTATTTGAATTGATTTATTGTTATTTTCTCAATCAGATAATCTAAGTGATGCCCTACAAAAACTGAAGCTGACAGCTGCTGACTGTGCATCAGATAGCATAGATGGGTGCCTGGACTGCTTGCTCCAAGCCCTGGCTCAAAACAGTGAGTGGATTTGAGTGTACCTTTGCATGCCAACTATATAACTGAACCAACTGCCGGTTAAAATAGCATTTATTATTCCAGTTATTCACTTCTTAATACGTGACAAGCGTGTGGCTTGCTGTGTGATATACACTAAACCCTGACTAGGCGGACCGATGGGAGGGGAGAGTGAGGCTGGATTGTTTAGCATTTTAAAATTGATCTCTTCCTTCTATCAGGTTTCCACTCGTACAATTATTTGTGTGGAAGAATTGTTGTTTTCCTAAAAAAAAATCATATCAAAGAATTTGAGGAATAAGCTGAAAGAAAATATTTTGGGGCAAAGGAATTTTTATCTCCGATTCTCCACTCTGGCTTGAATACATGCAATACTTCCATTGAAAGAATGACTCACAACATAAATTTTACCTTTAATTTTCTCTTGTGATTGTGATTATTTGCCACACGCAACTTAGAATCAAAAATATTGCAGCTGGTTCTGGATTACAACTTGATTAAATTACTCTTTGATTATAGTCCTTTTTAACTAATGTTTGGTACCATGTGACAACATTGTTGAAATTAAATTAAAATTTTTGAAGAGAGCAACCTTTCACTCCTAAGGGAGCAAATTATTTAAAAATAACTTTGAAATGTTGCTGCAGTGTGTCAAAGATTTAGTATTTGTAAGGTATAGTATGCTACTTAAACAGTTACTGATCTATAGTTATGATGTCATACTAACACATAAAAGTATAATCATCTATAATATGCATACATTACATTAAGTGGATCTGATCAATTAGCACTAGCATTCACTTACAAATCATCACTGCATTTTACAGTAAATTCTGTGAAGCAAAATTGCAATGTATTCACCGTGCTCCAGTTCAATTAGGTTGATAATTTTAGCTCTATCGCAGTTGGAGGTGCTGAGAATAAGTCGGGGAAAAAATGGTACAGCGAGAGAGAATATGTATGTTTAAAACAAACGCATCCTCCCCATAGATTTCGGATCCAGGCCATCAACCTGCTGAAAAATACAGTAACGGAAAGAGTTGAACTCAGTGAGTTTAGAATTTGGAGACTATTTTAGGTTATCTATCCATTTGGACACAACTTTTGCTTGGACACTGCCTCGTGTGAACATGCTGAGTCGGGGGTGTGGCATTCTGGGTCTTGCCTCTCTTTAAAGCGAACAAGGTGCAATGATGCATTCGATATAGCACCTTATCAGGTGGTCGAGACATCTTTAAGTGCTTCGCAGGAAATGCTGTAAAGTGCTACGATTTGTGGTTAGTGGGCCGATGCAGTGGAAGTGAGGTAGTAAACAGAGGAGGCAACTGCAGGGAGGGAGGTCACCAGTCTACATTGGCCCATTGCTGAGCCCCGTAGAAGCGGAATTGGCTTCAGAGTGGACATGTTGTTTGCCAAATCCTCTCACGGAAGGATCTGGATTAAGCAGCTGGTGCTGATTAAGCCTGGTAGGTGGCGTTAGACCTCAAACATCAATGTGGCTGTCATTTCAAGGTGCTTCCGGTGTCCGGTGGAAAGCTGATGAGCAAACTCTGAGGCTTGAGAGACAACCGTTGGAAGACGTTACCTGAAGACCAAATTCATGAATACACATTCAAATATCCAGGGCTTGGAATCCACCTTGATTATTTTATATGGAGATAAGCAGCCGCTGCTCAAGCACAGCACCACCGGTGGATCCATTGCTCGGTAGGGCAAGGGATGTGTGGACAAGTTATGGCCAGGAAGGTGGTAGCTATGCTTCACACATAAATGCTGAGCTGTGCTGCTCGTAAGGAAGCTCTTAGAGAATTTGTAGGTGGGGGGGAGAGAGGTAAGCGGTGTCTCCTAGGAACTGAACTGACTCCAAGGTGACATGCTTGGCAACACAATGTTGGAATTGTGTCAACCCTTTGTGTGATCTCAGCTGTCTGGCTCCCCAGTCAGGCAGATCCACATCTCTCGTATCACTTTTGGTGCAGCCTGACTTAGCGTTAGGACTTGGGAGGGGCAGACCTGGGATCGGGGATTCTTCTCCTTCAATTCCTGTTAATCCTACAAGACAGCTCTAACTGGACAAGCAGCAAGAATCTTGCTAAATAATGTACTCAAAGGCAAGCTATGCGGTTTTGGTTAGGCTGGACTCTTGCCAACCCGCATTTAACACTTTCTGGAATTGGGTAAGCAGTGCATGTCCTTCCAGGCAGAGGGTGTATGTTCTACTTCAAAATGCAGGAATTTCCATGTGTAGATGGCATGCATAGACCTCGGTTTGACTTGGATACTCTTTAAGCATGTTGGGTTTTTGCATGTGTCAGACACCAGGTTGATCAAAAAAGAAATGGGGTTTGTATCATTCCTAATATAAAGCATTAGGCTACAGTTTATATAAGATACTATAAATGGTGAGAACAGATTGAAGAATGACCAGAAGGTATTAAGATGAAGCTTAAAGGAGAAAACTTAAAGGGATAATCTTTTTTCAGTACAGGAATAGTTTGAGGATTTAAAAAGAAAATTCCAAATGAGTCTAGTTTGCATGCTGGAATTGTGAGTATTCTTGAAATGCTCTCAAATCATCTCGCAGTAATCTTTCAAGCGCAATTTGTTGCACGTGTAGAAGTTTATTTTTTAATAGATCAAGATGCATTTACTCATTTTTTTGAATCAAGGGTCCGTTAGTTAAAAGATTAGTTCACAAATTCAAACATCAAATCACCTTGTCAACCTGCAGCTATTCCCTGAGATTTGTCTTGTGATATTTGAAAGCAAGTCAGTTACTGCAGAAAGTCAGAATGCCTGTATGCATTGTTTTACTGTGTCTCATAACCTTGAACATATTTGAAAAATCGATGACTCGCAAATGAATTGTTAATCGTTATTTGCTATGGGTAAGACCTTTTTTCTGTGGGTCTGTTTGATTGCACCTGTTTTCATTTTTCATTGCTGTGCGTATTGCAGATGCAGAAACCAGTGCAAAGCTCCAAGAGAATGGATGCCTTCAAGTTTTCCCTCGTCTGCTGTCTCCACAGTCTTCATGTGCAGCGAAAGTAGCAAACGTCATAGCAGAAATAGCCAAAAATGGTGAGGTTTTCCACAGGAACTTTCTCTGCTGGAACATCTTCAGTTTTGCACCTCATCTGTCAGTATGTTTTTACTTCATTACGTTTTAATTTCTAGTATAGCAGGCATTTAATTATAACTTCGGATTTTCTGTGCAGGATATATTTTGTTGCCTAACTTGAGTATCTCGTATAGCAAAAACATTAAAGCTGCATTGTATCACACCACCATCAAACCATTTTTTTAAAAAAAACAATTTATTTTGACATATAGACAGTTATTATTATATGCTTTTGTTTGTGATTTGGCTATTTCAACCTGTAATGTTTACAATGCAAATTATCTTAACTGAGCGCATATAATAAGAATTATTGTACTCGCAACTTAAATTGGTCATGAATATTGGATTTGTATTTTGAGTTCATGTTCATTCATGTTTAACAAATTTTAGTTTATACAATTTCAGTTTGAAGAAACCCCAAAGCAACATATCTATATAGTCTCAACATTATTGATGACTTCTGATTTGATTTATGCATGTAAAGTAATTGATTTGATCAAAACCAGTTTCAGTTTACAAAGAAGCTCTCTGATACATTGCAACTTTCTTGGGATTTTAGTGTGTTGCAGTTTCAGTTTGCATGAAGGCTGCTGCGTCTCACTATCTGTAGCTTTTTATGTTCAGAGTGATAACCTCAGTAATGGATTGTAAAACATTGATGTTTCATTGCCATCATGTTAATACTATTAGAGTGATCAGTACAGTTTAACCACCGTAGTACTCAATGTTTTAGTGATGTGTGTAGTCATTTTAAAAATTAGGTCACATCAATCATGGATGTTTTTTGGTGCTTCATAATTCTATCATCTTTTTCGGCATACCATCCCCAAGCCACATAATAGAGTGATGAGGATTTTGCTTCTAGTCTTCCTTCGTAGTTCACTTCTGTATCTTTCAGAGCTGTCAGAAATTACTTACTCTTCAATTTTCTGTTCTTTGCTACAGAGATGAGAATGACTTTAAAGAGATTTAAAAGGCATAGGAATTGCCGGGTGGTTGTGAACTTGCAAACTGTCAATCTATGGCATAGGACAATTATGTGCTCAAACTGTGAAATTGATATTAAATCCAGGATTATAACATTTGAATACCAAGTTTAGGATTGTGAAATAAAATTACATTTATTCCCATGAAACCCTTCTTCAAAGTTAAATTTCTGAAATTCATGACAGCCAGGAAAGCCTTTCATGAACAATTGCATTGCTGCTATCCTTTGCTGATTTTTTTGTATTAATTATCCATTCTTTTATTTTTACTTTGTAATGAGATATTTTATTCAGTTTAACTTAGATTTTGCTTCACTTTTTATTTCTTTGCTTTCTCTCTGGATCTTCACATTCTAATTTCCAAGACTTCTTTCTTTTCTCTCTATTTGATATGTCACAAGATTACAATATGCTGAGACTAATTTTGGAATAAATAGAAAAATAGAAAAAGATCTTGATGCTTATTTCACTACTTTTGCTTCTTTTGTTCCCCATGATTCATTTCTTTGTATCTCACCTCCGTGTGCAGATACTAAGGCTTGTGCCTGGACTAGGAGCGGAGAACATTTCTGCTGATGTTGAAGCTCGGTACATTATGGATCCTTAACTTTTATTACGCTTCAAATTAACTTAACACAAACAAAATTCACTTCAGGTGTACTTGCTTTTTTTTCTTGATGTACTCAGCATGTTTACTACTTTAGGTTTTCCCCATAATCATTTCCAAATGAATTGGCTTCTGCGATTAGGTTATTGTATCTAATTCACTACAAGATATAATTTCTATTCATAGGCTTTTGGAGCATATCGGGGAAAAAAAAGTATCTGAAATGAATATTATCTGTTATGTTAGTTAATATGTAAAATTAAGACGGTATTGAAAGTGAATTTAGGTTTTCACTATGCTGCACAGTGTTAAAAAACATGAAAACAAAACTGTTTTTGGAGCAAGTTGAGAATGTAAATTTAGACATTGTAATGTTTACATTTTTTAAATGCAGTTTTCAAAGAAGAATTGTCATAAAATCCATTAGATCTTTGTATTCAAAAATTCTATAAGGCATATGAGAAGATGCATATTAATCGTTACACTACTGTGAAGGAGTTGGCTTGATGTGTTGTCCATCATGTTTACAGAATTCATGCGAAGTCCTTGTGTGGATGCAGCATTGATTCCACCTTTGGTTCAACTGTTGAACAGCAGAGATCAAGAAGTTCTTCTACAAACTGGCCGTGCCTTGGGGAACATTTGCTATGATAGCCGTAAGTCTAAAGTTTAGTGCATGGTGGTACTGGAACAGTGCTGTGCTGTGACCCACGTTCTGGGTTCTAAACAAATCCTGTTTACTATCAGGAAGCTAAAAATTGAATAATAATCAAACTTACAATTATATAATGCTATTTATGTAAAGAATGTCTTAAAGTGCTTAATGCTAAAACTGCTTAAATTTGACAGCAAATATTAGGGTAGTTTTCAATATGTAAAATTGTGTGAATTAATTTTACCCTCAAAATAAAACTGGAGACCAAGAGAATACATGGCTATATTTTGGATTTTATCCGGAATGTGTGTTCCAGCTCCAAGATCCATGTTTAGAAAGCAGTCTTGACTATAAACATACAGCTCCAGTTTGCCTTTTCTATCTTCCTTATTCCAGTGATGGGATGAAGTTCCCCATGATTATTTCTCTGTTGTTGCAGCAGCACACCTTTCAAAGATGCTACATGTTATCTTCTATCTCCTTTTCACGACTGGATGCTTTATAGTGCAACCCTACTGCAACAACTGATCCTATTTTAATCCTTAGTTCTGCCCCAGGAACTCTGTTTTAACCTTACTTCCTGAAATATCCTTTTGCTGTAAAACTGTAGCGAAGTCCAATACTCGCCACTAATAATGCCACCCCTTCTCTATCCCTTATGAAAAATCCGTTCATGTGCAGTGTTTTAAAGAAAAAGGTAAAATACATAGGTTATATACAATAATATTCATACTATTATGAAGAATCCATCTCGCTTTGATAAAACTGATCAGTGGACAAACCAGTTAACCACTTTATGGTAAAATTTATAAATCAAACCAGGATACAATTATGTAATTGGAAATGTAAAGCTTCCTCCCCCTAACCTGGCATTTTGAATTCTGCTGCACTAAATGAAAACGCCAAAACATCAGTTACCTTCAGCAGCATTGAACGTTAAACTCTCCCACTCTCCTTAGACACATAGTTGAATTTGTTTCTACACATCCCAATGTTTGCATATTTCCATTACATCTTAATTTTTTTCTAGAAGTATTATTACTGTTTTAGGCATCTGAGTTTATATATACCTTAAAGTGATGAGATTTATTTATTCCAACCAATTCTATACACCATAACAGGATGCCTATGAATATCTCCGTGGAGACTGAAATGTTTAAAATGTGCTACTCTCTGCTTTCTAATGATGTTTTTTTGGTAGATAATTATGATTCTACTTGATTAATTGTATATTTATATTTGTGAAATGCTCTGGTTTAACAAATTCGTTACAGCAAAAATGTTTCATGTTAAAATGTCACACTGTGTTTCCAGGTACAAGATAATGGAGATGCACACTCCCTACTGTAATTGTGTGGGAAAATACTAATACCCATTTGTTTAACACTAAACTGTGTGTTGAGCACTGTTACATATGTAATGTATGTGTAAATACTCAGTCATGCCAGAAAATAAGATGGCATAAGCTTGGGAGTAACTGTTTTTGTGTTTTTTTTAAGTTGAATGTAGCAATGTTTTTGAAGTGACGGGTTCTGAACTTCTTAACTTAAGATCGTCCCCATGCCCTTTTATATTTCTTCTTTTCAGATATTTAGCTAATTCCCATTTACAGGCAAGCCAGGAACTTGGAATATATTTGCTGAACCAAATTTCCTCTCATCCATTTAATCAGCAGTCGTAATAAATTTTCACAAGATTGGTGAAGTACAATTGTTTTCTGAAGGAGACCTGGAATTTATTGTAGATAGTCGTCATGAAACATTAGTAGAGGACAGAATATACCAAAATATTTACTAGGGTTCAAAGCTAAAACTTATGCAATATTTTTTAGTGAGTAGCTGAGCCAATAGACCAAGAAAGTTTTAGATTCGATCCCCTGATTTTGGAGTCTCAGCCCGAATGACGATGGCGGCAACACAATTGGTCTCCACACTCTCTAGTTAAGGGAGGGAAATTCGTGCAAGGTTTTTGCTCCAATCACCATCCAGCAGCCCTCCCCAAGTACGTATGCATAGACGCTGGATAAGATCTGATGTTCATCTGTGATCCCTGCCCCACCAGTGCAGGCATTATCTGAGCAGGGAAATATCACTGCTGACTGATGATTGGCTTTCATTAAAATCCATGGAGTTGCTCTGGGAACACCTGTACTGTTCATCACTGGAGAAGCTGGGGGGGGGGAGGGAGAGCAGCGGGAGAGAAGAGCTCAGTTCTCTGTACAAAACTGCAGGTAGTTATTTTTAGCAGAAATGTGTTGTACTGAAAATACTCCCAATAGCCTTTGTTTCTTTTTAACATGTAAAAGTATTAACGTGAAGATAAAGTATATATTGTTAATTATAATAGTAACTGCTCTGATCAGTGCAACGCTGAAACTCAAAACACTTTCAGTTCTAGGATGTGCACAGCCTCTTAGCAGTATGGCGCAGTAGTCTTTTATATGAGGCTGATTGGGAGGAGGAAATTCAATGTTAAATACAGTATTCATCTCCAAACCCCACATTGAACACAGACTAATCTAAATACATAACTAAATGCATCTATTTGTGGAAGCAATTAAATCATGATTATAAAATAACTCACTCATAATCCAGGTCATGTTCATCATACTTGTCCATTCCTGATTTAAGTTTTAACTTAAAGGATTTTTGGGTATCATTGAACTTTGATATGAGATATTTAATCTTGTTTTGATATTAATTAATTAATACTATTCTTGGTTCAATAATGCTGAAGCTTCTACCAGCAATGGTAATTACAGCAGCTCATAGGTTTGTGGGAGCTTCTGCCTGAATTTGTTACTCAGAGACTGTCTAAAAAAAAATCAATAAGTCAGTAATGCAAATAGTGTGTCTTCTAAGTGACTGATGAGGCCTCACTAAATATTATCATGGTCTTGTCTCCTTCGGAATAACTGGAATGAAACAAAGTTTAAAACGTGAAACTGAGAATGGCAATGCTGCCTCTTGAATATTATAATGTTAGCATAAGACAACCTGGTTGACATAAAGATTTTCCATTAATCTGTAACGGTGATGGTATCCAATTGCACAAGTTAGTTCTGGGCCCTATCAAAGACACCTAACCTAGAAAGCTTGCTTTGTTCCTACAAGCGCTTCCTCTAGAAGCATTATCAAATCAAGTAAATATATGGGAAGAAACTTAATTTTAATCTTAAATCCAAAAGGCCTCAAAATAAAGAGCACATAATCAACAGCACAATTGTTTCAAAACATACTTCTCGATGATAATTAATAAGCCATTTCAGTGCTATAATTCCCACAGATTTATTGTCCTTTGGTAACAGATATGTTATACCAGTTGCTTCGTTATGTTTAAAGGTAATATTCATGCCAAAATGTAAAAGATCTAAACCCATCAAGGCAAGTATTGTTTCCAAAGTTTAGTGTTTCATTTAAATGTATTCATGTACTCGTCCAGCAGAGGCAATGGGTGTATGAAGTTTTATTGTTACAATTTTTTTTCTAAGTAGTGTTTAGACGCATTTTAATTTTCTTTCAATGTATGCCTTGTTTGAAGTTACTTTTATGTTGTAGGTTTTTTTTAATTTAATTCTTTGTTTTCCAGATGAGGGCAGGAGTGCAGTTGACCAATCTGGTGGTGCACAGATAGTAGTTGACCACTTGCAGACAGTGTGCAGTAATATTGACGCAGCCAATCAGAAGCTCTTGACTGTCTTTTGTGGCTTCCTGTTGAACTATAGCAATGATAATGGTAAACTGAAAAGAAAAAATATGTTCGTAGCTTGCATATGTACATAATCTCTTAAGCAAACCTTATCCATAGTTAGTGTAATATAATCAGTTTTTAAATTTTAATTTTTTCCAGTATAAAGCCGTTAGCATGATCTATAGTATGTTGCGTCTTGTCCTCTTTCCCTTCCTTCTGCTCCTTTTTTGTAACTTCTTTGCTTTTTACCACCCTAAATAAGATCCTTGACTAGCCGTCATCAACACTCTTTGGAATACTGGCAGATAGTCTCCCATGGAAGTATGTATTTAAGTAACTTAAAGGATTTTAGGGAAATGCCTAATCATAATCCTTCGATTTGGACACAGAACAAAGATTAGATTAGCTAGATCTAATTAAAATTCCACCAAATTATTGAACAGTCGCGAGGTTTTCTGCACATTGTCCCAAGACACTTAATCTTTCTCTGGCTAACCTTGCTTTGCTTCATCTTGATATGGTCAGTGGATACTGTTGCAATACATTCACTGGTATAGGGAAATCTCATTATTGGTTGGGTTCAGTGTCCCTGCAGTCGTATTATAAGTGAGACTCAAAAGAATTGATTAACTTCCAGGTCATCCAGCTATTGCTAATGTTGCCGGGCACTTTCGCTCTGTGCAGGAATGCCACTGATGTAAGTGCCTGCACATGTGTGGCACACAGGAGGTGATGATGTCAGTAGCGATGTACCCACCTGGAAGTAGGCTTTTCTTTAGCATTGGAAAGTAGTTAGTGTTTTGGATTAGTGGGGTGTAGCCAGTGTTTCGGATTTTGGTGTACTTACAATATAAGACAGGCAGCACTATCTGGAAGGGCACTATAAAGTGTTTCCCTCTAGGATGTGTTTCATTAAATTTTTCCTAAATGCCATTTTGTTATGTTTTGAAATTCAAGCCATTCGTTTCTTATTTTTGCCTGCCCCCCTCCAAAAAAATTAATTCTCGTAGTTAGGTATTTTACAACTGCAGACGTATTGCATTGTATTATGTAATGTACTCGCATGTACAGAAAAAGTACATATTAAGTTCATATAGAAGCTGTACATTCAAACTATGACCTTTTTTCATTGTTTATTGGCTTATGAATTTAAAGATGTATTTTTTAAGCAGTCTTAGATGAATAGTTTATTATTTGGGACTGCTATGACTAGACTCGGTTGGTACGTAGAATGTAGGTTTTAGCAGCTACCCTTTAGGGGGAGGTAAGTGGAGTTTCTTTAGAGCAGAACTGGGTCCACGGTGATCTGCTACCCAAATGAATGTCAATCCCATGATGAACGTCAATGAGTAATGGTCTTGGTCATCCAGTTGCTGAGTCTGTCAGGTTTGCTGCATTCCAGGGCACTGCTGATGACAGGCCAGCCAGATTGCCTCTTTGTCAAGACTTGAAAGGGAAAACCAGTCATTGGGGTTTCCAGGAGTACCCCAATGCTCTTGCAATAAATACTTTTCAGAATTATGTAATGCGTCCCTCCAAGGGAAGGATGCGCATTCCAGACACGGGAAGATCTCTAAGTGTAGGTTGCATATATATGTGATCTGTCTGGTTTGGAAACACTTAAGTATGATGATGGGTTTCCTGATGTGTCAAATATGTGGATGACCAAGAAGAAATCTAGGTTTTTTTTTGCCAATTGAAGTTAGTAGCCACAGTTAAATGCATGCTAAACTTTAGTCATCTACAAAGATAACTAGCTTTTCCATTGAAGAATAGGATTACTTTCAATTGTTCTTTCTGGCCATCATGTAGACCTGTAGTGTAGTGGTTGGTGCACTCGCCTCGCAAGCAAGAGGACCTGGGTTCAATTCCCGGGTGGGGCGAAACCTTAGGCAAGTTTCCTTACTCCAATTGCCTCTGTAAGTCGGAGCCCGGTTGTTAGTTGATTAGCGGATCGCTTTCTGAGTGTAATAATCCCTCAAAAAAAAATGTGGTCACTTTGTGGGACACTGCTGGGCGCAATTGCCTGTCATGTTTCGCCCACAACACTCAGTCAATCCACTTTACCATATAGGTGCCTTGAGCCATCTCAATAACATGAAAAGGTGCTATATCAAATGCAAGTATTATATTCTATTATGTTATGTTATCCCACCGATGCTTGAGGTTGTAATCTATTTTTTACGCACCACTATAGGATAGGGCTACTAGTAAGTGCTGTCCTTTAGGTAAAACATTATAGCAAGGTTCCTTCTGCCTGTTCAGGTAAACGTTAATAGATTTAGATTGAAGAACGGCAAAGTGTTTTGCTCATTATTCTTTGCTCATCTAAATTTGATTCGCTGCAACATTTATTCGCATAATTGAAGTAACTCGTGCGAAGCTTTGAGACTTATTCAGCTACCTCATGTCAAATACAGTACAAGTATTTGCATATTTATGGTGCTTCTAAGTGCATTTATATTCTTTAATCGAGCACCATCATTAACTTCCCTCTCCCGATTTCTAAACAATGGCAGTACCCGTAGTCGACTGAAAGTGCTGCAAGCCACAATCTTGAATTTCTACTTAGTCCGGCTGTTATTAAATTGGAGCTGACTTTTCGTGTTTAAGGAAATAGATTTTAAGTTAAGTCGTTCAGTAATTCAACGTTGAAAGGAATAATATGAGAACCTTAAAGCTTCAGTAATCAGCTGGAATCTTTCTAGCCTGTGAGCCATCATTTTTTGAACTGCCCTCCCGAGGTGGTGCTTTTATGAAGTCTTGATGCACAGATCTAATTCCAGATGTGCACAATTTACTTGGATATTTGTTACAGGTGAAGAAAGAATGAGTTGAGCCAAATGGAAACCGTTGAATTGTCAGGTTTCCACTTTACCTTGTTGAGCTTTGTGACTTCTTTTGGTCATGACCCTGGACACTCTTGACACTCAATATTTAGTGTTCAAGCCAAAGTAACTGATAACTGACTAAAAACAAGCATGATGCTTTCAAAGGAACTTCCTTTTTTTTCGACTCAATAAATTTGTGACTTGGAATTAGAGAAACTAACTTTCCAATGCCACTATAGAAACCAAACTACTAAGATTATTTGAAAGCACCTTCATCCATAGTGTATTAACTGGACCCAATGAATGAAAATACTGTACCTTGTGTTTTTGTTGACAAACAACAAATTCATATTGGATTCACACAAGCATAAAGGGTGAATCGTATGAGATTTGACTTTACTCTCTAGATCCTTTGCATTCTTCACCGATGCATGGTATCCTGCTACTAGCTAGCATATGCTGTACCAAAATCGAAGTGAGACATACCAGATTGTATACATGTGCATGGGAATGAAAGATTTTTAATGGTATGCCCATGATGTGTAAACATGGGGTCAATTTTCAAAACGTCCTTTAAAATTGATTGCACCTGCATTACCTAAATCAGGCAGAGCTGTGAAAAATGTCAGTCAGACAATATATTAATTATAGTTATAGGTTTACAGATGATAAAAAATGTACGAAACCTGCAATTTTTCGAAATTATTTTATTTCCGCATCGAAATTAGTTTCCGATTTTCTTAACATGTACAAATTTCAGTGAAGCTGCCACAGTTTAAGTGCTGTTAAATCCTGGCAGGAATATTTAGCACAAGTGGTAAATGAGTGTGAGTGCTTGCAGGAATTCAACATCCACTAGCACAGGCAGCAATTAGCAAAAAAAAAACCTAAAATTTGGGAGCTTTGGTGGACTGTGTTTTACAACAACAAGATTACATTTGTATAGCGCCTTTCACGTCGAGAGGACGTTCCAAGGCGCTGGAGTCTTTAGCATTGGAGTCTGAATAAAATGGAGGATTGGCTTTGAGATCCTTGGGACATATATCTTCTATCAGCAGAATTCTGACGAGATTGTGAAGTCCTGTAGCTCAGTGGTTAGAGCGCTCACCTCGCAAGCGAGAGACCTGGGTTTAGATTCCCGGCAGAGCGAAATGTTGAACATGTTTCCTTACTCCACACACCCCAGCAGTAAGTAGGAACCCGGTTTTAGTCGATTGGCGGATCGCTTTTCCGGGGATGATAATACCTTTTTAAAAAAAAAACATTTTGGTCACTCAATCCACGACTGTTGTGAGACACTACTGTGTATAATTGGCTGCTGCGTTTCGCCCACAAAATATGCAGTCAATAGACTTTACAGCATATTCTGAAGCGCTTTGAGATGTCTCGAAGATGTGATAAGGTCCTATAATCAAATGCAAGGATTATTATTATAGATAAGTGATTATTTAATCCAAGAAACAATCAGTGAAAACTGCAGAAGTTGCTATACACCAATTGTTGCAGAGCTTGAAGTGGTCATAGAGGTTTTGAAAATTCTGTTATGTTGCACTTTTTGGGGGGCAAAAGTCATTGGATCCTGTGTAGCCTGCATATTTAAAAATGACATTCTTTGAAGTGGTGTCAGTCATCCCAAAAGATAACCTAGAAGACATGAGGGAAACTTACATTTGATGTTTGCAAGTTTGATGGGTATCCCCATAGGCTGAATAAATGTCCTTGCACTACCACTATGCAGACTGTCCTCTCTTTCAGCTATATACGTATATTTACTTCTGCACATAACCCCTGTTTTCTCATGTAACAGTACCTTTGAACTTATCAGATTCACCATGATTTTAATGTTCAGAGTCATCATATCTTTAACCATTCCTTCAACAGTGGTCTCTTCTTTCAATGCATTGCTTTCAGGCGATACTGTTTGCAGCCTTGTTTCTTTTCTTACTGTCTGATTGTGTATCATTTAAGGGATGCATCTTGTTCTTGAAGAATGCGTTAGACCTTTAAGATATTCTAAATTGTTAATTTCCCCAATGTTTTACAGATGGCCTGCAGACTCAGCTGATAAATATGGGTGTTATTCCCACTTTGGTGCAACTATTGGGTGTACATTCCCAGCACACAGCACTGACAGAAATGTGTTTGGTTGCCTTTGGTAACCTAGCAGAGATAGGTAAGCTGGGGATATCTTTTGAAGACACAGTAGGTTTGTTACTGCTCTTTGCAGAACACTGCCACTGTTTGGCCTCTGTTGATGGCTATATCCTACCAAAATCTATCCTTTTATAATGTGCCCTGAAAAAAGTCCAATTTAGAACAACTGAAGAATTGCAAAAAGAGGAGGTGGAGTATTATGTAGGAGGTGTTCCCCTTAGGTTTTCCTTTGGCTTTTAAGTGTACATTGATATTGTTTTACTTACAGCCAGTTATGCTTTTATAATGGCTTGTTATTTTTGCTCTTGCAGGAGAGCCTAAACATACAGTGTGATTATGAGGCAAATTGCTTTTATTAGTGAGTTGAAAAATATATTTCAAGGCGGGGTGGATTTTAGCATTCAGTTGTGAATTTAATCCACTCATTTTGTAGTTTTTCAAAAATAGTCACATTTAAATTGAATATTCAACAGAAGGCAAAGCTTTAAAAACTTAAGTAGGTAAAGCCTAAGATTACAAAAGAAATATTGTGAGTGAGTAAACTATATAATTGGGAATGCATTTTGCCAGTATTATCATGTTTGCTGTCCAGAAATGGTTCAGTTTAAACTTGGAAGTCTTTGCCTTTGTAAATATTCTATTTTCTCATTATCTTTTCTATAACTTTTTTAATATAGAGTCTAGCAAAGAGCAGTTTGCATCAACTAAGGTTGCAGATGAGCTTGTAAAACTATTCAAAAAACAAACTGAACATGAGAAGAAAGAAATGATTTTTGAAGTATTGGCTCCGTTAGCAGAACATGGTGAGTAATACTTGTGTGTAACTCACTTTACAATAACAATACTGTTTACATTAATATAATCACCTTTCACATCAGAAAGACGTCTCAAAGAGTTTGACACTGCTGGCTGGACACTCGAGCCGGGGCTTGGGAGTTGAAGAGGGTGACAATGGCTTGCAAATCCTATTGCCGGAAAGGACATGGACTGCAGAATATTGGATAGTCTGCAGCTTGTGTAGAGCAGAGCTGGGGCATCCAACATGCAAGGATTTGGAATAGTTACGTCTGAAAGTGATGAAAGCATGAGTGAGGAAAGGGGTAGTAGCAGAAGCAGGCAATGTTCCATGGATGAGGAAAGGCTGTGCAAGTCCAAATGTGAAACATGGTTGGGGGTCGAAAAGACATATTAAACCGAGACCAAGGTTTCACACTGGCTCTATGAGGTAGAATGAGCAGATTGATGCAATGTGAGAAGGTGCTGACGAGAACTAACAGGAGAGCCTTGGTCCTGTTGACATTCAACTGAAGGAAGTTTAACCAGGACTTGTCTAATGCGTCAGAACAGCAGTGGTCATAGAGTTGAAGGTAGAGGGAGAGTGAGGCGATCTCTTGATGTGAAAGCTGGTATACAAGTGCAAGTTGTTGTTTCATAGGCGATTTACTATTCTGAAAAGGCTTCATATTAATAGATAATAGCCAGGGAAAGGAATATACACCTTTTGAATACACCTAGATAAGAAAATTGGCTTAATAAAAAAACTGAGTGTAATCATAAATGGGAACTTTTCTGCCTGGAAATGGGTTGAGCTGAGTGCCTCAGACCTGGGTCTATTTTTATATAGCTTGGTCTATATAAATGGCATTGTGGGGAACAGACTGGTGTATCAGTTCCAGGCATTCCTAATAGAATCGTGCTGCTTCTGTTTGCACATAATAATGTGCTGCTGACAGACTCAGGTGGGAATTTCATGCCCTGTCAGCATCTTGACCACTGGGACCCTCAGTGGGACATTGAATGTATTGATTAGAAGATATAATGAGGCATCAATTCCAATTGATGATTCTTATTGTAAGATTTGTCACTTACAAATTATTTATCTAAAATCACGGAGCAGTCACAGTAAATTTAGTTAGCAAATCATGGATTCAGAGGGAAATGTGTAACATCATGAATAAGGCACCAGAAGGTGGTGTCTATTTGGAGCTGAATTTGCTCCAAAGTGACAATGGAATGTCTGAATCAAGTTAATCCGCTGTGATAATCTGTAGTCAGGATTCTAACCAGGTGAGTTCACAGTCCTTCAGTAGACTACTGATGGCAGCACAGCCAACTTGTCGTGGTGGGACCTGAAGGAACAGACCAGTCATTGGGCGTAGGGATTCTTCCCACTCAGCATCTGTTTACCTGGCAAACCAAAGTCCTAACAGGTAGGAAGGGTGGTCCTAGCAGGAAGGTTTGACAGACAGTGGGAATTTTGCAATTTTAGCTGGTTAATTTCTAATGCACATTCTGGGGTCCAAAAGCCTTGGCCCCTGCCAGGCTGGATCTAATACTCTCTGGAATTAGGTAAGCAGGATGCATCCCTCCACGGAAGGTGCACAATCGAATATATAGGAATTTCCATGTGTAGGTGGGATTCGTGGAACTCTGTTCGATTTGGATACTCTTAAGCATGGTGATGGGTTTCTACATGCATCAGATAACCAGCCCCCACCACCAAAACAAATATATATTTATAATATATTATATATAAAGCTTTCATAAGGACATTGTTTCCAAGCATTTGTTTCAAGATTGTGGATGGTACTAAAGCAAACCAAATGAGAAATAATATTTAGAATTAATGATCCAGGACAGGGAATGGTGAGGAGAAATCGCTTACTCCCTTTCCTCTTCCCTACATTGTCACATCATATGTGCTCATTTTTCAATCATCCTGTACACTCTCTTGCTCTTACTTTTCATAATAATTTGTTTCCTTCCCTTCACACTCACGCACATATTTTCTTGTACCATTCCTAATCTCGCGCTCATTTTCCTTGGGGCTTCGGATGAGATGTTAAACCGAGGTTCCGTCTGTCAGTTTGGGTGGACATTAAAGATCCCAAGGCACTATTCGACAAGAGAAGGAAGTTTCTCCCAGTGTCCTGGCTAACAAATCCCCCAAATAAAATTGGTCATTATTATTGGAAGATACAAGCTATGTAAGAGGCATGGATTGCATTTGGAAGGTTTTCCACTTACGAGAGTTGGTTCGGTGATGCCTTTACTGTCACCAGATTGTTCCAAAAGTCGCTCTGTGGTACTTGCCATCGGTTGACAGAAACGTCGTGTGTCAGATCACCTGGAAAATAAGTGGCTGAATAAACCTTTGTGGACATTTTTTGTAAATTGAGACAGATGGTGAGATTAAAGTTAAAATGGCAAGCAAGAAGATATGAGTTTTTGAACTTCATCTCAGTCAAATGACTTGTCACTGAAACCTAGAGTAATAATCACAGAAAATTGCTTCTGTTTCACTATATTTACTTTCATTACATGCCTTATGAGACTCCACCAAGCCTTTCTGTTCAAAACATAGACTTGCTATGTCAACCATCTTATTACTGTTGGGAGTATTTCTTCCATTGGCAGAGTCTTAAAAGGCACATATCTGAAAATGAAAACACTAGTGAAGTGGAAATGGTTTTGGGTGATAACTGCTTCTAGTTTCAGGAAAGTTCTTTGATTGAAACAAATTTGATTTCCCCTCACATCTTCTTAATAGCTGTTTTAACTTGAATCCATTCTGTCCCCTCGACATTCAGCCATTTATTTTCCTCTCTTGCAGGTACCGATAGGCTTATTGTTTCTCCAGGGATTTACATCATCCATTGTTGATGAGACTGCTTTGGCAGTTGTTGGCAATGCCCTCCTCAACCTTAGTAAGTGAATTATTTTTTATTTTGAATGTGTTTTTTTTGGAGGGGCGAAGGTGAAAGGTAGGGGATTTGTGTTGCTCACTTTGCCAAAACCAGTTGCTGAATTGGGTTTGTAGCTATGGCTACATTTTAAAGCTAGACGATCAGTTTTCCCTTCTCTGCTGTTCCTGTTCTGCTGGATTATTGAAAAGTTATCTTTAAAGTGCTCATAATTGCTTTAATCATCTATGAGTGATTCTGTGTATTGTTAGACACAATTTCAAATAAATACTTTTCAGTCATGGGCTAATGGATTGTCCCTGTTGTATGTTTTAGATGTTATAAAGCTACAGCTGGTTGATGCAGGATTAGTAGACTGTCTTCTAGAGCTCGTCCAAGAGACTGTAGACAGCGATAAAGAAGATGATGTTGCAGAGCTTAAAACAGCCTCTGATCTCATGGTCTTGTTGCTTTTGGGAGGTAAGTTTCATTCAGCAGGCTATTGTAATAGCTTACAATATTTGTGTTGCTCACTTGTTTATTTAGATACCAGATTCAAGATCTCTGAGTAAAATGTCAGATAAACTGAAATGTTGTATTTTGGAGAGTTTATCATTGTGCTAATGGTAATAATAATCCTTGTATTTGATAGCACTTGGTTCTCAATATCTATTAGTAGGGTGGCAAAGAGGTGGAGCTGGGAAGTAGGAATATAGTCAAGGGAGCAGGTGGCAGGCTTCATTTTGGAGTTCATGTTTCCTATTTAGGTTGACACATTAACCCGAGGTCCCATCAGCCTGTTCAAATGGATGTTAAAGATCCTATGGCATATTCCAAAAAAGAGAACATAGTTTTCACCCTTGTCCTGGCCAACAATCCCTGTTTGTGGGACATCGCTGTGTGCAAATTAACAGTTTTGTTCACCCACACCACTCAACAGCAAATCCTGTGAAGCTCTTCAACGTGATTGGACAATGTGAATAGATGCTGTGTAAAACATAAGCGTCTATTTCCTTCTTATTGATATGGAACTTGCGTCAAAAATTGACCTGATCACACTTGTTATGTTTTCCTATGAATATCCTATTTTGGAGCTTTACATTGGCTGCAAAATGTTGCTGTAAAACTGTGTTCACTATGTGGTAAATTTGTCCCCATGTCCCAAAAAGAGGGACCTGAGAACCAGCAGCAAAAAAGAAAAGTGGAAGTTTTTAAGTCTAGGAAGGGGAAAAACTTTACAATGGGTGGAAGAACCAGATAAAGGAATACATTGTAAAATGGAGAAAAGAAATAGTAACAAAAGCAATAGAGGAAGAATAACTTGAAAAGCAGAGGTAATGTTTTTGAAAAGTATTGTTTTAGAATTGTGATTTATATCAATAATTCAGTTTCCATAGACAAGTAGTCGTTTTTAACTTTTAACGTAGATGCTTTCTGATATTAAAATATCTACATCTGTAAATGTTGGAGTTGATTTACTGGTAAGTGATGATCCACAAGTGCCACTAATGTGTTGTATTTGATGGGTTCAAATTTAACCCGGTCACCTGCAGGGTACACCAGGGCTCTATCCTTGGCCCTCTTCCTTTCTTCATCTACAAGCATCCTCTGGGCGATGACACGCAGACATGGGGTAAACTTCCACATGTATGCAGATGACACATAAATCTACTTTGCGTCCTCCAGTATCGACTCCAGTGCCCACCGATGTATCAGCTTGTCTGGCCGACATCAAGGCCTGGATGAGTGCAAACTTCCTGCAGTTGAATGTAGACGAGACTGAAGCCATCCATACTCCTTGGCTCCCGTCAGCATCTTCACTCCTGGGGATCTAAACTCCTCAACCTCCCTGGGCTCTCCCTCAACGTCCGGTTCAGCACCCAGCTGTCCTTCCTCCCCCACATCCGGTCTCTGACCAGGACCGCCTTCCTCCACCTCCGCCACATTGCGTCTCCGACCGTACCTTATCCCAAGTGCAGCCGAAACCCTTGTGCACACGTTTATCACCTCCCGCCTGGATTACTCAAACGCACCCCTTGCCAGTCTCCCCAGCTGCACTATTCAAAAAACCCAGCTCATTCAGATCTCTGCTGCCCGCATACTGATAAGGCGCTGTATAAGAATAAGTTGTTGGTGTTAAATCACAAGTTCTGCTTTTGAAAGATGTTCCTACAGTGATTTTCTATAGGGATTTCCATTTCTGCAATTTTTCATTTCTGCAATTAGATCCAATTTCTGCAATTCAATCCAAACCCTAACAAAACTTTTTTTCATAAGTGATCATGGTAACGGTAATAATAATAATCATAATAATAATAATCCTCCTTACATTTGGTATAGTGACTGTTTTTTCGGCCAACTTGTCAGCTAATTTGAGTACACCAAAGTCCCACAAACTGCCATGAACTAAATGACTAATTCTATCGGAGAGTTGTTGGCCAGGAAATAGTTTTGTTCTAAAAAGTGAATTAATTATTTGCTAATATAATTACTGCTTTGTGACTTTGTAACTAGTAGGTGTGAGACATTCTATCCGTTTGAATTTTTACTTGGGTCTTTGTCCTGGAGCTCAGTGTTAGAGGACTCGCTTTGCAAGCGAGAGACCTGGGTTCGATTCCCGGTAAGGTGAGACCTTGGGCAAGTTTCCTTACTCCACACGCCTGATAATAATCCCCCAAGAAAAAAACCCAATAATAAATTGGTCATTTCAATGTACAACTGTTTGTGGGACATTGCTGTGCGCAATTGACTGCCGCATTTCACCCACAAATATACAGTCAATTCACTTTACAGTCTATTCTGTGAAGCGCTTTGAAACATCTAGAAGACATGAAAAGCGCTATACAAATGCAAGGATTATTATTATTGTGTTTATTTCTTGGTTTTTAGCCTTTATTAAAGCGGCTCACTGCTCGTTTTGCAAATCTTGGTATTTCTCCTATTCTGGTATTAATCGGCCATAATGCTTTCGATTTTGGAACAAATTAAAGGGATGGATTGGTGAGAAATCTCATTCAAAAATGAAAATACATGATATTACATGAACCTTGAAAATGAATATTAAGTGCCAATCTCATTCTCTCTATAATTACTATATTTAAAATATTTGTTCTCAATCTTTCACTCTTTTATAATTCCACATGATATTTTCACAACTATTTCTTCAACTGCCATTTCACTCTATTTAGAATCTATTTTTCATTGCTTATAAAGCCACTCAAACATGGCAGAGATTCAGACATTAGTTGTAATTTTACAAGGGTAACATCACACCAAAGTGTCTCAGCCAAGAACTGGTTTACTTGTTATTTGTGGAAATAATTTTGTGTTTTCTTGTCTATTTGTTCTGTGATGTAGATGAATCCATGCAGAAGCTGTTTGACAAGGGTAAAGGCAGTGTTTTTCAAAAGGTTCTGTCGTGGCTTCCTTCAAATAATCATCAGCTGCAACTCGCTGGAGCTCTGGCCATAGCAAATTTTGCACGAAATGGTGAGTTTCCCTTTGATTTGCATTTCAAGATGTGAATGTTTTAAGTCCTTTCTGTATTTAGTTTTTTTTCAATAGCTGACATTTTCACAAGCCCCTTTAGTTGGACCAACAAGATAAGTGTTGCTCAGTTGAATATTTCTTAATTTATGCCATCAAGAAATCGTTGCCATTGATTTATCCATCGATTTTGTTGACCACCACTGTGAAGATCTAGAAGTAAAGCTTTCATTTTACTTTCATAAGGAATGCTCTTTACAGGTCTGCTTGAGGAATTGCTGGAATGATTTAAGAAATCACAGCAAGACATCTTCCTCTCTTTCCCTATTCTCCCTTCTCCCCCTCCTACACCTCAACACAGCAGTTAATGGCCATGCAAGTGTGTGCAGATAAGGCATTCCATATCATTTCTTCTCCCCCATCCTAAAAAAAGTCTTCTCCCCAATTCTTGTGAATGCACTGATGCAATGGCTACACTTGTATCTGAGTTTTTCTTGTGATAGTGACTGTTGATGAGCTATTCAACCAAAGAGCCAGCACAAATGAATCTGACGACCTTTACTCCACATCTCAATATGCCCATTTTCCAGCCCATTGACATGATCCCCCAACCCCAGCAACTGCTGAGGCCAAATTTAGTGTCCCATTTATTCTTTAGCTTCAATGAATTATTTGATCATGGACCAGGGATCAAATGACCAGATCATTTCCCTGGTCTGTATGATTCAGTGCCATTCTGGACATTGGATTTATTCAATGAAGCTCTGTGTTTTTCTTAGAACCCACTGATTGTTCCAGTGTTAGTTGTTGGAAACTGAAAGCAATATTGTTCAGCCAATGGTAATACTGTAAGATGCAGTGTCCAGGCCTTTTGGGATATGGTCCACTTTACTGAATTTTATTATTTATTAATTTATAAAAATGAGCAAATTGTTTGTTGGGACCGATTGCTTTGTATGATGCAGTGCTGAGAGGACACTGCATTTTTCCAACTAGATTATTCCAACAACTTGTTCACCAGACCAGCTCCCTCTTACACATGCTGCAGACCATCCAGAACTCTACAGCTCGTGGATCAAATTCAAAATCCTCAACCTCGCATTCAAATCCTCAAAACTTTTTATTTTTTGTAGATGGAAACTGTATCCACATGGTGGAAACGGGAATTGTGCAGAAACTCTTGGATCTGTTGGATCGGCACGTAGAAGATGGGAATGTGACAGTACAACACGCGGCCCTTAGTGCTCTCCGCAACTTGGCTATTCCTGGTAAGCTTTTCCAGTTGTTAAAGAGAAATGCATGAAGACCACTGTACTCAATTAATTCTTTATTGCTAAAAATGTTCGCATAACGTTCAGTAGCTCCCTTAAAATCCTAGAGCTCCCTTATCTCCTCAGAAAGAGATGCGCTGACTGAACCTTAAATAACAATTTGAAGCAGCCTTTTTATAGGCTTAATATGTGGCTGTAATTGTTTTTAATTTGCCCTCAATATTGTTGCATCTTAGCTTGCAAATATAATAAAGTTGTATGTTTTCATAAATCTGGTACTTTTTAAACAAGAGAAGCCATGGAGAGCAGTGGTATGGGGAAAGTCAGTAACATATTTGCAAGAAAAGTAAAGGTGTACCTCTAAAGGCTGATTGGTCAAAGTACTACCAACCAGTATCGGAAAGTGTATTTATGGGCGTTGAACAAGATCAGGGTAGGTTTGTTGTGGTGCCCCTTCAGTCAAATAGTTTGCTGGCAATTAAGGTCTGGGCTCACACATGAAGAATGGCAACGTAAGTGAAGTACCGGGTGCCTTGCCTGGCTAGTTGTGCGCAAATTGGCTGCAACTGTTGCCGTAAAAGAAAAAGTACAGTCAAGTTGCTGCTGACGTCGCTTCTTGCACACTGCACATACGTGCTGTGCTGCGTGTAGGAAGTGTCACTGAAGTTATTCCACGAAGAAAGCAACAGCAGCAGCAACCTTACGATGGGGAAGTTGGCCATCTTTTCCCGCTTGCTTATAACGAAAGATTAGACCCATACACTTTACAGTATATCTTGCAAAGCACTTTAAGATGCTCTCCCAAATCTGAAAGCTGCTCTATAATATATAGTATTGTTATTATGTTTTATTCAGTGGAGTAAAACAGGAAAATTCCATGCAATTATATTGTTTTTTTTCCGCCCCAGTCTTAAACAAGGCTAAGATGCTATCAGCAGGAGTGGCAGATGAAGTGCTGAAATTCCTCAAGTCTGAGATGCCACCCGTCCAGTTCAAACTGCTTGGAACATTACGCATGTTAATTGACGCACAAGGTATCACAATTGAATAAAATGTACATTGCTTGTCCAATCATTTTTTGAAAGGAAGAAGTATTTTAAATATTTGTTTTGAAAAGCTACTTGATGTGCCAGCGCTTTGTATCATGCATCGGCAGAGTGTGAGACGTTTATTGGTTGGATCCAAGATTTTTCATTCAGCAAGTACTTTGTTCTAACGTTGTGTAGAATTGATGAGCTATTTCCATTTAAGTGGGGAGATGATCATCTGGTGAGTGTGCTTGGCTGACTTCAGATCTTGGAGCAAAATGTGAAATCATTTAAGTGACCATCTCAAAGAAAAAGTTGTGTCTCTTCGGATGTCCCATTTGTACAGTCTGGAGGCCATTGGAAATCAATGGAAGAGTCCGATGTCAACACAGGAACACAACATAAACTGGACTATTAAATTGTATAAATGACCAGATGGTAGTCACCTGTTTTGATGCCGTCAGAAGAAGGCTGGATTCATTCTATTATCCAACATCAATACATATTAATCACCCAAATTCCTATCGCATGGCTTATCTTTCTCTTTTTCACATTAGCCATTTCTCTTCCCTTACCAAATCAAATTATTCTGTGCGACACAGGAACACATGGCTAAAATGTGCACGTCCCCAATATGAGTATGAGCAGATACGTAATGGAATCCAAGTTATGATCGGGTTGAGCTACTGACCAATATAAACAGGAGAGATTCTTCTAAATGCACAAATTCAAATGCTGAGCCTGGCTTTAGAAGAAACACTTTTGTGTTTGTATTCAGCGTGCTGATTGTTGATATTTTCTTTTCTCTTTCTGCCGCAAGCTGAAGCTGCTGAAAAGCTAGGAAAGAACATAAAGCTAGTGGAGCGTCTGGTGGAGTGGTGTGATGCGAAGGATCATGCAGGTGTAATGGGTGAATCAAACCGGCTGCTATCAGCACTTATCAGGCACAGTAAATCGAAGGTGTGTGTCCAGGAACGTGGCGTGCGTGAGCACTAAATTTAGGAATTCTTGTCTGACATTAAACGGCTTCTCGGCACAAAATGAACCTGCAGGAAAGCCGGTGACTGTTTAGGAACACCATTAATTGTGCGCATGGAATATTTCTTAACTTTCTCCATCTGGTACATATCTGGTACTAAGGGACATTTTCTCTACAGCCACGGTAGTTAGTACCCAGGTACAAGGCAATCCTGTTCGAATGCCTCCCCATTGAGTTACTTACAGCGTGGTGTAATGTGGACACTGAGTTTCCAGCCTTGACTAGCTGTCTTCCTTCAATAAAGTGTCCAAAATCCAGGTTGTCTGGTCGCTGTTGACGTAACTTCCGTACTATGTGCAGGAAAAGCCACTGATGTCACTTCAATGAAGGAAGTAGCAACAAACTGACAACGTAATTTGGAAGTTGGCCATTTTTTCATACTTGCTTATAACGCAGTCCTGTACCCAGTAACAGGGTTTCCTTATGTAGCATGAAACAGTGGATCAACAACAGCAACCATTTACACGTATATAGCACCTGTCACGTCAGGATGACATCTAAAACCATCACAGCTGATGTGAAGCCTGAGGGGGTGCAGAGTGGCTGAGGAGAGTGGGGATCAGCTTAATTACCGTGAAATGGTGACCTTCAGACAGCTTTTCAAGCTGGGTTTAAAACATTTTCAGTGCTCTTGTTGTAGTTTGAGTGTGCTGTGGAGGCACAGTGACAGGATATGTGAAGGTGGGTAGTTTTTATCCTCAACATGTCTGTATCAGCAATTTGCATCATGCTGCAGATAAATGCAAATGCAATTTTGCACCATTGAACAGAGTACAACATGTTTTCTGTAGTGTTTATAGGATGACTGTACCTTGAAATTGGTTTGGCAAGCCAGGTGATATTGTGCAGGTGAAAAAATGTTGCTCACGCAATTATGATAATGTGACATAATTAAATTGGCAGTAATTTATAATTTGAGAATATCTTGGGAACCGTTTTCGATTCATGAAATGCAGTTGTCTAATACGGTACAGTTTATTGAGCTAACAGTGGGTCTAAAATGTGGGAATCATAAAAAGTGAATCCTACCGATACGTGAATGTGTCGAGGCTGATTCCAGGTTTAATTCTGTAAATCGGGATTGCAATTAAAGAAGGTGCTTTCATTGTTTGAGCAGAACTCCAGATGGATGGGCCGGGACACATTCGAGTACCTGAATTTGCTTTTACAGATCAATTTATGAATTATCTTGCTGCCCCCCCCCCCCCCCCCCCCCGCCCGCCCCTTCTGTACACTAACTGTTTGTTTCTTGCCCCCACTTTGTCAGGACGTCGTTAAGACCATTGTTCAAAGTGGTGGTGTAAAACATCTGGTCACTATGGCAACGAGTGAACATGTTATAATGCAGAATGAAGCTCTCGTTGCTCTGGGACTGATAGCTGCGCTGGAACTCGGTAAGTGGAGTGTATGCACAATATGAATTTAACCAAAACCGAGGTTTGGTTAACTTTGTCCTGCAGATTGTAGGTACGATATCAGCATCAAACGGGACACAATAATCTTGGTGTGTTGAGAGAGTTTATTTTAGAACAGTTAATAAATACACTGATTTCTTTAACCGTGAATACATTTTTGAATCCATGCTTGAATTTGGGATGCAACAAAAATCGCTCGAGCATACTGACAGCAGTAGAAGTGTATGAAGGCGGAGAAATGTTCCTGGTGCTAGTGCTCAAGCCAGCGCTGCAAAAATGCATAAATAATTATTGTATAAATACATAGCAGATGTCGGTGCCCTGTTTCATCGTTCCATGGATCCTTCTGCGTGATTGACATTTATAAGACTTGTTATTGTTCTGTGATTTCCCAAAGTAGTTAGTGTATGTCAAATTTGCTGCAAAGAAATACTCCCAAGTCTGACTTCCCTCAACACTAAGTCTTCGATTGTCAACTTATCAAAAAAGCACAGTTCCAGGTTGCCTAGAAAATTGAGCAGAAGTGCAGTCAGTTGAACTAACGATCAAAAATAGCAGCAATGGTTGAATTGTCTGTAATAATGAACAGGGTTATCTGGATTCTCTGAGGCTCCCCAACCTCAGCCTGTAATTAATTAGTGGACATTGGCTTTTCAGCTGCTCAAGTGCTTAGCTCATGGATCAAAACAATACAATTACTGTGATGGAAAGACCATGCAGCATTAGATTTGTAGTGCATTAAATTATGATTATGCTAATGACATTTCTCGGCAGACCATAATGAAAACCCGTTATGGGTTAACTTGCTTTTGCACATGGCCCCTGCCAGATCTCTTGTTGCTGTCATCTTATCAAAGAACCGCGGGTGCTTTGAGTCATCTTCTTGATGTGAAAGGCACAATATAAATGTATTATATTGCTCCAAATAGCGAAAACACTCACTGACATATGTGATTATGCACTTGATGCACATATGCTGGGTAAGATAGTTTTGTTCGTTTTGGAAACAATAACCTCTGATGTTCAGGGGATTTCTCCCAGCTTTCACTATTATATTGGTGGAAGGAATCAGAAAAAAACCTCAATGACTTTGTATAGAGCAAATAAACAGAAGCCAAAGAATTTTGGAATGTAAAAATGCAACTGCACAAAGAATGTCTGGTCTGGTATATTATTGGCCAACACACATCAGCCAATATATTTATTTAGCAAGTTTACTATAACCAATTACGATCACCAAGATGATAGAACCAAATGATTTTTTTTTCCCCCTGCTACCTTCAAAAAAAAATTCTCACATGATTTGGACTGCTTCTGTAGGGGCAAAGTGGCAGGGGGAAAAACCATTTTACCAAAGAAGGAGTTCAAATCATGTGAGGATTTCTTTTGAAGGTAGCAGGGGGAAAAAAAAATCATTTGGTTCTATCATCTTGGTGACTAATTGGTTAGTAAAGTTGCTAAACAAATGCTTAAAAGCATATTTTGTAGCATGAAAGGTAGACGGCATTTAAATAACTAGCATTGGTGTTCGTTCCATAACGTTTCTTAATACTTAGCACTTAATTTTGGAATATTTTACTTTACATTCCCTTCCCAGTCACGAGCACAAACTTGTCGCCCAGCAGGCATCCGTGACCGAGCAGAGACTGACTGTTGAAAGCTGAGATTTGTTCCCAGTTTACCTGTCCTTCAGTATCTCGTCAACGGGTCACCTTTGTCTGCTGTGAGCTGCTCGTGCGGCATTCTTCCTCCTCACTCCCTGTGCATGCATAGATGGGCCCAGTCTGGCAGAAACTGGGACCAAGTCATTTCAACTGCGAGCTGTGTCTCAAATAAAATTACCATTTGTCATTCCACATCCTCTTCAATGTCCCTTGTTGCCAGAAACAATGTGGTAGAACTTGCATGTCGTAGTAAAATAACAATGTGACTGTTTCTAGGAGAATTGCACCCATCTTACACAGACACCGCACTCCCTATTCCATGCAGTGATAAACGCGAGAGACTGAGGACGCTGCAGTTTAAAACCTGAAATTTTCCTTTAGATTCAAATATTGAAGCTTGCTTCATGCTCCATTCTTAATGCTTCCAAGAGCCAAAAGGGATAAGTGTCCCTTTCGATTTCCTCCTGTTGTAAAAGGCGCCATACAAATGTAAAGTTGTTGTTGTTCCCATCAGGTACTGCAGAACAGGATCTAGAGAATGCCAAACTTGTGCAAGTTCTACACAAATTGGTTTCTGATGATGTCAGTGCACCAGAAATTAAGTACAACTCAATGATCATGGTTTGCACCATCATGGGGTCAGGTGAGCATTGCACATTGTGAGTTATCAGTGTAACAAAGTGAGCCAAACATGGTTGATTGGTTGATATCTGACGAGTAAGTAAAATGCTTCTGGAATTTATTCCTAATCCCACGGCTGCCAAACTGTTCTATTGTCATAGAGAGTTCTTGATCTGATAGTACCAATTTTTTTGCAATAGTAAGTTTTGAAATTCATAGACTTTGTGGAGCATTAGCTAATATTATTACAAAAACTTCCAGATGCTGGGCGTTTACTGCAGAGGAGAGGATAGGGGAAGGAGGGTGACCGAATGCACGATCAAAGAGGAGGGTCTTGAGACTGATCTCGAAGGAGGCAAGGGAGGGGAGAGGCAGAGGGACCGTGGGATGGAGTTTCAGAGGGTGGAGGCAGAGAGGCTGAAGGCCCATCCCCAATGATGGGGCCAGCAAGGTGGGAGACGTGAAGCAGGCCTGAGGCTGCTGAGCTAACAGAGTGGACAGGCCTGAGGCTGCTGAGCTAACAGAGCGGACAGGAGCAAGGCCGTGTCGGACTTTGAAGGTGAGGACCAGGATCTTGAACTGTATCCTCTTGAGTGATGGGGCACCAGTGGAGCCGGGGCGAGGGTAGGGGCGATAGGGTCGCGGAGCCTGGTGCGGGAATATATTTGCAAGGCAAATCGCTGAATGTCTCTTTCTTACCCTTTCAGAACTACTCAAGAAGGAAGCACAGAGTATGCCATTCAAAGAGGTGGTGTCCAAGCTCCGCAGTCACGAGAACAAACTTGTCGCCCAGCAGGCATCCGTGACCGAGCAGAGACTGACTGTTGAAAGCTGAGATTTGTTCCCAGTTTACCTGTCCTTCAGTATCTCGTCAACGGGTCACCTTTGTCTGCTGTGAGCTGCTCGTGCGGCATTCTTCCTCCTCACTCCCTGTGCATGCATAGATGGGCCCAGTCTGGCAGAAACTGGGACCAAGTCATTTCAACTGCGAGCTGTGACTCAAATAAAATTACCAGTTGTCATTCCACATCCTCTTCAATGTCCCTTGTTGCCAGAAACAATGTGGTAGAACTTGCATGTCGTAGTAAAATAACAATGTGACTGTTTCTAGGAGAATTGCACCCATCTTACACAGACACCGCACTCCTATTCCATGCAGTGATAAACGCGAGAGACTGAGGACGCTGCAGTTTAAAACCTGAAATTTTCCTTTAGATTCAACTATTGAAGCTTGCTTCATGCTCCATTCTTAATGCTTCCAAGAGCCAAAAAAAAACCAAAATAGCGTGCATCATGAACCTTTCCCAAATGTTGGCTGTTAATGATGTAATATCATGGTACCTAGAATTAATAAATTAAACCGTAAGTTCCCAGTGGTGTCTAATGTGTTGATTTTCTTAGTGTGTAGGATTGAAAATGGAGTAACTGAAATTTGTTTACAAGTCTGTAGGTGTAGTAGGTGCATTCCACCATCTCATTTTCTTGCAACTGCTACTTTCTAACACAGCTTTCGGTAGATTTGTGGCCTTCGCTTCCACCTTCGTTCATTTGAGTATGTTCAACTGCGTGAGAAGATTCACATAGATTGAATACTTCCACCATTGTGGGCTCCCGAGAAAATAAAGAGTGCTGAAGTCTTTCATGATATCAAACCCTTTCATGATTTTAACACTTCTATTAGATCCCCTCTTCTAGCAAAAAATGCTATCTAGTCTATCCTGATCGCAGTAACCTGCCAATCCTGGTATTATCTGCGTAAACCTATGCTGTACTCTTTCCATCGCTGCTATAATTCCTTCCTCTATTATAATGTGGAGACCAGAATTAGATACAATTATATAATGCTTATATTAATGCTTAAGAGCTATTTTCAGTTGCAGGAAGTTTCTCGAGCAGCTTTCAGCACTCAAATTATCATAGAATCATACAGCACAAAAAGAGGCCATTCGGCCCATCGTTATAACAACTTGCGTCCCTCACTTGGGGTAGCGTCGCAGAGCACTTGACTGGCAGAGCACGACGTCGAACCAGGGTAGGGGGAGGTGACCGTAGGTCTTGAATAGGAAGGTCTTCAGGTGGAGGGGAAGGAAGGATAGCAGTGGGTCGAACCTGACGCCTGGGTTGCGCACTGGTTCGGTAAGTGAGGGATAAGCCGGAGAAGTTGGAGGTCAAAGCCGCAGGATAAAAGACATTGACGGGAGCCAATAAGTACAGTTTCCGTCTGGTCAACATTGAATTGTAGGAAGTTTTCACTCATTTAGACCTTGGAGCCGCAGCTGGAGAAGGAGAGGTAGATTTATGTTTCATCTGCATACAAGAGGAAGTTTACCCTCTTGTCTACGGATGACATCCCCAAGAGGGAGCATATAGATGAAGAAGGAGGAGGTGGCCAAGGATGGAGACCTGGGGTACACAACAAGTGCACAACAAGGCAGAGACGGGAGAAGAAACCGTTTGAGGAGATAAAGTGAAGGTGGTTTGTTAGGTAGGATTCGAGCCAGGCTAGTGCAGTCCCACTGAGGTGGATGAGGGAGAAGAGGCAGTGGAGGAGGATGGCTTGGTCAACTGTGTCGAACACGGAGGAGAGATCCAGGAGGATGAGGAGGCAGAGGGAGCCCTGGTCACAGCGAGAAAGGATGTAGTTTGTGACCTTGACCAGCTATCGGCAGGTTTGTGACTGCTGTGCAATGGGCAATGCAGAAACCAGAATGCTGGGGCTCGTGGAGCGAGAGGTGAGTGCTAAGCTGGTTAGCGACAATTTGTTCTAGAGCTTTGGCAAGGAAGGGCAGGTTGGAAATGGGATGGTAATTTGTGAGGTTGGAGGGGTCAAGATTGCGTCTTTTGAGGAATGTTGTTATTCTCATAAATGTCTCTATTTTAGGACATTTGTCACCAAGAAGAAGTTATTGCGGTTATTCCGTAGACAGCAATTAGATTGCTATACATCCTTCAGTCCTCAACAAAAACAACCATTAGCAACAGCTGAAGAAGCCAAACCACACATGAACCATCAAGAAAGAACTTTATTGTTTAGTGTATTATCAAAAGGGCTTTACAGTGATCACTATCAAGCGCAGTGATGGCGTGACTGTTTTTGTAGGCAAATGCAGTAGTCTTGTACCCCGGCAAGGGCCCGCAAACAGCCAGGAAGTGAATGATCAATTAATCTAGAGATTGTTGACCAGGAGAAACTTCCTTCTCATAGTATTGCACTGGAGCTTCAGACTGGACAATCAGGTCAAGTGGGACTTGGAACTCGGGAACCTTTTGACCCAAGCGAGCCAATCTAACACCAGACAAAAGCCTGGCTCTCGTGCTCAGGCTATAAAATGGGAATGGACATTAAAATGATCTAAACTGGCTTAAAGTTTCCAGTCACTGGAGTTTGATGAAAGTAAAGGCAAAATGCAGGTGAATGCTTGTGAATCTGTCGATAAGATCCATCAGTCTTTATTTTAACATGGGAGTAATTCCACAGGTGTAATTTTCATGGATGTCCAATTGAGGGAGCTAGTCCTCAGCTACTTAAAGGCGCTGTGAGCCCTTGAGTGAGGAACGTGAGAGTCGCGTAAAAGAAGTTAAGATCGAGAGTAAGGACTGAGCACCACATACCCAATACGGGACTCCAATTTGCGAGTAGAATTAACAAGCAGTGAACAATTCAGGTTGTGCTGACCAGGCAAACGCACGTTTATCGAGGGAATTCATACTGTAACAAGCATTGTATTGGATTTCAACGACTCTGTGACCATTTACAACGGTTTCTTTACACGATTCGGTGCTTCTGTAATTTCCTCTGTCCGGATGGTTTTACCCAATTTCTTCCATGTTTAGTTTTTACAAAGGGAAAAAATGTAGGTTGCCAGTAAAACGTACCTCAATCGCATATTTACTCGTCCTGTAAATTCTGCACAAGTTGTTAACTCAATATAAAATGTTATAATACTCTTTGCATTTAACAGAGCGCTTTTCACGTCTTCTCGATGTCTCAAAGGGCTTCACAGAATATGCTGTAAAGTGAATTGACTGTATATTCGTGGGCGAAATATTTATTGACTCCCTTCCACACCCTCTGTGCGTTTCTCTATCTCCAGTCAAGATTGGAGATCTTCCTGCTATGCTTCACCCAAGAACTCGACTATTTCCGTGCAATGTGGAGCCAAGGGATTTGAACAAATTCATTCCAATCACATTGACGCCTGGAGTAGAAAGTGGTTTGTGTAGAGCTAAAGAGCTACGTGAGGCAAAGCAATAATCCCGACACTGGAAAGGTGCGAAGCATCTCAGTGTGAAAAAGATTTCTTCCCATCTTGCCCCACTATCCTTTTGACTTTGCTTTCGACCCGCGAGCAGGAATTGCTCTCTCAGAGGAGCCAGAAGCTGAGGAAACCAAACAAGGAGGCGTGATAGGAGTTGTTAAATAGTCAATTTATTGCATTTCTATGGAATACTGTATCCTAATGCTTCTGGTGCTTAAATATTGTGTAATGTGACATAAACTGCAGCTTGTGTGTTATGCAGGATGCCTTAAAAAGTCATTTTAAATCATCTATGGTTTCTTCAATCATTTACATTGTGCTTGTGGGCTTCTATGTCCTCCTGGGAGGAGGGGGGTAAGCAGGGCTTCCCTGGAGCTGACCTGGGTGCCATGCTTGGCAATGGAATATCGGAATCGAGCCAGCCCTCGGTGGCGGTTTCGGGAGTCCAGTTTCCTGAGCCAGGCTGGTCCTCGGTTTCCAGGACACTGCTGATGACAGCACAGCCAGCCTATCTCATCGGCAGGACCTGGAAGGACAGACCAGTGATTGGGGACAGGGAGTCATCCCGCTCGGCTCCTGTTAACCCTGCGAGCCAAAGCCCTAACCGGTAGGGTGGCTTTAGCTGGACAAGCAGTGGGAAAGCTTGCCAGCCAACAATATCAATGGCAAGCTATGCAGTTTTAGAAGATTAGACTCCAGCAGTTACCCCAAAGCACACTCTGGGGTTCCCTTACCTTCGACTCTTGCCAACCTGCGCCCAATACTCTCCAGAATTAGGTGAGCAGGATGTGTCCCTCCAGGGCGATTGCTGGACTGGAATGCGCACTCTCTAATCTCTGGGATTTCCATGAGTAGGTGGGATGCATGGAATTCTCAGCTTGGTTTGGATACTCTTAGGTATGTGTCAAAAAAAAAAACTAAAAAGAAAGTAACTTAAGATACTAACTCCTTTTCCGATGATAAGACAGAAACGTCTCTGAATTTTCATTTTCTCACGCGAAGGGGAGTCACCCCTGCGTATTTTTTTTTAAAAAAAAGTAAACGTAAATGTAACCTTAAAGAAAAACAAAAGGGTACAGGTACAGCCAGAGAAAGGCATTATTTTTAAGGAACACTGCTATTTACCTCAAAATTAAAATCTGTATATACATTTGGCAAAGAACTGCACAGAAACAACATTAGATTACATCCCCACACCCGCTGCCCCATTGAAGTTAAATTCACCAAACTGGCTTTTAACTAAAGATCATCTATTTTTTATGTCAGTTGTAAAACCGTGGCGAAATATTTAATGTGGGGGAGGTGGTGGGGGGAGAGAGAAGGTAAAACAAAGATTGTGGATCCAAATAGTATACTCAAAAGATATAATGATTTCCCCTCCCATTATTTTCCAGAGTTGAAGTTCCCACTGAGCATCAAAAGAGACTTAAGGGATCAGAGGCATTACCCATCTGAGCTTCCGAATACAGGACCTTCTGGTTTACGGCAGCGTTTTTAACCATCTCGTGTGTGCTATCAAACTGTTTAAAAGCTCCTGTATAACACGGTGGGATATCTGTAAGCGAAGCTGTCACTTCAACTTTGCCGCTGCATTCGGGTCTCCTCTGTAAGTTTTTTGTTGACTACAGAAGCAATCCCATGCATTTGCTAACAGTCACACTGGGGAAACGTCCATTTCTCAAAGCATCACAGGGTTCTCTGGCCACTCTTATCCCAGAACGTTTTACTACTCCATGCGAGAGTGAAGTCCAGAGGGCTGCTACGCGTTCCTCTGTGCAGTAACTTGGTGCATTTCGACTGATTGGCTTGGCAGTGATGGTTGCTACCAGCTCGCCCGGACAGCTTCAATATCGCTGACCAAGTTCTGAGCCAGGCAGATCCCAAATATCTGAAAGAGATGAGCAAGCCAAACATCACTGAAACTGTCTTTAACATTGAAACAACAACACGCGTTTATACAAAACTCATCAGGCGATGGAACATCTCGGAGGACTGGACAATGGTATAGTTTGGTGCCGAGGCAGGGAGAAAGGGGAGGTGACCGTAGGCACGGACAGACGGTTGGTCGGAGGAAAGTCTTCAGGTGTGATCTGAAGACCGGCAAAGAGGGGGCAAGACAGAGGGATCGAGGCAGTGGGTTCCGGAGGTTTGGGGCACAGTGGCTGAAAGCACGGTCATTGATGTTGGAGCCGAGGGACAAGAGCTGGTCTTGCATAAGGATGTAAGACTTCAATAAATGCGAGAAAAAAAAAAGGAAAGGTTATGGAGTCAATCATCAGAAAGCAAGTGGAAGATTACCTACATAAGAATAATCTAATAAATGGCAGTCAACACAGATTCAGAAAGCGTAGGTCTTGTCTGACCAATCTCATAGGACGAAGTAACGGTCCAAATTGCCATGTGATTGCAGAATATTTGGACTCCCAAAAGGCGTTCAATCAAGTATCACATGAAAGACTCCTCCACAAACTGTGGTCACTGAGTATCAAGGATAAGGCATGGACATGGATTCAGTACGGGCTGAAGGGAAGGAAGCAGAGCCCCTCCTGTTTCTCACAAAACGTGATGACTTGGATTCGCAGACACAATGGAGCACTTAAACTTGACACCAAATTGGGGGGAAACTGTGGAATCAGAGGGGGGGGGCAGCAAAGGTCCTACAAAAAGAGCTTGACAGGGAATGCACATGGGCCGATAACTGGCAAATCAAGTTTAGTACTGATCAATGCAAGATTCTACATACTGGATGTAAGAATAAGAAACAAAAGTACTTGATGGATGGGAGAGAACTAGCCTGGGGGAAGCAGAACGTGATCTAGGGGTGTTAGATGACTCATTGCTCACGCTGTGAAAAGAGTTTGAGGCAGCAATAACCAAGGCAAACAGGATGCTGGGCTGTACTGTTAACTCAGTTGAGTTTAGATCCACAGACGTCATACTCAGGCTGTTCCATGCTCTGGTCAGACCACACCCTGGATACTGCAAAGTCTGGTCACCGCAACATACAAAAACAACAACTCGCATTTATATAGCGCCCATCATGTGGGGTAGTATCCTGGAGCACTTCAAGGGCAGAGGTGAGCAATGAGGATAATGTCCACTGTTAGAGGAATGAGCTATGCACAACAACTCTTCAGTCTTGAGAGAAGATGACTCAGAAGGGACCTCATAGAGGCGTACAACATTTTAAATGGGATTGAATAAGTAAACCCATACTCTAGGATGCACAGCGTTAGAGGAATGACAATAGAACAAGAGGACATAAGGTTTAGAGTTCAATTCAGGCTGGACACCAGAACGTTTTTTCTTTCTTTACCCGGAGAAGAAAAGGCATTCTTCTCACTGTACCACCCAGTCCCCAGAGAAATGTGGCTTCTTTGTATTCTGTTTAAACCTGACCGCAATGTCGGTTCACAATATCAGGATTAATCTCTGGGTGAATTTCACATCTCTAGCGAAAATGATAAATCTCTTGGAGACTCATGGTGTACAGTAAACCTCAGCTAAGTTGTATCAATCAGGACCATACATTTAATACGAGTTACGTCAAACTTGCAGAGAATATAAACTCTTGAATGGGACTTGGGCAGATTATATGACTTATAGATCAGATTTATGTGAACGTTACTGTATTTGTTCTGCCGTTCTGGATGCTGCTGCTTTGGAAGTTCTCCGAAACACTACCTTGTGTGAAGGACTTGCCTCTGGTTGATTACTCCAGAGGCAGGGCTGCTGTGGGAGTTGCAGTATATGAATGCTACATAAAAATGCTCCACGGTGTGAAAATACAACAATTTATATGTCGAGAGCCTTTCATGTCGGCACTTCAAAACACTACACACAGCTGACTGGGAACTGGAGTTTGATGGTGAGGCGGTGGGCGGTGGGGAGGAGAGAAAGGTGTCTGAAAGCATGGTGAGATAGGTGGGAAATAAGGTTGGGATGGGGGCAAGGTGGAAGGGCTCTGGGCAGGAGATGCAGAGAACAAGGGCAGAATGGCTGAAGGCTCACCCGCCAATGGTAGCGAGGAGCAGACAGGTAGGGAAGCGTCCGCTGAGCAGAGGCCGGGATAGGGTTACGGGAGGTCACAGAGATAAGGGTGGGGTGAGGTCATGTATGTTTGCAATTGAGGATAAGAATTCTGAATTTGTTCGACTGAGGCATGGGGAGCCAGTGGAGCTGAGTGAGGATGGGAGTGATGGGAAGGGGCAGGTTTAGAAATGGATCAGTACCACTCACCTGTAACAGTGCGATCCCAATAAATATTCCTGCAACCACTGTTAGGTGATCCTGGAGCCATTTCTCAAACTGCCCAACGCATCCTTTTGTGTTGATGTAGTTCTGTTGCTCAAGGATCTGCACAATAGATATACGTGTCACCCGAAGGCCTTAGTAATGTGCTGATGAGTAAGCAAGCACACAGTACAGAGGGTTCAGCCAAAGATGACTCACTGGATGTATTTTACCAGGTTCTTTCATCAGCGTCAGTAAACTGGTTACACTGGGAAACACTCTCAATCCGGATCAGTTGGTTCCCCTTTGGCCTCTGACTTCCAGTCCCATGTCAGACTTGGAACTCATATAAATCTAAGCTAACCCTCCAGTGCAGTGCTGGGGACGTGCTGGACTGTTGGAGGTGATGTCCTTCAGATAACGCGTTAAACCAAGGCCCCATCTGCTTGTTCAGGCAGATGTTAATGATGACATGGCTCTATGTGAAAAGAGAAGAAAGTTTCTCCTGGTGTCCTGCCTGACAAACCCCCAGATAATAATTGATCATTCACTCCATGGCTGTTTGTGTGACATTGCTCCTCTTCTCACTCCTTCCTCCTCCTTTTCTGACCCCCCCCCCCCACCCCACCTTGTAACATAAGCAGTGAATTTTCCACAGCTCCAGCACCTTTCATGATATCAGAGGCACTTCTTGTTTTGGACTATGAGCAAGCTCTAAGATTCCCAAGCTCTTATGTGACTCCACTGGCTTTCACGGTACGCAACACATTCCAGGAATGGAGGCTGATTGCCCTCAGTTGGGTCTGACCAGTAACACTGTGTTAGCAGTTAATCTGTAGCCGCAATGTGCGTCTGGAACTGATACTGTCACACTGAAGAGACGGGTTGAAAGGATCTGTGCGGTAAACACAGCCAGAACACAGAGTGAAAACGGGGAGGTTAACAACTCACTGACGCACATCACACAATGTGAAGGACCTGTCCCACTCTTCATATCAGTTCCCATTCACTCACCTCTTTGAGTCTCACATCGTAGCCACATTGGGTATTAATGACGTCCTCCTGCAAAGATAAGATCACAAGAGAGATTCAGATGAAGAAGGCCCTTTGGCCCATTTGATCCCATCTTTCCAGGACTGCCGCCCTCCCATGGAGTCCTGTAGCGTAGTGGTTAGAGCACTTGCCTCGCAAGCGAGGGGACCTGGGTTCAATTCCTGGGTAGGATAAAACATTAGGCAAGTTCCTTACTCCACACGCCTCTGTTTACCTAGCAGTAAGTAGGAACCCAACTGTTAATCAATTGGCGGATTGCTTTTCCGGGGGTAATAAGCCCTTCAAAAAAATACTGTTTTTCAAAATCAATCCACGACTGTTTGTGGGACGCTGCTGTGCGTAATTGGCTGCTGGTTTCGTCCGCAAAATATACAGTCAATTCACTTTACAATATATTCTGTGAAGTGCTCTGGGACGTCTCGAAGATGTGATACGGAGCTATATCAAATGCAAGAACTATTATTATAAACACAACATCAGGCTGTTTCTTAAATGTGTAAAAAAAAATTACTTTCTGGCATCTATTCTAAAGTAACCCTTCTCAATCCTGAAGCTATGGTTTCCCAATCTCTTGAGCCTACCCAGGACCTTACCCTTAGCCTTGCTAATGCTAACGTTCAGTAACTCTTGCAATGTATTTTGGACAGCACACGGCTTGTGTTCTTTCTGTTAAAAAATTCTCCAGAAAGTAATCCAAACATATGTTGACTGGCTTCTATTTGCTCTCTTCAATACCCTTCGGGTCCCTTCAGAGTTTAACCTCCTCCCTGAGCAGACGTTTACTATATAATAATACTGGAATGTTAGCATTGTGTTTTGTAATTGATGCTACGTCCCTTTTTAGTTCGTTCTCTCCTTGTACCCTAATCCCTCATTGCACCTCACATTGTACTGGAGCATGAACAGAAACAGCCAGCCAATATCAGCCTCCACAATTACAAAACTCTTTCTAACCACACTGTGGGGTATGACTGACGTATCGCACGTTCTCTACTCCAGATAATTCCCATGAGTACAGTACTGATAAAACTTCCATGAATGTGCACTTCAATAAATATATCACCTAACAGTAATCTTGCAATCGATATAAAGCCTTATCACGTCGTTGAGACGTCTCGAAGCACATCACGGGATATACTAAAGTGAATTAACTGTGTATTTTGTGGGCAAAATAAGCTGTGATTACGGTAAAGTATGAAGCCTTAAGAAGCTAAACTATTAAGATTTCAGCAAATTATTCAGGGGCAAAAAACCTGAAATTCTGACACATGTGACCTGAATGCTCATGGATAGCTACTGCTTTCTTGTAAAGGAATACTTCCGAATAACTTGCTGCAAAGGGGACTGTCGTTCTGAGCATTCCTTCCAACAACGCACTTGATAACTGATTAAGCTAACGTGACAGGTTGGAATGATGTAGTGTGCGTGTGCCTGATGATGTCTGACCTCCAGGTGAAGTGGCTGTAAGGCTGGGTTCTGAGTGCCAGCCTCTGCTTCCCCTTTTCCGAATAACTCAACCACTGGAAAATTCTCACCGAAGTCTAGGTCTTAACGCGCGTCTGCTCAGTGCTGAGTTCAACAGGTGGGTTTGTAGACTGGTCCAAGTTGCCAATCATGCGTGAATTAGGCGTGACAGGATATATGGCTGTTTTGGGGCAACACAGGCAAGCCTGACACCACCCCACCCCACCCCACCCACGACCAACCCCACCCCCACATATCCTATAAACAGAAATTGTGTCATCTCCATTGAGGGTCTCGATGAGGGCATTGGATTAAGCTGGTGGGTGTCGCTGTCTGCTTACTGAGGGGTCCTTGGTACAGCAGGAGAAGGGCACCCCACATCGTTCTCGGCTGGTGTTACCGTCTGTACAATTGAAGTAAATATTCAAGTTCCAATCGTCAGCACCGTGGGCACCGCAGCATTTCCACTGTAAAACACGAGGAGGCGCAGGTCAGGCAGTCGGTCAAATGAAATCGATCCACCCGCACAACGACACTACAATAGTAATCCACCGCCCAAAGTGTCCAGCCTTGGGAAATCCAAACTGTGCGCTAGATTTACTCATGAGGGAGAGGGGAATAGAAGAGTATGAGAGGGAATAAGGAGCAGGTGGAGACTCACGTGGAGTATAAACACCAGCCCAGACTGGTTGGACAGAATAGCCTGTTTCCTTGTTAATCTGTAAATACAGTCTTAGCTATTTCTTTTTTTAAATGAAATAAATAAAAACGTCGGATGGAAATGAACGACAAAGGAGAGTCGATCCGCCTTTTACACTCCCGATTTCCGCTAAGTGAACTCCACTCTGCTGCCACTGCCTTTTGTTTGCCCGTTTATGTTGCTCTTTCATGCACGTTCTTAACGGCTGTTTTAATTCACTTCGGTTTAGTTCTGCTGTTGACTTGCCTTGGGTGGGCTACGCTCAGAATGCAAACATAACAAAAGTAACAGGTTTTGAACGCCAAATGTGTGGCCAGCCTCTCTTTTACCCCGGCCAACCCGGCTCTCGGGTTTACTCCCTCTCTCTCTCTCTCTCTCTCTCTCGGGAGCGAGGGTACCTACGTATTCCTGTGTGAAGTCGATGAGGTTCTGCAGGTCGATGTCGTCCCTGTACGCTCTGATGTTGTTGTTGATAAAAAAGTTAAGCTGATCCCTGATCCAGTCCTTGAAGACAAACGCCAGGATGCCAGCAGTCAGCTCCAGGAAGAAGATCACTCCGAGGAACACAGAGAACTACAAGGGAAGAGTAAGGAAGGATGATAAGACCAGCGTCCCTATAACCTTCCGTATCCACGGGTTACCTTGTAGATCCTAATAATAATAATAATCTTTATTATAATACAATATAGCGCTTCATCACATTGTCAAGAAGTCTCAAAGCTCTACAGAATATTACTGTAAAGTGGTTTGACTGTATTTTGTGGGCGAAACACGGCAGCCAATTGCGCACAGCAGCGTCCCACACATCGAGGGGGTGCAACATAATATATGCAGTGAGCTGGCTTTTCATCCCATGCTTCAGGATCACCCTCTAACAACCAAGAGTGTCATCTGCCGATGTTCACTTGCCCACAACTAGCCCCACTTACCCTCACCACCTACAGGTCCAAATCTCTGCCTCCAGAGGCTAAGAGCGACCCTCCCATCATCATTTTGTTCTGGGTTGAGCAGTATTCCCCACATGCCGGAGACTCATCTTCTCTGCTCCATTTGGTTAAAGGATCAGCCACAACTGTACTAATGGGCTGGGTGCGAACGCTGGAATGTGTAGAGAGCTGGTGTTGCCAGGAGAATAATCATCCCATGATAATGCTTATATTTGGTACGGTGCCTTTCACATCGGGAGGACATCGCAGAGGGCTCTACAGGATTTACATCAAAGTGAAGAGATTGCCTGCTTTGCAGGACGAAAAAAAATGATCCCTTCAGGGAAGAAAATTATTAACTTATTCGAGCAGGAAGGAAGGACAAACCTATTGAGAATTGAATCACCCAAATGAAATGTGCCATTAACATCTAACTTGATCAACTGGTGATCATCTCCTTGGAGATGGGGTGGGGTGGTGGGTGGGGCAGGAAGAGAGGAGAGGAGGAAAGACAAGCAGGGTCTCCTTGGAGCTGAACTAGCTCCAGGTTGACATGCAATGCAATTTCGGAAGCGAGTCAACCCTCTCAGTGGGCGGTCTTGGGAGCCCAGTTTCTGAGTCAGGCAGGTCTCGAGCACCAGTGGTGATCGCACAGCCGGGCTGGTCAGCAGCACTTGAAGCAGTAATCTGTCACTAGGAACAGGGACTCTTCCTAATGGTTAAGATGGTCCTAGCTGGACAAGACGCAGGAACATACAAATGTATTTTGTTGTTGTTGTTGTTGGGTATTGGCTTTACCACCTGAACCATTGGAAGAGCTGTAGAGTGAGTTTCCCTTCAATGGAACAAATCGAAGCGGAGGTTAAATGAACAACCGGAGTTGGCACAGTCAAACGGAGCCTTGAAAACTCCGCAATTCAGCTCTAAGGGCAATGTTTATGGAATTAGTGACAGATGGATTTCAGAGCTGCCTTATAACAGGACCTGTGGCCTCCACAGTGCACAAAGTTCGCTCTGTGCACAAAGAGTTTTTTTTTAAACAAAATAGTACTGTTAGCCCAAATGATAGTGAAAATGCTTCGGTCTGAAGGCCACAATGAGCAGTCTGCTGACCACCAGTAACAGAGACGCAAACAGTCCTGAATAAGCACCAGAGCTGAAGGTCAGTCACACCAGAAAACACCAGAGAGTGAAATCATCCCTCTCCCAAAGTTCATGAACTCTTTTATCGATTGTTTCTCCCACAAAATATACAATCAATTCACTTTACAGTAAACTCCGTGAAGTGTTTTGCGGTGTCTCAGCCACGTGATAAGGCTCTATATCAAATGTAAGGATTACTATTAATTGTATTAATAGCTGAGAGATGTCGAGGGATCTTAATTAGAAGTTACTTCTATTACTATGACTAACTACTATTACTATTAATAGCAACTATTATTACTACTAACTACTATTACTGCTGATACCAGAGATTACTGATTCTTTTTTAAGAGGCGAGCTCAGCCACCGTCAAATGCTCCGCGATGCATTTATATCGGGTAAAGGCGCGATATAAATGCAAGTTGCTGTTGTGGTTAAAAACTGGAGAAAGCTAGTTTCCAAATTAAGACTGAATTTTACAATTTGCCACACTATTCCGTGCAATCTCCGAGGTTAAGACTAAATGGTCTAACGCGCTGAAACAAGGTGGGAACGTCAGTCCTTTGTTTCTCTCCTAAATGTGCCCTTTATAAGCCTGAATGAACTTTTATCGATTGTTTCTCCCACAAAATACACAGTATATTCTGTGAAGTAGACCCAATGCAAGGATTATTATTGTTATTATTATTATTTTTATTATTAAGGAGCATTAGATAAATGTTTGGCACAGGCTTTGGTGGAGGAATGTGAGTGGCGACAGTTTTTTTCAAAAAAAAAACTTCAGGGCTGAAAGAGCCTTTCCCGTTCCGATGTTCCCCAAAAAGCAGTTTCATTTTCATTCAACTTCGGGTTTAGAGCCAGGCAAAGGCCAGGGACTTCTCCAAACCATCTGTCCACAAAGTGAGATACAGTATGAACCTGCGAAAGCCACAACCACACTGTCCACAAAGTATCAGGCTGTCACGTCTGCCGAAGTGGGAACATTTCACGTAAACTTTTTTTTTTAAACTCATGGTGACGTTAACCCACCTGTGGTTTTCGAAGGTAAAGGCACACAAAATTGCGTTGTTTTGCTTTTACTATTAACTAAATATGAGGTTAAACTAAGGTCGGTTGAGGTTCCCTCTTCGGAACTCGAATCGTATTCACAACCTATAAAGGGGTTCCATGTGGATAGAATAAAAAAAACACACCTTAATCGTGTGAAGCGCATTCAATCCCCTCCAAATCCAGCAGAGACCCACAAACAGCCACAAAGTGAGTGACCAATTTTTAATCTGAAGGATTAACGGCCAGGACACCGGGAGTAACTCCCCGGTTAAAGCAGTGCCATCTTTAACGTCCACCTGAACAGGTAGACCGGCTTTGAAGTCGTACAGTCCAGAGTGAACCCTAACTGCCGTGCGGTGTTGGGAGGGTCGCAATCAGGTAAATAGCAATAAATCAATAAAGGTTGGTCGGCGAGTCAGTTAACAAGAGGGTACAGATTTACGAGGATCACAAAAGGATTTAAAGTGAAGGTTAGGGAAAAAAAAGGGTTGTTGCACGGAGCCCTGGGACGTCCTCCCGACGTGAAAGGCGCTGTATAAATGCAATTTGTCGTTGTTGATTAGAATTCTCTGCCGTAAACCATTGCTGAAGCAGAGTCCGTGAATTATTTAAAAAGGGGAACAGAGAGATGCTGGAAGCAGATGAGTATAAAGGAAGGAGTGAGCAAGAGCGGGGGATTAGAAAAAGCCAGCGCTGACCTGATGGGTCTGTGACCACCTATAATTTAAACGACTATTCTTGAAAGAGCTGGTTACCAAATCGCCTCTTTACCAACATTCACCCGGCCGAACACCAGCCAGTGGTTGACGATCGATGATGGAAAGGGGTCACAGTCTTAAAATTAAGGGTCAGCCTTTTAGAACAGAGTCGAGGAAACATTTCTTCACTCAGAGGGCAGTGAGTTTATGGAATCCACTCCCCCAGAAGGCTGTAGACGCTCAGTCCTTGAACATCTTCAAGGCTGAGACTGATAGATTTTTAAAAAAACAGAGGGATTAGGGGATATGGGAACAGGGCAGGTAATCAGAGTTAGGTCAGAAGATCAGCCACGATCTTATCGAATGGCGGGGCACAGGCTCGAGGGGCTGAATGGCCTACTCCTGCTCCTAATTCTTATGTTCTTATGTTCTTATGAGAGGAGGTTGTGGTGCGTGCTCTGATTTGCTGCTCTCCTCGGAGTGAACAGAGTTGGGAGCTAAGTGCCGCTCTCATTGCTGGGAGCAACGTCGCATCATTTCCACTTAATAGCAAGCCGGCCATTAACTTGCTTCTCCGCACACTGATCAATACCCACCCCACCGTCCCCTTCCCCCCCACCACCCCCCACCCTCAGCCCCACCGCTTACAGCCAAAGCCATTTCCTACCTCACTTCAATGTCTTCCTCTGACAACACTTATAGCCACAGATAAATAATCCCGTAAACCAGGTTGGTCCAACCTTTTGGCTACTGAGGGATTTGAGAAACATCTTCGGGCCACGTAATCGATATGTTTTTGTTTCGCTCCCGGAAACGTAGCCCTCAAGAATCATATCGATATCCTTTGTTGCAAATTGTGGAACCGCGTGACTTTGTTTCGCTGTATTTTTTAGGTACGATGCAAACTTTACACGGGCGGCGTGAAAATTCATACAAGTTTTAAAATAATAACGTAGCCAGCGACAAGGTATCTGTCCGGATGTATGTGTGTGTCTCTCTCTATCTGTCTGTGCGTGTCTCTGTCTTTGCTCGCTCTCTCTTTCTGTGTGTGTGTGTGTGTGTGTGTGTGTCTCCGTATCTGGCACACGCACTTTGTCTGTGTGTCTCTGTGTGTCTCTCCCTCTGTCTGCGTGTATGTCTCTAAACCTCTCTTCTATGTGGTCTGTGTATCTCTCTCTCTCTCTCTCTCTGGGTGTCTCTGTGTCTCTCTCTTTCTGTATCTCTCTCTCCATCACGGTGTCTCTGGTTCTCTCGCTTTCTCGTCTCTGCATCTCTCTGCGTGTGTCTCTGTATCTTCCTCTCTGTCTGTGTGTGTGTGTGTGTGTGTGTCCGTATCTCTCTCACTCTGTCTCTCTGTGTTTCTCTCTGTGTCTCTGTTTGCGTCTCTCTCTCTCTGTATCTCTCCTGTATCACTTTGAAAGTGATTGACAGGTTTTGCTGATAACCAATGCCTTACACTGCTATTTTTCCCTCCGGATCAGACCAGCCAGGACTCTGGACAGACAGAGTAACTGTGTTTGCGGGAAGGATAAAATCCTTCCCCCCACCGGGCTGGACCACCAATTAGATCACCCTGCCGTAAACGCACAGCTAAAGAACATGGTACACTAAATAATTCATCCACTAAAAATGGAAACCAAAATAAACACAGAAATTAGTGCCTCGAGAAACCTCTAAATTATTGATCGCACGACAGTTTTTTTTGCTGTAGTGCCACACCCAATGAAAATCTTTTTGGCGATGGAAACACTGCCTGTAATACACCAGAATACATTAGAATATACAGCACAGAAACAGGCCATTCGGCCCAACTGGTCTATGCCGGTGTTTATGCTCCACATGAGCCTCCTCCTGCCCTTCCTCAACTAAACCTTCAAGCCTAATCTTCTATTCCTTTCTCCCTCATGTACCTCTCTTGCTTTCCCTTAAATACATCTGTGCTATTTGCCTCAACAACTTCTTGCGGTAGCATTTTCCACATTCCCACCACTTTACGTATGAAAAAAATTCTTTTAACTTCCCTATTTGTGACTATTTTGTATTGATGGCCCCTGGTTTTGGTCTCCCCCACAAGTGGAAACATCTTCCATATGTCTACCCTATTAAAACCTTTCATCATTTTAAAGACCTCTATCAGGTCACCCCTTACCCTCCTCTTTTTAAGAGAAGAGTCCAAATATGTTCAGCCTTTCCTGATAGGTATAACCTCTCAGTTCTGGGATCATCCTTGTGAATCTCCTTTGCCTTGTGAGTAGTCAGGTACAGCATAATATAAGCAGCTTCTGTGTGAGAACATGGCTGTTAATCTGGCTTTCAGTTTCTCTCCTGCGGATCTGAACTCCTCAACACCCTCCCAGGCTCTCCCTCAGACTCTCCAAACAAGTGCGCAACTTGGGCATCAGGTTCGATCCCCAGCTTTCCTTCCTACCCCACACCTGCTCCCCGACCAGGACTGTTTTTTNCCGGAACATACGGAAACCCATCACCGCCAAACCAGATACAGACATTATCTGCCTCCCTGGAAGTATCCCCACTGTTTATCTAATCCCGGAGAGTGTTAGGACCGGCTGGTGAGAGCCAAGGCTTGTAGACCCCACCAAGTCTGATTTGTCCCTCACTCCACCACCTGCTGCCTCCGCATGGCTGGCTCCGGCCTCCTGTCCATCCCTCGTCCCCTCCACCATCGGCGGCCGTGCTTTCAGCTACTTAGGAACTCTCTCCGCCAATCTCTCCGCCTTCCCCTCTCCCCCCCACTTTCTAATGCCACCTAAAGACTTTCCTTTTTGATGGTGCTTACGGTCACCTTCCCCCAACCCTACCCACCCCCCCCCCCACCCATCCCTCTCCCCCGTGGCTCTGGGTCAGATTCCGCCACTGTAAAGCGCTCCGAGACCCTTCTAAACGCAAGTTGTTGTTGTTGGACCGTGGGGGGGGGAAACGAACACTGAGTACTTACAAACTTCAGCAGGAACGTGTTCTCTCGCAGAGCCCCGATGCACCCTGCAAATCCCAGGATGAACATTACGCATCCGACCACCAGAAATAGCCAGACCGGATCAAACCCACCCAGATCCGTAATGGACGAGATATTGGACAACACTCCCTTTTGAAAAAGAAACACACACAAAAATCTCCTGTGAAGAAAAAATTCCAGTGACATCCCCGAAATGATCAGTTCTTTCTCCCAACGGAAATCCGCAAATCCACCCCTGAGGGAGTTACGTAGAGTTTACAGTACCCTGTGTCCTGCGGAGGCCCCTTCGAGGCATCTCGAAGACACGATAAGGCGCTATATCAAATGCAAGGATTATTATTGTTCGAATTTTCTGTTGAGTTACGGATTCTGAGGACAGTTTTTTACGTAAAAGGCACGAAAATAACAGAATACTGGTGGGGGGGGGGGTGGGGGGTGTGGGGGGGGGGTTCCGTCTGCATCACATTCCTAGAGAGGGTTTCAATGCTTCCAACTTGCCTTTCAGAGTGCTTCTGAGAACGTGCTTCGATTGCAGCAACTCGCGATTTACGGTACAGTATTGGCAGACACTGAAGATCTGCCCCATGTTAAGGGATACAGGGCAAAGGGCGAGTGATCTTATAGAACGGCGCAACAGGCTCGAGGGGCTGAATGTCCAACTCTCGTTCCTATGATAGTCCACAAGGGCCCCCGCCACGCACAGCAGCGACACAGCCAGACGGCAAAGTGGACATAGCCCCCATTGAGATCAGCTAACTCAGGGCAAACCAGTCTTTCTGCTGAGGAGCTCAGTACCACGCCAGACAGCGCAGCACCAGGCACAGTCCGAATGAACGCTTTCAGCTCTCTTTTGGCTCAATCGGTAACTGCACTGCAGGAACTGAGCTGCTCGGACCAGGAGAGTCCTAGGTTTGATCTGGTGATCTCTGTCAGAGAGCACTCGACGCGTTTCCAATGCCTCTTGATTTAAGGAGAGGGGGGAGGGGAGGGGATTCATTATACCCACTCCTGATCACCATACAGTGATGCTTGTTGAAAGGTGCGTGTGCGTGTGTGTGCATGTGTGTGTGTGTGTGTGTGTGTGTGTATGTGTGGGCGCGCGCACCAGGTCACAGATAACAGATTGGCTTTGCCAACACGTCGAGTTCCGTCAACGTAAAAGATGCATCTTCAAAAAAAAAAAAAAAAAAATGGCCTTAGCCTTTCTGAAGGTGGATTAAAAAGACACGAAAAAGTAATCTCCTCAAAGAGATGGAGCTTAGGGAGAACTCTCGGAACAGTCACCCTTATGACGGATGAGGTGAAGTGGCAACAAAAAGAATTCCTCAGCTCTGCCACCACTCCTGGCCGCGACCAAGGCAACCAGCAGTGCTGTTCTTTCCAAGACGCAAGCTCATAGTAAGTTGAAAGGGACACAGGCTTGCGAAGAGAGTGAATTTAATAATAATCCTTGCATTTGATGTAGCCCCTTATCACGGTCATTGAGACGTCTCAAAGCGCTTCACACAATGTACTGTAAAGTGAACTGAAGCCAATTGCGCGCAGCAATGTCCCATAAGTAATCGTGGATTGAGTGACCAATTGTTAATGGATTATTATCCCCGTTAAGAGATCCCCCAAATGACAGACCCATCGGGTTCCTACTTCCTGCTGGGTAAACTGAAACGTGTGGAGCAAGGAAACTTGTCTAAGGTTTTTCGCCCTGCCCCGGCAATCGAACCCGGGTCCTCTTGCTTGCGAGGCGAGCGCTCTAACAAATACGCTACAGGACTGCAAATTTAGTACTGAATATTGCTGGGTTTGTGTTTCCGATCTCCAACAGCGAGGCAGGAGGTAAACTGCTCTTTCACCCGAAATAAGTTATCATAAGGACACGTGGCAAAGTGCCCCACGCTTCGTGATACGAAATTTGAGTAAAAGAACATGAGCTTCGATTAAAAGAAATTCCTCTTGCCACTGGGCAAAAAACAACCTCCACCCCCCCCGGAAACCGCCCATTGTCAAAGAGGATTTTCTCACTCTCGTGTCTTATGTGAGTGAAAATTACTTGAGAGGTAAAGGGCAAGCGAGTGTTTCCACTGCTGCATTGGGCTTATCTCAGTGATATGTGAAGGGTGCCATTAAATAGACCTGCAGACAGGAGGGACCTCGGTATTTTAAATAAAATATGCACTCGCACTAACGGTGTAAAAGTGAGCACCATTTGCACTAGTGACGTTTGCAGCAGCAACTTGGGAGAGGCACATTCTGCCCTTATCAAACTCAGCATTCCTCTGTTCGTAACCCCGGCCACCGCCACTGACTGCCGGAGTTCGGCAATGCACAGAGTACCCTAGCATTCTGTTTTCCACATTTAAAGAAGCAGCGGTTTTATGTTAGGCCCTTTCGTGACAGAAATCCGCCCACAAATATGCAGTCAATTCACTTTACAGTGGCTTCTGTGAAGCGCTTTGGGACGTCCTCTCGACGTGAAAAGCGCTATATCAAATGCAAGGATTATTATTATTATTATTATTTACAGCTACTGCTGTTATTTTTTAAATTGCCTGCCAAGGCACGAGCTGCAGTCAAGACCGCCAAGGAACGAGAATTCTGTTCCGTTTTGAAAAGGAGTTACTGCAAAAGGATCCTTTTCGTTACAAGGACGGCTGAGAATTCAGCGAACACCCACAAGTGTTAAGCCTCGATCGGCTTGTTCTTTTCATTGTGCCTGTAGTGCACGTTGCATGAGGGGCAGACTGCTGGGCTCGGATTAATTGAGACTTGAGGGCATTTTCTACGCAAAGGAGGTCATTCGGCACATTATGTCTGTGCCACAGAGAGGGGCAGAGACCTGAGTCCTCAATTATGCGAGGGTTGGACTGTCAGTCCTGGATTATAATGGGGTTAGAGACTTCAATCCTTGATTATGACAGTTAAAGAGTTTCTGTCCCGGAGTTTAGAAGGACAGCATTAAGATCCTTAATCCTACTTGGGTCCTTGTAATAATTGTAGAAACCCGAAAGTTCAGGTTGGGAAAATTGAGATATTTATTATATTTTTATTTGCATTTGGCTGCTAAGCAGAAGTTAACGAATCTGACTGAGCAAAGCACTTTCACACATCAGTCTAAATAAATAGCAGCTGGTATTTAATGGCAATAACGACTTGAAGCCTGACGTAATGTGGCCACAGTGAAACAATAAGGGTTCTGCCTCCACTCTTCCCACACATTTCACAACAACCGAGATCACTTTGCGCCAGGCGGTCTCCCACTGACCCGTCCCTTCGATAGCCCTTTCCCCTGCTGCTGTCTCTTAAGAAGCAGTGTTAAATGTTCTCTGGATAATCAAGTCCCAAACAATGCATTAAATGACTTGAAATCGGAATTATTGAAGTCGTTACTGATCCGTGTTTCACTCACTATGTGTCTTATACTGAAAGGAGAGGGTGCGAAAGGGAGGGAGGGAGGAGTGTGATGTGAAAGATCCGAACAAGATCTTTCATCGTATTTGGTTCCTTGTGCAACCGGAGAAACCCGAGAGCTCAAGTCGGGAAGTCGACAGACAACGTGAGGCCAGGAGCTTAGTCACTGCTCGTCTCCCCTCAATCAATGGGGATCTGGCTCCTCCACAAGCCGGGATAATGATTCGAAGCTATTATTCACTGTAATTCAGTACTAGCTGAGTGGTGCGGAATTTATATGATACCCACCCTCACAAAAATAATACACTGATACGCACATAAATAACTGCACGTACACACTATACAAACGTATGAAAAAAAACTGCACATACATACACACACACTATACGCAGACTTTGAAAACTGCTCATACAAACGACACACACACAGTCACCCAGAGCGTACACGTGCAGAAAATTACACACACACAACATACAAAAAACCTATCTAATACACACACGCACAAAAATCATACAAAAAAACCTACACACACACGCACAATACATGCAACAAATCGATACCCAAACTATACACGCACCCACACAGAAAACTACACACGTACATGTAGAGTCACAGGATTCCATTTGATTTACCTTTTCACTCCACGCCCAGAGTCCCACGCCTAGAAAGGCGATTCCCAGCAACTGGAAAACACAAATAATATGGACAACGGTTGGTTCAATTGGATCACAATCATGCTCTGAAGGGCAGCTGGGGAACCAGCAACACGGGATGAGGCAGCTTTCTCAATCCCAGGCGTAAAACACATCCACGATGGTATTCCAATGCATCACACGGTTTATCACAATTGAGCAGCTGATAAGTATTAGTTTGGGCAAGTGCCACTCTACCGTGGTCCATTCCCACTCTTGAACCTGACACGTGGACACCATCTGCTCTATATGATACCGGTATGAGACTGTTGGCTCAGTAAGTTAATCTACACAGATAAGGACTTGGAGACAATCTCGTTGATTGTTCTTAAAATTTTAAACCACGATAAAGGTCATGCATCTCAAAAGTCTTGCACCCCAAGTGCTACAATTCCAAACTGAACATGAACCACTGAATGATGATCCAAAGAGATTTGGATGATGTTCCAGCGAAATCCAAACTCGAGTATGAGCAAGTGTCTTCAGGAGAGAATGAGAAAGGCCAATTTATTTTATTATTAAGAAGAATGATGTGCCCAACTACAACTAACAAGCACACAGCAGGTCAATCAGCAGACAAGAGAGATAGATTACAGGTTATAATAATAATAATAACCTTTTGCATTTGATACAGCGCCTTATCACGTCTTCGGGACGTCTCAAAATGCTTCACTGTAAAGTGAATTGACTGGATGTTTTGTGGGAAAAACACGGCAGCGTCCTGCAAGCAGTTGTGGATTGAGTGACCAATTTATTATTATTATTATTATTCTTTTTGAAGGGATTATTACAGTGTTCGTAACCCACTGCTAGAGGCATGTGGAGTAAGGAAATTTTCTTGACATTTCACCCTGCCTGGGAATCGAATCCAGGTCCTCTCGCTTGCGAGGAGAGTGCTCTAACCTATACGCTACAAGTCTCCACGTGCAGGATTAAGGTTCAACTTAATCGCAGGTTAAAGACCACCATCGGCGCTCAGGCCTTCAGACTTTCTAGCCCACCCTTCGGATCTCCATCCAATAGCCCCTTCGCCTCGCCCCCTCCCTTCAAGGTCCGACTCAACACCCTTCCCCTTCGACCTCGCCTTCGGTCACCCTCCTATCCCTATACCCTTCCCAACCCTCCAGATCCCAACCCCCAGCTTGGGTGTAAATCCTGGACTATCCAACACCTTGGGACATCCTCTCGGCATGAAAGGCTCTATCCCTTCCCTCTCCCTCTCCCCTTGGCTCGTTGTCAGGCTTCGCTACTGTGAAGCGCTGTGGGGCACTACCCCACATGAAAGACGCTATATAAACACAAGCTGTGGTTGTTGTCCACAAATGTAATTTGCGTTGTTGTTGGTGGTGGTGTTGTGGTTGTTAACGTTTCAAGCGTGAGCCTTCAGCTCTGATTGAAGGGCTCCACCTGAGCCAACGTCAGCCGGACTAGCTTCCTCTTTCACGTGCTGAGCAACTTGCCGGCCATCTCTAGCGTTCTGGTGTTATTTCAGATCGCCAGCAATCGGCAGATTTATTCTCTTCTCTCCGCTGAGCACAATGACCGATTCACTGCCGGGTCTCGCAATAGGTTTCAATGAGGCTTGAAATCACCTCTCACATTAAGCCCAGCAATCAGATTCCTCCCACCTCCCCTCCCCACATATACTATGTGGGGAACCATATGACAAGCAATACCTCCTTCCTGTTCAGCTCAGCATTCAGTTCCAGGCCCACAGTTTCCCACACCTCACCACATTGGAGAGGCTGGAGGCTGTGCGATTTTTGTTAGCAGTGAATTCAAAGAGGAACCTATAATTTTTTGTGTGCTTAAATGCGTGTTTTTGGCCACTACGCCCCAAAGCTCTGGAACCGTCTTCCTCAATCCCTTCCCTCCTCACTTTCAAATCCCGCAATAAAAGACCTTCTCTTTTGATCGTGCTTATGGTCACCTCCCAACTTCCTCTCCCCCTGGCTCGGGATCAGACCCCGCCACTGTAAAGCGCTCTGGGACGCTTTCCCACGTGAAGGGTGCTATGTGAATACAAGTCGTCATCATTAAATCAAGGCTATGAGAGTTCCCCTTGCTTTAAAATACAGCAATTGTCTACAGCCCATCAAATCCAGAGCATCTTTGCAGTTTGCCGAATAAAGCTACACAACTTCACAGCATAAAATACGACGCGTGCTAAATTATTTATATTAGAAGCACGCGCTTCTTTCAGCTGACGTATGACCCGCGAGCTCCTTCTGTGTCCTGCAGCGTCTCGCTGTGCCATCGCCTCTTTGTATCTGCTCTGCACCCAGTTCCCCGGCAGATCAATCCAGTCAGCAAAGCTTTATTTACTGCGCTCCGAGGTGTAGAACCGTAGGCACTCGTGAGCGAGCGACAAGGATTGAATCCTCCGGTTCAATCGCAAGTTAACCTCGTGGCTGTTCATGGGGCCTTTGCTGTGCAGAAATTGGCTGTTGCCCGAACGGCAATCACTACATTTGACAGTAATTAGTGTGAATTACTGTGAGACATTTTGGGATTATAGTCTTTATAAAATGCAAGTCTCTCTCTCTCACTCTCTGAACTTTACTCTTCGAGATTCAGACAACTACATAGCACAGAAGGAGGCCATTCGGCCCATCGTGTCTGCGCTGGCTCTTTGAAAAGAGCTATCCAATTCAATCCCACTCCCCCGTTCTCTCCCTATAGCCCTGCAAACTTGACCTCCCCAAATAATTATCTACTTCTCTCCTAAAAGTTATAATCGAAGCGGCTTCCACCACCCTTCCAGGCAATGCATTCCAGATCCGAACAACTCGCTGTGTGAAAAAAATTTCACCTCACCTCCCCTCTGCTTCCTTCAATAACTATTTTAAATCGGCGTCCTCGGGGTTACCGACCCACCCGCCAGTGGGACACAAGACCCACCAACCCACTCAGCAATGACCCACCAACCTGGAAAACATTTTTTTTCGTTACAACACCGTCTCTGAGATATTGGACCCAGACAAGAGCTTTGTAGCTGAGCGGCATTGTACAGTAACTCGTAAACCACCGTATTTAACATCTGTTAAGAATCCTTGCCTTTGATATAGCGCCTTATCACGTCATCGAGATGTCTCAAAGCGCTTCACAGGATGTACTGTAATTGTTTGGCTGTGTGCTTCGCAGGTGAAAATTACTAGAATTCATCGGAAGGTACAGAGTAAGTAACTATGGTTATAGATAAATATGAACTGATCAGGGAATGTCAGAATGGGTTTGTAAAACATAGATCTCACTGACTAAGCAAATGGAGTTCTTTGATCTATAACTGAGGTAATGAAGGAGGATTGATTAAAAATGGTTTATATGGATTTTCAGAAGCCCTTTGATAAAGTTCCACATGAGAGATAACAGCTACAATTAAGTGGATTAGAATATAAAAGCACATTAAAAGTTTATAGCATGGCTCAGACTTTTTTTTCCCCAGAATATTCTGCTCTTACGAAGGATTCAAGTGTTCAGTCATGGTTCACTAGAGTAATATTTGGGATGAAGGGATTTACCTCTAATGAGAAACTGGGCCATCCCTAGTGTAGAAGAGATTACACAGTAGGTAATAATAATAATCTTTGCATTTGATATAGCGCCTTATCACGTCATCGAGACGTCTCAAAGCGCTTCACAGAATATACTGTGAAGTGAATTGAATGTATATTTTGTGGCCGAAACGTAGCAGCCAATTGCGCACAGCAGTCGTGGATTGAGTAACTGCTTTTTTTTGTATTATTGCCCCAGGAAAGTAACCCGTCAATCGACTAATAACCGGGTTGTCCAAGGTTTCGCCCTGCCCGGGAATCGAACCCGGGTCCTCTCGCTTGCGAGACGAGTGCTCCGACCACTACGCTGCAGAACTCCACTACAGGTAACCTGACTGAGGTGTTTAAAACAAGGAACGGAATTTTCACAGCTTGATAGCGATTGACTCCTCAATCTGGCAGAGGAAATGGGAGACCTCGGGAGAGACATCTCCTCAAGAGCAGACCGAGACATGAGATCAGAAAACAGTTAAGTGTTGTGAGACTGAGCAATGGTGCACTGTCCCAGATGGCTTCGGAAGTAGGGGTACAGTGGAAGCCGGTTAAGCCGGACACATCGGGGCCAGCCGTTCTGTCCGTCTTAAGTGGCGTCCGAGGTCAACTGAAGTTCCATTACTTCTTCCCGCCCAGCAGAGGAGTGACGGAGAACCCTCCTTCCATCTGAATGACAAATATACAGTACACCGTGCGTTTTATAGGGTCAGCGACAATCGATACTTCTTCTCAAAAAGGGGTTAAGGATCAATTACTCCCTACCTAGGCTCGAAAGACACTTAGTGAACTGGGAGAGTCCGTAACCCGACGCTTCTCATCACCCAGACTGTAATGGGATATACCAGCTGAAAGCGACTGTAGGTCACTTCCAATCAGGCTCCGGGTACGTTCAAACCCAACCGCAGGGAAATTAATACATTGACCTAATTGCTGGTAGGTTGCACATTTTTTTGTCTATTTTTTTTTAAAAAAAAGCAAGATTGTCTCACGAAGAAGATACAAACTGCGATCCCTGACCACAGCTAAAGAGGACAGTCGTACTACAGGTTGCTGCGGCTGCAGTGCTCCGGAGTAACTGTGTACCTTGTACTCAGCAACAGCGTACAGCGCAAGGGTTGCAATTTGAACCTGGACTAAAACAGACCCCGGTCAACGTAAGCTTCTCGTTGCAAGCGTGGCTCTCGGGAAGTGTTTTGTTACACACACAGGACAGTATCCGAACAGACATCACCAGTGCCTCCAAACCATCCTAACCCGCCCATCCTAATCCCCCTCCCTATTCCCTTCTCCCTCGCGCGTGAATCATGAACGACACGCAGCGGGAAAGCTTGCCAGACAGTCATATCGATGGCAAGCTGTGCGGTTTTTGCTGGCTCCAATCCAGCAGTCACCCCCGACAAACACTCTCGGGTTCCCAAGGCTTGGCTCTTATCTAATAATTTCCAGAATTAGGTAAACAGGATGCGTTCCTCCAGGGAGAGGGTGCGGAGTCCATTCCAACAATCTATCTCTGGGATTTCTACGCGCAGGAGGTCAACCGACACCTGGTTGACTCCCCCCCAAAAAAAATCCCTTTTAATGTATAATACCTGTTCGTTACTGTACAACAGCTGATGGTTAAGAACTCGCCAGTTTTTAAAGGCAGCGCTTTCAGAGACTATTTAAAAGCACTGCTAGCAAAAGGATCAATGCCGTATCCAAACAAACCTTCACCACAAATTCAGGGCCACTGAAATAAGGCCTTAAGGAGCAGTGCGGAACAGACAGAGACTCGAATTCAAGATCCTCATCCTCACCTACAAGGCTATCCACGGCCTCGCTCCCTCCTACCTCTCCGACCTACTATCCCCCTACCTACCTGCCCGTACCCTCCGTTCCTCTGGCTCCGGTCTGCTCCACATCCCCCGCCCCAACCGCCCTACCATCGGTGGTCGGGCCTTCAGCCTCTCAGCTCTGGAACTCTATCCCCCAGTGCCTTCGCCGCTTCCTCCCTTTCCTCCTTCAAGGCCGGTCTCAAAACCTTTCTCTTTGACCGAGCCTTCAGCTCCCCCTCGACTCTCTACCCCCTCCTCGCTCCCTCCCTTCCCTCCCCTCACTCTGACCATTTCCCCCCAATGCTCGGGTCCTGACCCAACTGTCCAGCGTTTTGGGACGTCCTCCCGACGTGAAAGGCGCTCAATAAATGGAATCTTGTTGTTGTTGTTGTGTCTTAAGTCACCTTTGTTATTGAAGTAATACGGATAACCATAAGTTATTAGTCCTGACTTCCCTGGAAATCTTGATCAAACGAGGTCACGCTAAAAAAAAAAAATGTGGGTACATTATGTGAAAGGCTTTGTAATTATAAACCGAAAAGCATCTGGCGTGCTATTTTTTTAAAAAAAAAAGACGCTTTTGGTCAGATGATGGCACTGCGGTTTCTATGAAGAAGTTTAACGTCTCAGATTTCATTTTAATTACATCTGCTATTGATCTCTTAATGAAAGTCGGAGGAGAACCAACACCAATTTCTGCAGAGCAGAATTAGCAGATGGTCGACGACGCAGTGATGGGACAAAAGAGTGCCGTGAAAGGGAAGGAATCGGGTCACCGTAATTTGGCACAAACCAGAACACTGTACAGCAACTTTTCTCATTCGTGCCCATTTGCAGCGGTCTATCCCAATAGCCTATTGGTAGGGTGGGGGACACCAAACATAAGGCAACGGACCTCAAAGCCACACTTTACTCAGGCTTTATTGTGACGCTCTTGTTTACTGATTTATAATTCAATGTCTCGTCCTCTGAGTCAGGGGGCAACTAAACAAATAACCCCAGCGTATTAATCTGTAAGGTGCATCAGTCTGTAAAATTATTTCATGCAGCTTCAGATTACATTTTCTTAACTTGCTTTAGTTACATTTATACAAAATACAGGATAGTACAACAAATATCTAACCCCCCCCCCCCCCGGCCAGGTCTAACGTGCAGTATTTCTTAACAGGTTTACATAGAATTACATGAACTGTACAACGCAAAAGTTTCCCTTGAAATCTGTTAGTGGCTGCGTTATATTTATACCCACAACCTTCTGACTTAAAGGCACAAGTGCTACCAACCGAGTCAGGCTGACAGAATTTCCCTGCAAATGATGTATAGATATGGAAATGCAAGAGCTTCTCACCACAGGTTTGTTTGGTTGGCTTTGGTACTCGGTGACATAAACATTACCAAATACGATCACGTATACTTTTGGCTTTCCCTTCCTCTAACGTCCCTCCTCTGGGACACCAGGTGAAATTCCCTTTGCTCTTCGAACAGTGCCACGGGATCTTTAACGTCCACCTGAACAGGCAGACGGGACCTGGGTTTAACGTCTAACCTGAAGCACGGCACCTCCGACAATGAAACACACCCCCCCCAGCACTGCATTGGAGTGTCAGCATAAACTATGTGAGTTCAAAACCTAACGTGGGGCTTGAACCCACAAGCTTTTGAGGCAAGAGCCTTAATAACTCAGCCAGGCTGAAGGACAGTGAAGGAAATAGTGAAATATTGTATTTCTTTCCCCCCATAAAAGACAAGATGGCCACTCCATGTTCACAATGTTCTATTTTAAGGCACCCAGTTCAGTACTAGGTACTTGGGGGCAAAACCCAGTGCCGTCCACTACCAGTGGACTCCAACAAAGAACTACTATGTCACCTTTAAACCTTGGCGTCTTTTTACCATTAGGAAGTGAGCAGGGGGAAGGGTTGTGCTTAAAAAGGGTTGTGCTTAACAAGCAATGTAACTGGGAGGGTTAAGTGCGAAATATTAATCTTCCGCAGAATCTCTGAGCTATAAAGTGACTTTGCCTTCAAACTGAAAGAGAGACAGCCCTTGTGACAGCTAATCTCATAGCCCTGCGCTCCTGACGCACACCATACACTTAGTGATTCCTTTCTCTCTCCCTCCTCCACTCCAAACCCCTCCCCACTCCATCATCAGAAATTAGTGCAATCACCTTTCCATACAGAGGTAATTGGAGGCCTGTAACGTATTGGAGACCTGGGTTGGGTTCCTGGGCAGGGCAAAAAGTTAGGGAAGTTTCCTTACTCCGCACGCCTCTGTTTACCTAGCAGTACGTAGGAAGCCAGCTGTTTAGTCGATTGGCGGATCACTTTTTCGGGGTAATAATCCCTTCAAAAAAATATATAAAAATAAAAAATGTGGTCGCTCAATCCACGACGGTTTATGTGGACACCGCTGTGCGCAATTGACTGCCGCCTTTCGCCCACAATTCGCTTTACGGTATATTCTGTGAAGCGCTTTGAGACGTCTGTAAGATGTGATGAGGCGCTCTATCCAATGCAAGGATTATTATTATTATCAATATTAACAAATACCCATGCGCACACTAACAAAAACTGACAACGCTAAGTGCAGGGAATTCTCAAGACGACAACAGTTTGTAAATTAAGCCTCGCACGTGACCCTCTGTCAAGCGAAGCTCTCATCACACCAGCTACGATGTGGTAAAGTCCTCGCTGGGGACGAGATACATCGAAGTGACTATCTTAATTTTACGGGGGGGCTGATTTCCGCCTGCTAAAGAGCAGTGCTATTTCTTCCCCACAACTGGGAAAGTGCTGATTTGGCCCCCGGGTCCTCTTCGGGTGGGAGTTCCGTGCTGGAACTGGCTTGAACACCTGCAACCGTGTCCCAGCACTGTGACTTCCTGAGCCTCCATCACAGGCTCCGATGTGGGCCAGTGACAACGGCAATAAGGCCATTTATCTCATTTCTCCCTCTAGCCCGGTTGGGAGCTCCGCACACCCGACTCAAATCTGAAAACCTATCATGCTAAATGAGCTTGCTGCCCTCTCTTTGTTACACCCCAAAAACATATATATTTTGCTGGACGCTGGCTAACCCCTGGATGTCTGGTAAATCGCACCAAAAGCGCCTGGCCCCGAATCAGCTGTTGTAAATAATGTTGGAAATATACTTGTTAATTCGCATGAACGTCCGTTCACTTCAGGCAAAATGCAGCACCGGATGCACTCACTCGGGCGTTCTGTGCCTCCGAGCCTTCAGCCACGAAGGGGCTCTGGGACGTAGATGGAAGAGGTCAAATTGCGATTGACAGCGGACTCCAGGCGTTCACAAACCCCTGGAGTTGGGCTGTCAATTAGTGGAGGGGGTGGGTGGGGGCGGAGGAACGGGGAAGGGAGGGAATTGACTGACACGGTGGTGTCCATCCAATCCCAAGCGGCTCCCACCTGCCAATCACCTCAGCGCCGCGGTTAATGGATCCCCTTCCTGTCCAATGGGAACGGCAATGGGAAGGAGGAAGGTATTTGGTTTAAACTCGGACACCTCTTAAATCGGACAAAATGGCTGCCCTTGATGCATCCGGCTTAACCCCCTCCACTACACACACACACACACACACACACACACACACAGTCTTTATAATAGACGTGTGCAGAGAATCTGCTCACGTATATTAGAATAGAAATGATCCTCTTACTTCCGATCCAAAAAAAAAACACGCTCCAAATAATCAAGTCACACTTTTCGCATCGTCCCGTTCCAAACCATTCACCTCCCCTCGGTGCCTGTTTCCTCCCACCCAACGTTTTTTTTTTTTAAAAAATCAACTCCGAAAATAGGACACTGCGTAATCCTGCCATCGCAAAGTATTTTGAGAGCCGGCTGAGAAGCGACGGGGATAACATGGCCTCACCTAGTTTGTCACAGCTACAGAAACACACTCTCCAACTCAAGACGTCGATGCAACGTTTCCAAGGAAACACATATGCGGCCAATTTCGTGCAACATCGATAGTACAGTGGCACATGTACAAATTTCAAGAGTTGGATCAGAGAAGCGCAGTAAAGAACCTGTGCTCCCAATCACTGTCCACGGATCCCTGCAGTTCAGGGAAGGGTAGAGACCTGACAATGGAAACGGTACAGATTATTTTGTTTGCTCTGCCAATATCGATCAGAAACAAGTCTTTTTTCGACACGACAATTTTGCAGCTGTGATTAAAGCTGGGCGTCATCCTATTATGAACTAGTAAATTGATGGGTTTAGAGCTGCAGAGGGCAAATTCAGGACAGATACAAGTTAGTTTGCCCATGGCACTCTAATACAATAATAATAGTTGAAGACGAAGAACTCCTTCAAAAAGAAAACAATAATACCTCGGTCACTTCAATCCACGACTGTTTGTGGGACGCTGCTGTGTGCAATTGGCTGCCGGGTTTCGCCCACAAAATATACAGTCAATCCACTTTACAGTATATTCTGTGAAGCGCTTTGAGACGTCTCGAAGACGTGATAAGGCGCTATATCAAGTGCAAGGATTATTATTATTATGAATAATAACGCGTGCAGTACCAGAAATACAGCAGCATAAAGTAAATAAAATAAATAGGATGCTTAGCACGCCAATTGAGACTTTGTTTTCATCCATTCCCCTTCCAGTCTCCAGCAGGAGAAACCAACGACCGTTTCCACAGATGTTGCAGCAGAAAACAAGGCCAATTCTGGACAGGCAAAACATATTTGGCATTCTGAGGAGCAGCAGGGAGGAAGAAACAGCCAAGAAGACTACATCCAATTTAGCACAGATTGCGTTCCAAAACTGGACTGCGCGTTCTGATCCTTAGCCCCCGTAGTCTCCTTATGGTGCAGTTAGTCATCGGATTGGGGTGTAACCCGTGCTTTTTTTTATTTTGAACAAAAATGGGATTCCTTACAAAACCGTTCCAACTCCGAATTCGAGTTCCAGTGACTTGGTGTGCCTTCCTGACAACGGCCAAAAGACTTGTTCCCACTTGTGCAAATCAGATTGCGCAAACCTCATGAAGAAATACCGCCCATTAGACCGCACGGCACAATTAATCAACAGCTGTTAGGATCAAGAACATATGAACGCATGGCTGATTTCCCTAGAAAGCAAGGAAATCACAAGGGGGAAATCAAGCAATGTAGCACAGAAATCTCACTGTTTCCACAAACCAAGCTCCCCTTCCCTTCCTCGCAACTACTTGGAAACTTTATAATTTGTCCTCATTCCAGCAACAGGATTTCCAATCCACTGTCAGAAGGATCCCAGGGCTCTTTTCCCCTCTCTCTCTCTCTCTCTCTCTCTCTGCAGCAACTTGGATAAATTCTGACAGCTTAACAATAGTTTGGACGACTTCCCAGCCAACCACAAAGTGACATGTGGCAATTTTCCACGTTAAAAAAAATAACCCCAAGTTATCTGCCAGAAAATATTGTGCGGTGGAGCCTGATTATATCTTGGGTTTTTTTTTCTCTCCTTTCGGTTTTCTCCCCTCCGCTTCCCTCTCTTCTTCAAGAGTGGTTTTAAGTCCCTTTCCCCTCATTTACCGCGGAACGATTCCATTATTGATTGGCGTCTTTCGGTGCCTAGGTTTCTCGGAAAGCGAAAGACCTGGGTTCGATTCCCAGCAGGGCGAAAAGTTGGGCAAGTTTCGTTATTCCACACGCCTCTGTTTACCTAGCGGTAAGTAGGAACCTGGTTGTTAGTCGATTGGCTGATCGCTTTTCTGTGGGAAATGATTCCTTCAGCAACAAAAAAATTGGTCACTTCAATCCCCCGACTGTTTGTGGGGACGCTGCTGTGCGCAATTGGCCGCCGCGTTTCGCCCACAAAAATACACAGTCAATTCACTTTACAGTATATTCTGTGGAGCGCTTTGAGACGTCTCGAAGACGTGATGAGGCGCTGTATCAAGTGCGACGATTATTTATTATTATTTATGTTTCTGGAACAGAAAAACAAAAATATGGTTTAGGCGAACGACCGACAGTTCTCAAATGTGGTATCCAGCCCTCGACGCCCAAAAGGCTGGACCTCCCTTAAGCTGACACTTCCGGTTTTCTAATTGCTTCTTGTTCAAAATCAGGACAAGAGCAGCTCCGTCTTAGCCTTCAATTGTCAACCGGGAAAAGCCCGAGAGTGAACCCGCACCTCTTCGCAGGATATACCGTAAAGTGGATTGACCGTGGGCAAAACCCAGCAGCCAGTTGCGCACGGCAGCGTCCCAAAAACAGTCGTGGGTTGAATGACCAATGTGAATTTGTATCCGTCTTAAAGAACTGGCACAGTTAGAAACTTTGCTTTAGATAATGAGAGGAAGATCAGAGGGACAGAGGGAGCTCGACGGAAATGTGGATATTGTGTTCCAGCAGTAAGAGTCGGAACAATATCTACTCAAACACCAGAATCAAAGCAGCCAGTCATTCTGCCCAGGGGGCAGTCATATAACAGGGCAACGCCAAATGAAACTCTTCCTACAAAGCACGAGTGTATTCAGCATATCCGGTATCTCTGTGCCTCAGCACATCTGCCTCCTGTCAGCTCGTACTCAGTGCTATCAGAAGCTGCTTCACGCCTGATACTGTCGCTGGAAAACGAAGAGCGAGTGACAACAGCTTCTATTTACATAGCACCTTTCCCACAAAGAATATCTGAGCGCTTCACAAAATGAGATTAATTAGTAAAGGTGTAGCAAACAAAGGTGGGATTTAAAGCTTTGACACGGCTGAACAGCGAAATGGTAATACGTTAGCAGAATGATCTTAGAAAGAAGATAGGAAAGAAGCCTATTGTCCATAGAAACCTCATCGCTCTATTATAAGGTGGGGTCCCAGTGCCTTGGCTCTCATCATCCTGCACCCCATACTCTCCAGAATTAGGTAAGCAGAATGTGTCCCTCCAGGGAAGAGAGTGCACATTCGATTCCAGACACAAATCAATTCTGTTTGTAGGTGGCGTATATACCTGGAACTCTCAGTCTGGTTTGAATAAGGAGCTGACGAGTTTCTGCCTGGCTAACCCAACAAAAACAGAGGGTAACAGACAGAAACTCAAGCAGCGTGTGAGAGGGAGAGAGAGAGAGACACACACGCACACGCACACACGCACACAGACACTCGGAGACACATAGACACACAGACAGTCAGAGACACACACACACACACACACACAGGCAGACAGACAGACAAAGCGAGAGAGAGAGAGACACACCCGACGACAACAACTTGCATTTATACAGCGCCCTTCGCGCTCAGTGGCGTCTCACACACAAACACACGCACAAATAGACCGACACACAGCAAGAGAGGAGAAAGAGGTAGCAAGAGAAACAGACAGAGAGAGAGAGAGAGAGACGGTCAGACACACAACACAGAGAGAGAGAGAGAAGAGAAAGAGACAGCGAGACACAGGAACATACAGAATCCTCTGCGCACAAACCGTTTGATTAAAAGCTGATGAGACTGTTCCCCACGTGTGGAGTTTAGGAAACCCGCTCTGCTGTTGTCCTCCCTATAACACTGCTGGGAGGGGGTGGCGGGGAGGGCAGTTAGGATATAAGAGAGCAGATCATTCTTCACCTTATAAGATTGGCACATAAAGCAACGCTGCGTAGCAATGCTTTATAATAATAATAATAATAATAATAATAATATCATTATTTTACTCCAAGGCAAGTGTAGCTCTGCAACACTGTGTTTTGTCGTTAACAGTGGGACGTTCTTCGACTGGCTTCCGTATTGACAAGCTCTGGGACTACTGCAGCTGAATCCTGATAAATGTGTAAATTGCTTTGCTTTGTAATAGATGAAGCTGGCGCTCAGATCAGACATATTGAAGCTTTCCGCTGATAACTTGGTAGTTGAAAGGGCCAACGCCATTAACACCCGATAAAATGACAGCGCTGAAGCCTTCAGCACTCTGATAGCAGTCTCTGTGTAAAAGGGCCTAAACCCACCTCTGCCCTGGATAATTCGTGGCTTTTAGTGAATTCAAACTAACCTGTGTGAAGGCCGCTATATAAATGCAAGATGGAAAAATAATGGATGAGCTGAAAAATACCCAAGCAAGCACGTGTGAAGTCAAATGCTCAGCCCTGAATTACCATTCAGATTACTTATTCTATGCATTTTTTACTTCATTTGGACAATTTCACATGCAGTGCCCAGTTGAAGGCAATTAGGAACATAGGAACAGGGGGAGGCCATTCAGCCCCTCGAGCCTGTTCTGTCATTTAATTAGATCATGGCTGATCTGTACCTCAACTAATTTCAATTTCCTGCTTTCTCCCCAAAGCCGTTAATACTCTGACCTACTAAAAATCTATCACAACAACAACAAGATTCCATTTATAGAGCGCCTTTCACGTCGGGAGGACGTCCCAAGGCGCTGTACAGTTGGGTCATGACCCGAGCATTGGGGGGAAACGGTCAGGGTGAGGGGAGGGAAGGGAGGGAGCGAGGAGGAGGGAAATGGTCAGGGTGAGGGGAGGGAAGGGAGGGAGCGAGGAGGGGGGAATGGTCAGGGTGAGGGGAGGGAAGGGAGGGAGCGAGGAGGGGGTAGAGAGTCGAGAGGGGAGCTGAAGGCACGGTCAAAGAGAAAGGTCTTGAGACCACCGGCCTTGAAGGAGGAAAGGGAGGAAGCGAAGGCGAAGGCACTGGGGGATGGAGTTCCAGAGCCTCGGGGCTGAGAGATCAACCTCACTCTTGAAGGTGTGGATGGATCCAGCATCCATGGCTTTTTGGGGGAGAGAATTCCAGATTTCTACCAGCCTTTGAGTGAAAAAATGCTTCCTGATTTCACTCTTCAATGGCCTGGTTCTAATTTTCAGACTCTGCCCCCCTTGATTTGGAATTCTCCCACCAGAAGAAATAGTTTCTCTGTATCTACTCTATCAAATCCCTTTATCATCTTAAATACCTTAATCAAATCACCCTTCAACCTTCTAAACTCAAGGGAATACATCCAAGTTTACGCAGCCTTTCCTCGTAACTTCCTTGTCTCTCGCTTGCGAGGCGCGTGCTCTAACCGTTGAGCTACAGGACTCCAAAATCAACAGTAACACAGAACACAAGGCAACGAAGATCACTTCTTACTGTCTGACTGTATGAGAAGGTGCTCATAAGATTGGTTCAGACAAAGAAGGTCTTTCAGCCCATCTGATCTCATCCTTCCATCGTCCTCTCATAAAAATATCGAGAGGTATTTGTAATCAGTTGTGTCCTGGCACAACCACTCTTCCTGGAAACCTATTGCAATCATTAATTACCTTCTGAGTAAAGAAATACTTTCTGGTTGGTGTGTGTCCTGCAATTGCCTTTAACAAGTCCAAACCCGTATCCTAGTGTTTGTTCTAGTGTCTTATACTGGACTTCTGGCCATGTGTGGACATCTCCAATTCCAGTGCACTGCTCTCTGCAGCCACGAGACAACACACTTAACAAAGGTGAATGCATTTCCCCTATGCGTCAAAGTTCTACCAAAATGTCGCCCACCCTGTATCATTATTATTATTATTATTCTTATAACAATTCATTCCTTGCTGCTCTCCAGTGTAAAGCTACTGAATAATAATGAGCAGAGCGCAGAATTCATTGCAGTCAGAAAGTCTTACAAGAAACTTTTTAAAAAATGTTCCGAACCGCTCCATTTGCCGCTGGGAAAAGATTCGGGGCACTCTCATGCAAGAGAAAAGCTGTAGTTTAATCTAACTGCCCGCCTGCATGTTTTCCCCCCCCCCCAACCCCCCCACCCCTGCGACACAGTGTTCGGAGCCATTCAACAGAGTCTCTGTTGGGAGGAACAATCCTCTATTGTACAGGATATCATTTGGAATTCTCAGCTAATTTTTCCGGTGGAGGCTGAAACACACAAGAGTATTCATCAACATAAAGGCTTCCATTACGTTCTGGCACCCACATCAGAGGCTTTTCTGGTTCATTTCATACACATATACTGTACTGTAAATGGCACGATGCCCCCAAGCTGCCTCTCAGCTCCACTCTCATACTTCGGTCTCTTTCGCCCTTTTTGTCTTCACCAAACCTCGTCGCCACTTCATACGTCTCAATGCGCTTCACAGGATACACCGTAGGATTCTGCGACCGCGGGTGAGCTTGTGGGGGAACACGGCAGTCAATTTGGGCACCAGGATGCCCCACAAACAGCAATTGGGTGATTGACCAATTTTATTTGGAGGGAATTGTTGACTGAGACACTGAGAAAAACTCCCTTCCCTTTTCAAGTACCTTTAATCTACTCTGTTAGCACATGCCACTAAGACACGCATCCTTTTAATATTAAGATGAACATTGATAGGTTTTAAAAACTAACACCACTGGTTTCCCATCTCGGGACAACAGGGGGTGGAGAAAAGGTTCATTTCTTGCTCAATCATTAATCTTCCCTATTAAACATTCTGCAGAATTGTTAACAAAAAAAAATGAGGAATCTTGGAAGACTCGTGAACCATTGCCTCTCTCTTTAAACTGAGAAACTCAACTGATGTGTGTAAGAGAGAGAAACTAAGCAATAAGGTGACCCTAAGCTTGGCTTTAAAAGCCTGTAGCTTGTTGGAGGAAGAGAAAGAGTTCCGCAGGTTTTAGGATTTTTAGGTCTGGAATGGATTAACTTAGAAAAAGCACATGATGATTTAAGGAGGCAGCAAGGCAAAAGAACATGTAGGATGGGGTGTGTATCTGGGCTTTGGAAAGACATTGTAGGAAAATTTAGAGGATCAAAGACCAGATCGATTACTTAGAAAAAGATAATATTGCAACGCAGAGAGAGACAGACGGAGAGAGGGGTGAGATAGCAAGCAACATGGCTGAACTTGAAGCCAGTCCTTAAGATATCGTGATCAATATCTCTTCGGCTGCTTGCTGTGCCTTATTTGGAAACATAAACAAATGTGCTCAGCTTGACAAATATTGCAAAAACGAGAACTTTCCATTCCTAACCCAACATAATTGAAAACAGCCATCTGGCCAGGAGCCTATCGGGCACCAAATAAAAACCAAGGACTTTATCAAAGACCGAGGAGCCTCAACTCATGGCCACCAAAGTGCCACCAAAGGACAGGTGGAGTCCTGTAGCTCAGTGGTTAGAGCACTCGCTTTGCAAGCGAGATACCTGAGTTCAATTCCAGGCAGAGGGCGAAACCTTGGGCAAGTTTCCTTACTCCACACAGAGCCTAATAATAATCCCTCCAAAACCAAAAAAACAATAATAAATTGGTCATTTTCAATCTACGACTGTTTGTGGGACATTGCTGTGCGCAATTGGCTGCCGCGTTCGCCCACAAACATACAGTCAATTCACTTTACAGTGTGTTCTGTGAAGCGCTTTGGGACGTCCTCCCGACGAATGCAAGGATTATTATTATTATTATTATCTCCTACACCTCTGCCCTCGATTCCCCTACGTGAACACGATAAAGCAGGTGGCAGCATCGGGAAGGGACCACAGTGAACGGATGGGAGAAAGGAACAAGAGAAGAAGCAGAGCTACAGCAAAGGAAAGTGAACCAATGAATAATGCACCAGCCTGTAGGCTCTGAGTGTTTTACACGCAGAGGAGACAAGGTATCACTGAAGACAGTTACGATCGTTGGTAATTTAATCGCTAGATCCGTATTTTGTTCCTCTCGAACCCAAATTAGACGCTCAAATCGTCCTCTACCACCTCCCGAGTTTCTGTTTATCGAAGACTTGCAACTCGACACTGGATTCGTAATTTGCCCTTCACTCGAGTTGTAGCTTCCTTGCGGCTACCAAATGGGGAGTACGGTCACAGCCTAGAATGGGCTATAGATTCGACAGAGCAGCTGTGACCATCGTTACACGAAGAAGTAGCTTGATGCACAAGGGTCGACATTTAGCAGGTTGCCTCCTCCACACAGTGTGTGTAACCGCACCGGCATTCAAAGGCCACAGAGCTTAGCTAAGGAATGCAGCATTTCTACTCCACAGGCAAGTGTTCTTTCTGGAGTACACTCAGGCATTCGGCAAAGCATTTCTGACCTGTTTTGTAACTAGCGCAGCTGGTAACACCTCAATCAGCCACCAGCAGGACTCGGATCAAACAGAATAGCACCAACTCGGCATTTCACTGGAACTGCTTGAAATACTGAATATCTAATTGTGAACGAAGAAGAGCCATTAGCACAAATTCAACACACTTGTTTGTGCCCACTATTTTTCCCTCCAAACTTTAAACCAAATGCACGTTACAAAGTGAGCATACAATGAAGCACAAAACCTTCGCTCCTCTGAGCAGATGTTTGGATGAGATAAGCTGGGGAACAGAAGCCAAGGGGGAAATAGCAGCTGTACACAAATATGTGCAACTTCAAATTAGTATTCAAAGAGCAGAAGAGATGGGAATTTCTGTAACATATCATTCCAGACTTTGGATTATGTTCTGTTTGCACGTGAATAATATATATATATATATATATATAAAAAATCGTTGCATTAGATATAGCACACTATCACATCGTTGAGACGTCTCAAAGCGCTTCACGGAATACACTGTAAAGTGAAGGGACTGTATTCTTCGTGGACGAAACATGGCAGCCAATGGCGCCCGGCAGCCTCCCACAAACAGCCGTGGATATTTGTTGAGAGCAATGGAATGAATGAGAGGGCGAGGAGAGTGAATCATGAGCTGAATCATGAGCCTGGGACTGCAGGGTGGTCATTTCACTCAAAATATATAGTCTGCCTGCTGTAGTCACTGCTTCGGTACATTCCCACCGCCCTTGTTTCATTTAAGAAACAGCTCGCCGTTGTGACGCGAAGACAGCAGAGGGAGCGTTCTCGAAGAACGAGTTCAAACCGGCCGAATGGGCCTTCTTCACCCAAACCGAATCTCTTGCCATTTACTTTGATCGGCTGCTCTCCGATCTCTTGGTGCCTCTCGCAGGACATCCGCTAAAGCCCGAAACCATCTCGACCGGCGATCAGGACAAGACTACTCCCTCGTCTGTAGGAAGTCTGGCTCTTTTCTGGCTTGCACGCATCATTACTTGTGGCGTTGATCATCGCTGCTGATCCTCGATCCTCTCCCAAACCCGTTTGACGCCACTTTTCCTTCTCGGCGCCCTTGCCAGCCTCGAGGGTGAATTTCCCTTGAGGCTGCTCAACGTGGGCACATCGGGGCCGAGCCCGAACCTGTCCTCAGCTGATCTGACATGGTCGCCTTCACAGCAGGGCCCAGTTCGTTGAAGAATCCCACTTCTTTACCTCTCCTCTCCCCTCAGTTCCAATACCGTTGCTGTTCTAACCTGACTCGCCAGCATCTTGGTTGGATCACTCGCCTCTCAAGCCAGAGGAGCCGGGTTCGATTCCCGGGCGGGGGGGGGCAAAACCTTAGGGAAGTTTTCTTACGCCGGCAAGCCTCTGTTTAGCTATCGGTAAGAAGGGACCCAATTGTTAGGTGATGGGCGGATCACTTTCCGGGGGTAATAATAATCCCTTCTAAGAAATAATAATAGTAATCCCGTCATTAAATTCACGACTGTTTGTGGGGACGCTGCTGTGCGCAATTGGCTCCCCCGTTTCGTATACTGCCAACTGAATTGACTGTATAATTCTGTGAAAAGTTTTGAGACGTCTCGAAGACGCGATAAGGCGCTACATCAAATGCAAGGTTTATTATTAACTGCTGCCTGACAGCAAAAAACACCCCCAGACATTGCACTGATACCCATGTCAGCAGCATGAGTGACCGGCATTAGTACTCCACCGCGTATGCGATTGGAATGTCAACCATTTACTGTGCTCGTTCCCACATTCACAGCATTGCTGCTTTCGTGATCCAAAGCAAACGTAGACCGTTTTTGTTTCAAAAGCAGGATTAGACCCTGTCTCCCATCCATATTGTTTCCGGTGCCTGTGCATTTATCTTGCGGCAGAGAGATTTCCTGCCCAATCTCACCTTGCCTGGCTAGTGTGCCTTCCCTCTTCGCTGAACCACAAGCAGTTCCAATGCAATTGAGGTCACAAATGCAATCAACGTAAACCAATATGCAAAAGAAGGAAGAAAGGGAGGAAGCAAAAGACAGAGAGAGCTATTCAACTTTCATTCAACTCACAAAGATATGGTTGATTCCTACTGGGATCCAGTTTGTGAGACTTGCAAAGGACTTCATCAATTTAGCAATGCTGACAATCCTGATGTGCAGTATATCTCTAACTCGTGCTGACAAACCTGTTGTACAGTGTGTACATCTCAGATCACTCTTACAGAACAAGATGCAAAAGCGCAGATAAGGAAAGAGTATTAGGCCAATCAATTCCCATCCTTCCAACCAAATCCTAATCTATCAAGTGCCTTTACCTCCTGGGCAACCCTCCACAAAGGCATGTCTCAGTCCCCAAAACATAAATTACAGAATATTCATCCACCCATACTTCTACACTATTCAAATCTGGCCTCTTTTCCCTCCAAAGGCAACACATCTCTCTGGACTTACCCTTATATCGTCCAATACTGTACACAAGGAGATACGTTCACCTACAAAGGCAAAGTCACTACACTTTACAGTGAAGTCCTGTGACACATTTTCAGATATTCTGATGACGTGATAAGGAGCTACACTGAATGCAAGGATTACTGTTTTTTGAAGGTGCTGTTCCAACATTTATTGCTTGTTAGGAGTTCTACATCACCAGTGTCCTGTGGGAAAAATAACAATTCTGATCTCTAGTTTCACTACATTCCTGAATATCATCCGTAGCATGTCTTCCTCTGATAACTGCGCATCTCAAATTGTAATAAAAAAACTAATAATAATCCTTGCATTCGACACAGCGCCTTTCATGTCGGGAGAACGTTTCTAAGCACTTCACAGGATTTACTCTAACGTGTAACGATGTGGGTTTTGTAGGCAAATAGTTATGTGTGGTCAGATGAAAGATTATGCACAGTTTGGTACATCTGGAACTATTGCCAATGTGGTTTCAGGTCATTTGTTTCACGTTCTGTATCACATTTTATCCCCAGCACTTGATTGTGCTCTGTATGGTTCTCAGAATGGACATGGCTCAATTAAATGGACACACAAAACAGGCACACATATAGGACGGTGGCAGGACATTTCCCGTCTTACAATACTCATACCCTTCAGAGTCTACTTCCAGGCTTGTCAGCATTGCACACGCTCTGCATTGAATGAGTTGGACGTGCCCACTGCTTGTCTTGATTTGATGCTCCGGTTCGGAAATCAGTCGTTCCATTCACCTATTTTTAGCCAGCAATGAGAGCCAAGCCTCCTCCAGCTTGTGCAGCCCTCTCTCGTTCCAGAATCTAGCACACACGCGAGCTACAGCACACGATAATAATCAGAATAATATAATAATAATCCTTGTATTTGATGTAGCGCTTTTCACGTCTTCTAGACGTCTCAAAGCGCTTCGCAGCGTACACTGTAAAGTGTATAGACTGTATATTTGTGGGCGAAACCCTGCAGCCAATTGCGCACAGCGGTGTCCCACAAACAGTCGTGGATTGAAGTGACCAATTTATTATCGTTTTTTTTTTGAGGGATTATTATCAGGCTCTGTGTGGAGTAAGGAAACTTGCCCAAGGTTTCGCCCTGACCTGACGGGAATCGAACCCAGGTCTCTCGCTTGTGAGGCGAGCGCTTTAACCACTGAGCATTGATGGTTAAGAATTCATGAGCCTGCACAAACCCAGGGTCACGTATTAGATGCCCAGCTTCTCGTTTCTCCACGGTCTTTCAACTGAAGAGCCCTCCTCCCAAGGTAGTCATGCTGACACATTTCCCTTTTTTGTCCCAGTTGCGACAAGTATCTCATTCTATTTCAGTGGCCCCATTGCATATATTTCTCAATGTCTCTCAGTATTCCCACGTGAAATGCTTGAAGTTCAATGCAGTCACTCAGTTGGTTTGGGGATTTTGCTCAATAGCAAGATTAGACAACCTGGAGCTCTCTGAGGAGATTCAGAGGGGATTTTATGGAGGTGTTCGACATTGTAAATAGGATTGAAAAAGTAAATCCAGAACAATACTTTAGGACGCACCAGAATAATAGAGCAAGAGGCCAAAGGTTTAGGATTGTAAAGGGCAATTTCAGGATAGATACCATGACGTTTTTCATAAGAATTTAGACCAAAGTCCATCTTAATTCACTTTCCAGCATCCTGGCCATCACTTGACGGGTCGTGTCCCAAACCACATACTGTATCCTGAGCTATTATTTTCCAGCAGAAACCTATCTAATTTGATCTTGAAACAAATGACATTGTCTGCTTCCACTGTCTCCCTAGGGGGCCAGTTCCTCATAACCTTACTACTCGCTCACTGATGTAGTGTTTTCTTTACCGAGCCAGACTGACACATGCACGCAGTTGTCTTATTATCCAGCAACTGATTCCAGCAAACCCGAAATCCAATGCCGCGGACCCAGCTTTACGGACGTCACCATTGACAAAACCTGCAGGTAGTCTGCTTACTGCGCTTCCGTCTTGAAGATGTGATAAGGCGCTGCATCAAATGCAAGTATTATTATTATTATTATTATTATCCAGGTACATCCGAGGGTTAGGATTTCCACACACCTCCATTCCGTTCCTCTCACTCCACACGTACAAGTGGGAAAGGGATTATGGAGCACTACAGCTGGTTCAATAGTACAGAGGCTTCTGTTTAGCTTTTCACTCTTTCCATGGCAACACACACACACACACGCATACACACCAGGTGTGCACACATACCCGCACATATAAACTTCAAGAAATTGCTAGATACACAATCCGGCCCGAGAACAATACGGTTGCGCCCCTATTGAATGCACGACAGAAAAAGGAACGACGATGTCAGATGAAAACTGTTGGGCGCAAGGCCGGTGAAGAAATGTAAGTGGGACAACCGTTTGCTGAGCCGCCAACTTCTTCGCCCAGGAATTACAACAGAGAATTTGCGTTTTCAAAAGCTCAACCAATTCTCCCTCGCAGGAAACAAAACCCACACCGAAAAAGGCCACCCACAATTATTACCGCTTTCCACACTTTTGATTTGTGACCCACCGCTCTACTGGTGTCCACTTTATGTTAGCCAACTGGCCATAATAACCCTGATGATGCTGAACTGAATGACTTTACTCACTGCTGTGCTTACGAGGGAATTTAAATGACACGAACACACGCTGTATGACGACTTGCTTTACAGAAGCGCTTCTTTTTTTTTTATATAAGTGCGTACGTCTGGAAGAAAAGCAAAACAGACGTTTCTTTATTTACAAGTGCTTTCGATATTGTAACCCAGTTCACCAGCTAACAACTGATTATATTGTTATGCCAACCTGCGTCTCTACAAGGAGCCTTCTAAGCTAGTCATTAGAAGCAAGCACTCACACTGACAAGTCAGGACAGAAATGAGACACAGCAACTTTCAAGGTACCTCGTGCATGACTGAGCTCCAGAAATCTTTTATTTAATGAGCCCGAGGATCACACTAAACACCAACTGGTCCCACCCCACAGCGAATCATCTCGGAAACGAAGGGGCCAGAGGGTTTAAAAACCCTTCCAGGGTTTATCCCGAAAAACCTTCTGACGTGAAAAGCTTTGTTAAGGATCGCGGAAAACCGGTTTCCAAATGAAGACGGAGTTGAAGAATTTTGTGGCTTCAGCCTTAAAGGTCAAGTCCACGAGAATTGTTCTGAAGGGTAAGGTTTCGACACTTCGAAGCAGGAAAAACAATAACGTAACCAGCAGCTGCCAATGCCTTCCATTCTGCCAACGATAGCAGATTGCGTAGTAACTGGACAATAGGGTGCGTATTGCCACCTACATGGCAAGTCGCCAATCTCAGACGTGTCGTTGAAGGCAGCTCCTGACGGCCACCCAAGGTCTTCAAAATTATGGAGGGTATCGATAAGAGGAAATAAGAAGAAACTGCTTCTCCTGGCAGACGGGTCAATAACCAGAGGACACGGATTTAAGATAATTGACAAAAGAGCCAGAGGGGAGATGGAGGAGAATGTTTTTATGCAGTGAGTTGTTACGATCTGGAATGCACTAGATTCAAGAATAACTTTCAAGAGGGAATCGGATGTATAGGTGAAAAGGAAAAATTTGCAAGGTTATGTGGAAAGAGCGAGGGAGTGGGACTAATTAGACAGCGCTTTCAAAGAGCCACAGACATGATGGGCCGAATAATAATAATAATAATAATAATAATCCTTGCATTTGAACGACCTCCTTCTGTGCCGTAAGATTCTACGATTCCATCTTCACGGCAGCAAGTGGGGAGGGACAGAGGAACAATTCGATCTGATTCCTTCTCACCCTCTGCCTCCTGATACCAACCACGATTGACAGTTCTCTGGCAGCAGATCAGTTTGGCCTCTCAGCCACACGAAGGCACAAGGTCATGAGCCACGAGAAGTCAGCTCCAAAACACACAACAGACAGACAGCGTGTTGCAACAACAGAAGTGCGCAGACAAGGACCGCAACGGGGTTTTTAGTTATCGGTTGCAAAGAACGGACCGGACTTTGTTAAATTCGTGCGTGTCCAGATCTCAGACCCTCGCACGCTCGCTCGCTCGCTCCAGTCATCAGTTTGCAAGCCCCAAGTCGTGGCTTTGAACCCACACAAGTGTAAGATGGCATCCCAGGGCTTTCAGGTGCCGTCCTTTCGGGATGAGACTTTAAACCGAGGTCCCGTGCGCCTGTGCGGGTGGAACGTTAAGGATCCCAAGGCACCAGACGCAAAGAGAATCAATTCTTCCTGGTGTCCCGGCCAACAATCCACCAAATAAAATTAAGTCGTTCACTCCATGGCAGTTTACGGCCATTGCTGGGTGTGCAAATTGGCTGCCAAGTTGACCTACAAAATACAGACAGCCACGCCACTCTGCAGTATATCCTGCGAAAAGCTTTGAGACGTCTCGATGGCATGATCAGGCGCTGTACTAAATGCAAGCGCTGTAACGCGCAAAGCTACACAGCGCTGCACCTTTTAGTAACATTTCTCCTGCATGTCTTTCTGAAGTATTCCTGCAGATACTAACGCACACGTACACTCTTGGTTCAAGAATCAAGATTAACCCGAGAATTTATTAACCCAAGTTCGGGGGGGGGGTGGGGGGGGGGGGGGGCAACCTCATCGACCCCGACACAAACAGGCATCGCTCTCTCCCCTAACAGTCCCCAAGAGGTGCAGGCTGACGGGGTTGACCGCAATAGCCTGGCCAGCCACTCGATCTCAGGCCTTTTGCTTACTGGCGCTCAGAGAGCGAGAGAGAAAGAGAGAGCGTGAGTTCTGAGAGCATTCGACGCTGCCAGGTGTCAATCTTTACGGTCCCCGTAGCTATATGATTATTTCAGTGAACTGGGCAACGAACTTTCATCAACTGAATGAGACTGAATAATAATACTACTACCCAAAATTGGCTGATAATCTGTAGTCACGGTTCTTAATTACATCCTCGGGAATGAGAGGAATGCAGTTAAGGAGTATAAACAGCATTAAACCAGCGTGATGCAATGTAGTCGTGGGTGTGGAGTGTTAAGTGGATCCAAAAACATAACAAATACATTTGTGTAACACCTTTCACGTCAGGAGGACATCCCAAAGTGCTGGGATTCAGCATCCAAACCCATACCTCAACCGGGGAGGGAATGGCTTGATGGAACAACTGAATCTATGCAAATTAAATGAAATTGGAAAGCAAGTCCAATCCAGGCGGCCGCTTTATGTTGCTGGCGACGTGGGTTCTAACGAAGAGAGTCCATGTAATCTCAGCTCCACAAACCCCACTCCTCTCTACTCCGCTCAGCTAACTCAGGCTTTCCATCTCTACGCTCCAAACCTCTGCAACTCCTTCCCTCAACGCCTCTCTCTCTCTCTCTTCTCGTTCCCTCTCCATACGACTTCACACCCCGCCTTCAAACCTACCTCTTCGACCGTGCCTACGGTCACCTCACCCTTCTCCCCCACCCCCACCACCCGCCCCTGCTCGCCCTCCGCTCTCGCTACGGCAAAGTGCTACGAGACGTTTACTGTGCATGAAGGCCACTGGACAACTGCAAGTCATTGCTGTTGCTGCAAGACACAAGCATGAAACCATGCAGAATTGGGCCCCGATAGGGTTCTTATTCAAGACCGTTAAATGCAGTTTAATTGTGTCCTTATTATTATAATAATATTAATAATAGCCCCCCCGCACCCTCTCCCACACACACAAACAAACAAAGAACAGTCAAGAAGATTCCTCAAGTAATCTCTACAGCAAAAGACAGGTCCAGAACACGAGAGGAGAGAGACAGGGTTGTCTTCTGGTCAGATAAAGAAACACTGACCGCAGTGAGTTTAGTGAAGTGGAAATGATGGGTGTAAGCAACAGAATCCATCCATCCAGCTGTGCCGAATCTCCAGCGTTTCCATGGCAATGGTTTACATCCCACTGAACTCCTTGCAGCCCCACAATCTCCCAATTTTCCAAAGAAAAACAAAAATAACATACGCTTTGGGAACTCGAGACACCTTTCCTGGCTCTGACAGTGTCCAGAGTTTGCAGCTACGGTTGACGATTTCCTCCGTGCGGCAAACACAGCAGATCAACAGCAGGACAGCGCTTCATCTCCATCTCGTCCGACACTGACCATCGTCAAATCCCATAGAGACAACAACCCAAACCTTTAATGTGATCTCCGTCTCTCAGAAAGAATGAAATGTTCTGAATCTCAAGCTTTTTTTTAAATATAAAACAATGGCCTCGTTTAATGGAGGGCTTGGGGTGGGGGGTGGGGAGGGGGGGGTGGGGGGTGGGGGGGAGGTCAAACACTGTTACTAACCGCATCCAGCTGCACGTCCCTGAAAGAAACCAGTGTGCCAAACACCGTACTGTACAATATGGAAAGGATTTTGCTTGAGAAATGTTTTGCTGCGGTTGCAACGGCTCTCGAGGCCGCTCAGGCTGTGGCAAGTGTCGAGTGAGCGGCTGTCATACTGTAGTGGAACGTCAGTCGCTGAAACACTGCGCTGTGTTGCAATGTCAGGAATTGGCTCGGATACTGGGAACAACTCTTGTTCGCTTCTCGATTAGTACCGTAGGATCTTGAACGTCCACCTGAACAGGCAGATAGGCCTGCGGTTCACTCCAAAGGACAGCACCTCTAATAACAGCGTTCCGCAGGAATGTTACCTTATTGGACTATTAGACTAAGTCCTTGAGTCACTGGGCGCAGGAAGTCATCCCACTCGGCTCTGATTAATCCTGCAAGCCAACGCCCTGAGAGGGGTGGTCCCAGCTGGACAAGCTGCGGGAAAGCTTACCAGACAGTGATATCAATGGCAAGCTATGCCGTTTTAGCGGGTCAGACTCCAGCAGTTAGCCCAACGCACGCTCCGAGGTCCCCAAGCCTTAGCTCTCGCCCACCTGCGCCTAATACTTTCCGGAATTAGGCAAACAGGATGTGTCTCGTTAGGGAAAAGAGTGTACATCCATTCCAACAACCTATCTCTGGGCTTTCCATGTGTAGGTGGGCTGCGTGGAAATCTCAGCTCGGTTTGGATCCTCTTAAGCACGGTGATGGGTTTCCGCATGTGTCACAAACCACCCCCCCCCCCCACCCTCCAGCTGACCCAAATAAAATGGAACCCACCCCAACCTTCTGAAATAAAAGCTACCGACAGAGCCAATCTGCCACACAAGTCAGGCGCTCACACCGCATTTCCTTTGAAGAGTGTCTTTTCAGCCCCGCCGTTCAAACCGGCTGAGCGATGACTCAAACTCGACGAGAGAAGATTGCGACAGCTCCAAGGGCACCAACCCATGTAAACAGAAAGTCAACCAGTGCTTACCAGCTGCGCACGTTCAGAATGACCAGTGGAGGTTGCTGAACTGTTCCCATCTCTGGGACGTCTCTGCCCCTCATTCAAGTGTTTGCGCCGATGCACACGCTCAGCATGACTGATATACTCTTACACCAGAGACGGTGACCACAAATAATAAGCGGCCTGGATTTCACCGGATTCTGTTCTCGGAATTGTTTTGGAGGTGACCGAGTTGCGTTAGGAAAAATCGGGAACAAAAAAAACCTTGGCACAGTGTTGTGTGCCAGACGCTAAGTGAAGTCAGCAGGCCCGTTCAGGTCATGTCCTTTCAATCAGAAGACGCGATAAGGCGCTATATCAAATGCAAGGATTATTATTATTATTATTATTGTCTGCGTAGCGCAGCCCATGTTATCGCTAGAAAACCTACAGCAGCAAATCAGTCAGTCCGAAAGACTGAAGTCCAAGGAGCGACACTTGCCTACGAAATGAATTTTAAAATAAAATAAAAGTAATCCTCGCATCTGATACAGTGCCTTAGCAGGTCCTTGATATGTCTCAAAGCGCCTCACAGAATATACTGTAGAGTGTACTTTGTGGACAAAATATCTGAACCTGGATTTTACTTTAACGTGTTGGGATTATACTACAGTCTACACTATTAAGTATTGGAACTCCAGGCAAAGCACCAAACAACAAAAAAAAACGGTAGAAACACACGATCACATTTATCAGTGGTGCATTTCATTGATCGGGTGTCTGTCTCTCTGATCTGAATCCTTGTTCAAAACATTTGGTACAGTTTCAGTCTCGGTCTTGTCAGCTTGTGCATCCTGGCCATTTGTGTAGATTAGAACCATCAGTATCCGATCACTAACCACATAACCACTTCCCCCGTCTGCTTTTACACCTCACCACCTCACCCATTACGCACGGTTTCCTATGCTTAACAGGCCCACAGCCAGGGACAGAAATGCAAGCAAACCTTGAATAAAATGCAAGCAAACCTCTTATCCATCCTGCACAATTCCTGTATACTTGGGAGCTTCAAAGCACATCAACCGCAGTAGGAATTTTCTCCCTCAGTTCCTCAAGGATTCCAGTCTTGAGTCCCATCGGGTGCCTTGTTCAAATTTCTGCCTCGTAAATGTCCTGACAGAGCAAGGATCAGTGAACCACAGTAATTGTACCTATTGCTCCGCCTTTTGGAAAAGCCGGAAATGTAGGTGTTCACCTACAATATTTGTAGTCATTACAATTTACGCTGTAAACTATTCTCGAAGTCCAACTGATTCGAAACAAGGCTGAACCTATATATATATATATATATATACACACACACACCCTGTGAGGCACTTTGCGACATCCTCCCGAATTGGATGACGCAAATACTTTAAGTCAAATGTAAGGATTTCTTTTTTTAACCAAATATCTGATGAACACATGTTGCCATACGTTGTCCTTCTAGAATGGTTCATTCTACCCAAACTACACTTTAACGGAGGAAACTACACCAGGCACCTTAAACCTGCCTCGGTCAGGCCTCTGGTAGATTTCTACCCCAATGTGGAGTTTGCAGGAACAGCATCAGTGAAAGATGTAAAAGCCAAGCCACCCCCTCAGGGTGGACGTTAAAGATACCATTACTCTATTTGTGGGACCACTGCTGTGCGCCACTGAAGACTTACCTCTTTCATTGCACCTACGCTCCCCTCCCACTGCGCCCTGAGACGTGAAGGCTGACGCTATACTGAACGCCACACTGTTATTATTTCAAATTTGCAACTCGCAACTCCCGTGAGTGGTTCACCCCAATTCCACGTCCCTTTCAGATGTCTCTACAGCCAACGCAGAGATTCCCACCACTCCCTTTCCCTCTCCCTTTCCTTCAAAATCCGCCGTAAAAAACACCCCACTCTCTTTGCCTGAGCTTTTGGCCACGATTCTCCTCTGCCTTCCACCCACCAGCACAGGCTCTCAGGCAGTTGTGTGAAGCACTTTAAGAGGTCCTCCCAACATGAAAGACACCACACAGTCGTAAACTTGTCGTCCCTGTAATTCTACATCAGCTTAATTTTTCTGCGTGGCACTTAAGTCAAAGCCTCTCTGACAGTCCAAACGACATCGCTGGAAGCCACACATTAACTTGATCTGCAATATCCTCAATCTTGTCAGAAACGATCTTTGTAAATACACGTTTCTCATTAACTTGAAACAGTCACAGGAACTCTCCGACCCCACTCTCTCTCTCTCTCTCTCTCTTAGAATAGTTTGCGTTACTTTACATGTTAAGTTTCCACGACTTTACATGCTGTTGATGTCAGGCAAAATTGTTGAGTCGGCTCTTTTTTTAAACATCGAGGTATCGCGCTTAAAAGTCGTGCAGCGGTTGATTTCATTTACGCTGTGAGAATGAGTGAGAACACGACGCGTTTCCCGTCCCTCCTAAATTGGAAGCGCTCCATTCACTGAAGTAAATCTCCCTGTGTCAGGTAACAAGATAGACAGTCAGCGACGAGCAACGATCAAATAAAGGGCAGAACGTTTGACAAACCTTCGATTGTTCGAGGATGTTACAGAGTAAATAGTGACACTCACTCTGACATCATTCCGTTAAGACTTTCCAAATAAATTTGATTTAAGTTCCTCATAATAAATTTCTAGTTACTAAGCTTAGCTTAATCACCCCCCCCCCCCCCCCCACCCCCCACGCCCCTCTCCCCCGTACTCACTGGGCTCCGCTGGCTGACTTTCTCCTCGAGGATTGACTTCAATATCCTTACTCCTGGTTCCCACTCTCACTCTACAACTGTGATCTTCTCCGGACAGACTCTCGTCTCTCTTTGACCGTGCCTTTGGCCACCTTTCCCCTCTTCTCCTCAGTTTCTCCCCCACCCCACCCACCCCTCAACCCCCAGCGCAGGCTCTAAGTCGGCCGTGTGAAGCACTTGTAAGATGTCCTTCCGACGCAAAAGGCAATTCACAATTGTCTCCCCTCTCTCTGGCCAGACGTTCAGTCATGACCCCTCTGACACACACACTCGCCCTTTGAAACCCCCTAACCCTTGTTGCCTCACCATCTCCCTCCTTGAGCTGCTTGAAGATCTACCTCTTCAACCGTTGTCTTACAATCGCTCGCTTCATTCCTTCTCCCCCTCCCCCACCTCCCGTCCATTGGTGCCCAGCACCATGTCAGGTCACTACACGCGTGCGAGTTGTTTTTTAAAAAAAACACAGGAGGAGGAAGGAGAGAGGGAGGGAGGAGAGGGAGGAGAGGGAGGTCCTGTATCTGGGAGGTGTTAAGCCTGAAGGTACAGGACATTGCGGTTCTTCGGAAACCCAGTGATCGAGAGACGCCAAAGCTGTGACGTTCAGCTATTCTGCCCACCAGCGCTGGTCAATAAGAGGCAGCACAGACCGCCAAACAGTCCAAACCTTACTGTCGTTATGGGTGATGTTACAGCCCACACGTTTGACCCTTAACTCCGTTTAGCTTAGCGCTAATTCACGGTGATCTCGAAAGTCGCTGTGAACAAAAGCATTGTAAAGTGGGGAGGGGGGCGGTGGGGGGGGGGGGGGGGAAAGGAAATTACCACCAGTTTGAAACCACGGACTCGAGTATTGAAAGAGTTAAATGCGACTGTTCTGTCCTCCAAAAAAGAGTTAAAGAATGAGATAAAGCTCTACCACACCAGAACCCTACCCTGATTTGCTGACAAATGTGTGTTTTTTTTTGGTCAATGACCCCATTGAGGTAAAATACAGCGTTGTGAGCGGTGGGTGTTTTCAGGAACACAAAAGGGTTGCATTCGGGATTGTGTCAATGCACCCAAAATCCCTGGTCTATCCTCCCCCACCCCCCCCGCCCACCCCCCCACCTTCACCCTCACCCCAACCCACCCACCCACCCACCCACCGCCCACCTCTAACCAACCTCCGTGGTACACAAAGCCCCCGTCTGACAAATCTGACACCGATACGCCATCATTGCTCAAGTAAGTGTAGGGTGTTTTTACTCTCCCACAGCCCACACCCCCCCACCACCCCCCCCCCCCCCCCCCCACCCACACACCCACACACACGCAAATCTGTGATTGCATTGTGTCTCCCCAGTCTGGCCTTCTGCAAAAGGGTCCGAAACAGACATCATTAACAACGTTCTCTCCAAAACAGTCCCTGTCTCTCATCCGCCTGAGCTCAGAACCTGTCAAGATCACAGCTCCAAGACTGTGCTAATGGTCTTAGTTTTAGACACACACACGCGCCCGCGCGCACACACGCACGCACACGCGCGCACACGCACACGCGTACACACACAGATAGGGGTGCGCGTATAATTATATACTACTAATAACAGTGTTAACAATCCTCGCATTTGATACAGCGCCTTATCCCGTCTTCGAGACGTCTCAAAGCGCTTCACGGAATATACTGTCAAGCGAATCGACCGCGTAATTGTGGGCGAAATATATTATACATTAGAGAGAGAGAGAGAGAGAGACGGCTTTATACAGAGATACACACACACACTCACTCACTCACTCACTCACTCGGGAGAGATACTACTCACCCAGAAGATGATATTAAATCCGAATATGAAATACTTGATGCAGCAGCTGACTTCAGGCCCTTTGTAATGTTTCCCTGACATCCTGAGGAGCTCATGAAGAAGCAGCGATTGAGGCGGGTGGAGATGGGCAGAGCTGAGAGTGAGCGAGAGCGAGTGAGCGAGAGAGTGAGAGCGAGCGAGCGAGCGAGTGAGAGTGAGAGAAAGAGAGAGAGAGAGAGAGAGGAGGGAAGAAACTGCTGTGAGTAGAGAGGAGTTCCCGAAGCAAATGTAGCTCTGCAGCTCTGGCTACAATGTTACTCGCTGTGGATTCAGTGTAACCCCCACTCCCACTCCCACTGGTCTGGTCTCTCCTCTACACCCCCACTCCACCTCTCACTCTCTCTCTCTCTCTCTCTGTGTGTGTGTGTGTGTGTGTTTGTGTGTCTCTCTCTCTCACAGCTCCACAGCCCCAACACAGACAGGAGAGCAGAGCAGCTCAGCAGCACTGCAGCCACCAGTCAGGCTCACAGCTCTCATCCCCCACAGCCACTCACAGTCACTCACACAGAGAGAGGGAGGGAGAGGGACACCATCCAACACACAGCCCTCACCACAGCCACTCACAGTCACTCACACAGAGAGAGGGAGGGAGAGGGACACCATCCAACACACAGCCCTCACCACAGCCACTCACACTCACTCACACAGAGAGAGGGACACCATCCAACACACAGCCCTCACCACAGCCACTCACAGTCACTCACACAGGGAGAGGGACACCATCCAACACACAGCCCTCACCACAGCCACTCACAGTCACTCACACAGAGAGAGGGACACCATCCAACACACAGCCCTCACCACAGCCACTCACAGTCACTCACACAGAGAGAGGGACACCATCCAACACACAGCCCTCACCACAGCCACTCACAGTCACTCACACAGGGAGAGGGACACCATCCAACACACAGCCCTCACCACAGCCACTCACACTCACTCACTCACACAGAGAGAGAGAGAGGGACACCATCCAACACACAGCCCTCACCACAGCCACTCACACTCACTCACTCACACAGAGAGAGAGAGAGGGACACCATCCAACACACAGCCCTCACCACAGCCACTCACACTCACTCACACAGAGAGAGAGAGAGAGAGGGACACCTTCCAACACACAGCCCTCACCACAGCCACTCACAGTCACTCACACAGAGAGAGAGAGGGACACCATCCAACACACAGCCCTCACACTCACTCACAGTCACTCACACAGAGAGAGAGAGGGAGAGAGGGACACCATCCAACACACAGCCCTCACCACAGCCACTCACAGTCACACAGAGAGAGGGACACCATCCAACACACAGCCCTCACCACAGCCACTCACAGTCACTCACACAGAGAGAGGGACACCATCCAACACACAGCCCCCACCACAGCCACTGTCAGGGCAGGACTTCCGGCACTTACACACACAGAGAGAGAGAGAGAGAGGGCAGTGACAAAGAGGGAGGGAATGAGAAAGGAAAAGGGAGAGAGGGAATGAGAAAGAAAAAGAGGGGAAGAATGAGAAAGGAAAAGGGGGAGAGAGGGAATGAGAAAGGAAGAGGGAGAGGGAATGAGAAAGGAAAAGGGGGAGAGAGGGAATGAGAAAGGAAGAGGGAGAGGGAATGAGAAAGAAAAAGAGGGGAAGAATGAGAAAGGACAAGAGGGGGGAATGAGAAAGAAAAGGGGAGAGAGGGAATGAGAAAGAAAAGGGAGAGAGGGAATGAGAAAGGAAAAGGGAGAGAGGGAATGAGAAAGGAAAAGGGGAGAGAGGGAATGAGAAAGAAAAGGGAGAGAGGGAATGAGAAAGGAAAAGGGGAGAGAGGGAATGAGAAAGGAAAAGGGAGAGAGGGAATGAGAAAGGAAAAGGGGAGAGAGGGAATGAGAAAGGAAAAGGGAGAGAGGGAATGAGAAAGGAAAAGGGGAGAGAGGGAATGAGAAAGGAAAAGGGAGAGAGGGAATGAGAAAGGAAAAGGGAGAGAGGGAATGAGAAAGGAAGAGGGAGAGAGGGAATGAGAAAGGAAAAGGGAGAGAGGGAATGAGAAAGGAAAAGGGAGAGAGGGAATGAGAAAGGAAAAGGGAGAGAGGGAATGAGAAAGGACAAGAGGTGGGAAAGAGGGAATGAGAAAGAAAGAGGGCGGAGGGAGAGAATGAGAAACAAAAAGGTGGGAGAGAGGGAATGAGAAAGGAAAAGGGGGAGAGAGGGAATGGGAAACAAAGAGGCGAAAAAGAGGATAGAGAGAGGGATTGAGAAACAGGCGAAGAAGAGGGAGGGTATGAGAGCGCGGATCAGAGGGGAGAGAGAGGGAACGAGAAACGAAGGGGGTACAGGAGGATAGAGAGCGAGAGAATGAGAAACAAAGCCACGAAAAGAGATATCGCGACAACGTGATAAGGCGCTCGATCAAATGCAAAGATTATTATTATTATTATTATTATTACACGTGTGTGAGTGTGTGTGCGTGTGGCTGTGTTTTTTTGTGGTTTAATTAATAATTAATAATAATAATAATAATAATAATAATAATCCTTGCAGTCGATACAGCGCTCGCGTGCAAACGCCCAGTGTTCACACCAGCGTAGCTTCGGGGCGTGTAGGTATCCGAAAGAAAATGGGGCGCAAGGTGTCGTTACGCTCGTAAAGCGAAGGCCAGGATCGATTTGCTAAACGGGGACGCACGGGGCCTCGCAAAGTCCCGAGTCGAAAGGGAGAGACGTCATTTGCGATCCGCAAATGGGGTCCAGATTCCCTTCAGGGGTCCAGATGACAAACAGAAAAAAAAAAACCGGGGCGGGGCGGGGCGGGTGGGGGTTAAAAATATAAGTCGTTGGTGGATTAACGCAGCGACGTTCGCCTAAGAATCAGCGTGGATTTAGCATCTGGGAAACACGGGGGTTATGTGAGCGAGCGTTAAGGATTGCGCTGGAGCTCGCCTCTCAAAGCAGCTGGAGGTTGCGGTCGGTTTCAGGGGTGACCTGATTTGCGTCCGCATAGTAGAAACCCACCCCGAAAGAGAAAAAAAAATGGCTCGTAGCCTTAAATCGCTGCATTTCGCACATCGCTCCAGGATCCACTAGAGGCAGATGTGAAGGCCCCTCGTGTGGGGGGGGTGAATGGAATGGAACCAGGGGGACTCGCACGCCAAACACAGTAAGGGGTGAGGCGGGGGTGGGTTGAAGCCGCGGGAAGGAACTCTGCGTTTAATGCCCTGAGCTGCAAATAAACAGACGTCACTCCTGCTCCTGATCGCTATCCAGTGAACTCTTCCGTAAAACGTATGAGCGCAGGTAGATTCCGACTCAGCTGCGATATCGACCCGAAGCTATCCAGTCACCAGATGCCAAGAGAGGTTCAGATGAAGTATACCCTTCAGGTCATCGATCTTTCCCCCAAATACACGCCCTACCATCGTCCTATCACAGCCACAAGCTGTGTTTTTTTAATTGAGTCCGGCATTCTCATCGCGACCACCCTTCATCGTAATCTCCAACAACAACTTCCAGTTAAACTCGCCCTCCACACATGGTAGCGTCTCAGAACACCTACTCCAGGTGTTAATTAATTAGAAATACTTCCCGGTGTCTATATAATAATAATAATAATAAAATAATAATAATAATCCTTGCATTCGATATAGCGCCCTATCACGTCTATCCTGAAATTGCCCTGTGCGACCTGCGTCCTCTTATTTTGCCCATCCAAGAGTATTGATCTGCATCTATTGAAGACTCTCAAGACGGAAGAGCCTTAGTTTGTCCATTTGCTCACAGCTCATACCTCTAACACTGGGAATATCCCTTGTGGCTCTGCGCATTGCATCTAGTGTACATATCACGGGGTTCAGAATTGTACGCAGTTACTGTAGGTGCGGTCAGACCAGAGCATTCTTAAGTATGATTTCTGAGAACCTGATGTTTAATGATTTGTCAGTATAGGTCAGAATCATAGAACCTTACAGCACAGAAGGAGGCCATTCAGCCCATCGTTCCTGTTTGAAACAGCTACCCAACTAGTCCCGCTCCCCTATCTCTTGCCCCACAGCCCTGCAAGCTTTTCCTTTTCAAATACCAGTCCGATTCTCTTTTGAAAGCTACTATCAAATCTGCTTCCACCACCCTTTCAAGCCGTGCATTCTGGAGCGTAACAACTCTCTGGGTAAAGAAAATTCTCGCCTATCTTAAATCTGTGTCCTCTGGTTACCGACACAACCGCCAGAGGAAACAATTTCTCTCCATCTACTCTATCAAAGCCTCTCATAATTTTGAACACCTCTATTAAATCTCCCCTCAATCTTCTCCGCTCTAAGGAGATCAATCCCAGCCTCTCTCGTCTCTCCACATAATTAAGGCCCCTCATCCCTGGTATCATTCTTGTAAATCTCATCTGCTTCTTATTTTCAGAAGTATTGTCATTTAGATAAAATATTAAACCGAGATCCCATCTGTATGTTCAGATGGATGTTAAACAAAAGACTATACTGGAAAAGAGAAGGAAGTTTTTCAAGGTGTCCTAAAAAATATTTAATCATTCGTTTCATGGTTGTTTGTGGGACATTGCTCTCTGCAAATGCACAGTCACTACACTTAACAGCAATTACTGTCAAATGCTTTGAGAATTCTTTGAGGGGTGTTGAATAAATAAATAATCTTTGCATTTGATAGGGTGCCTGCCTTTTCGCTTGTCTAGTGCTCTGTCTCGGAGCATTTCACAAGTATTACTGTAAAGTGTACTTTGTAAGCAAATATGGCAACCCATTGGTACGCAGCAACATCCCACAAACAGTCATGAAGTGAGTAGCCAAACTTTATTGAGGGAATTATTGGCCAGGACAACAGGAGAAATTCTCTTCACCTTTCAGATAGTGCCATTGGATCTTTAACGTCTTCCTGAACAGGCGGACGGGACCTCTGTTTAATGTCTCATCAGCAGGACACCAACTCAGCACACCCCGAAACCTTAACTGGAATGTCAGCCAAGCCTTGTAAGTTCAAAATCCCGATATGGGGCTTGAACCCACAGCCGTCTGACTCATGGGCTTAAAATGGACCAGTAATTTAGGCTGTGCAATGAGGAAATACATAGGTTACAAAATAAGTGTGCAGTATACTTTCCAGAGCAAAATTACTACTTCTAAAGTAAACGCCTGTTGTTTATAAAGGAAGTAGTTAGCTTCAAGGAGAACCAAACAGTATATGTAAAAATGGGAGAAGTATGGACTTGAAAGAGCGCAGCACAGAGCCAATTATCCCCAATTGGGCCCAGCTTCATTGTGGATAAGCGAACTGCGCGGATAATTTGACGAAACAAAATAGGAATTGGCTGCTGTGTTAACTAAAAAGCGATCCCAATCAGGAGTTACACTGCCATTTGTAATACCACACTGTGTCCACCCTTCACTGTCTGATTCAGAGCGTCTAATTCTTTTTCTGAATTTCTATCAGTATTTCTCTCTCTCAGTAGCTTGTCCTTTTACGCTCCAATCTCTTTCTTTCTTCTCCCGAGTCTCTTAACGCTTTACCTTTCCCACTCTCTTCATCTCTTTGACCTTGACCTTCTAAGCACTCAACTTTGCACTGTTGCGGGGTTTTATTGCAAGGTTTCTAAACCGCGCGACTAAACCACATCCCTATTAACGTTGAGCACAAGTGTGCGTGTGTGCGCGTGTGTGTTGTGCCGAGGTGGGGGTTCTGTCAGTATTTCACAGGTCCGCGTCCATTTCCTGCATTAGAGCCCGTTGCTGTGATGAGTGGACACTTAGATAGTTCATCTTGTGGATAAACAGCAGCAATTTCCTTTGCAGATAGGAATCGGATCCCATTCTGCAATCGGCCAGGAGGAAGTCTTTTCTCTATCATGGAAGGGTACTTCAGTTATCTTTCTCACCAGGCAAAGTGCTGATGAGCACTTTCCTAAAAGCACAGCCACTCCCAAGTCATTAAGCGTCTCATCCCCGATCAAGTGAAAAGAGAATTTTGAGCTTAGGAATATTTATTCACCAAAACCTGTTTAGCTGGAGAGAGATAATGTTGGCAGGTCACCTTTCCCAAGAGTCTCAAGTTTTATATACTCTGTAAGCCTGCGAACGATGAAGATGTGATAAGGCACGATATCAAATGCAAGGATTATTATTGTTATTGTTGCTCTTGAGAGCTTGGCGTTGTTTCAGAATCACAATTATGTGCTTTGTATCTGAAAACAAAATAATAATAATAGTAATAATCTATGCTTTTGATATTATCACCTCGTCAAGACGTCTCAAAGCACGTCACGGAATATACGGTAAAGCGAATTGACTGTATATTTTGTGGGTGATTCGAAATCTTACTGTTTTCAACTTGTATGAATTTCTTTCAAACTCTTCCACTTCCAACCGGCTTGCATGACAAAAGCTATAGAGCAGGGGAACGCCTGCGACAGCGAAAGCCGTAATGGGTAGAGTGGTCCTAGCTGGACAAGCAGCGGGAAAGCTTGTCATACAGCGAGGTTTTAGCTGGTTAACCTCCCAACGCACACTCTGCAGTCCCTAAGCCTTGGCTTTTGGAAACCTGCGTCTAATACTTTACAGAATTAGGTAAACAAGGATGCATCCTTCCAGGGAGAGAGAGAGAGAGAGAGCGCGCGCGCAATCCATTCCAACAATCCATCTCTGGGATTTCCACGTGTCGGCGGGATGCGTGGAATTCTCAGTTTGGTTTGGATACTCTTAAGCAACGGTGATGGGTTTCCGTATGTGTCAGACACCCGGCTGACCAACAAACAAGCAGAGATGTAAACAAGCCCAGGAAGGCGGCCAGACAAACAGATGAGCAATTTTATATTGCAGAGTATACAAAAACAAATAGATTTATAAGCCTTTCGTGATTCATCTTGGAGAAGATAGTGCCGGGCGGTGGCGGGGGTAGAAGGGTTCTATGATGTAGTAATGCAACCAACACAGATGAGCTGGTCCAAGAAAATGTTGTTACAGTAATCAGCCTGTACGTTAGTCACGTACAAGAATAAAACTGGAGCTGGGCGAGGCATTCAGAATGAGCCAAGTAAAATATACTCAAATATTTACACTACATAAGGACTTAAAAACATGCAAAGGAGAAGGCTATTGGCTCCTTAGGTCCAACGTTTCTGATTGCTTACCTTGATATGGAATCTCCCTTACCCTAACATTGTCACGCAAGAGAGAGGAGAGAGAGAGAGTTGAAAAAATGTAAATAATTATACCAAAAAGAGTAAATTTCTCCCTGACCCCAAACCAGGATAATCGAGGAGCCATGTCGAAACATTTCATTCGGGACACTGCTGTGCGCAATCGGCTGCAGCGTTGCGCCCACAAAATATACAGTCAATTCACTTTACGGTGTATTCGGTGAAGCGCTTTGAGACGTCACAATGATGTGATAAGGCGCTGTATCAAATGCAAGGATTATTATCATTATTACTATTATTTTGCTTTTTTCAACAGTGACTGGATATGACTCACAAATGACTTTCCCATGGTCGGACAAGTCTGGGATCACAGCCTTCCGTGGACACTATCTTTCCCATACTTATCCTTAGCTTTCAATCTCCTTCTTTATCGAATAATCATTCAGTAGCTTGCGAGAGGAGTTGATGGATCATAGGAAGTTTACAGCGCAGAAAGAGATCATTCTGCCCAACGTGTCTGCGCTTTCTGCTCTTAATCCCAAACAAAGACAGAGGTCAGGATGTCTGCATTACAAAAGCAGGTAATGTGCGCGAAATATTACTGCACTGTTTTCTTACTGCAGGTTTCTCAATGACGTCTTAATTGACACCATTTGGTGGAGAATTTCACCCTCTAGTTGTTTCCAGTTTCTACTTGTTTGGTTTCCAGTTGAAAATGACATGCAAAAGTTCTTTGATCGATCTTTCTCAGAGTGCTGAATGTTGCAGTGATTTGCTGTAGTCTCACAAGTGCTGGACACCCTCAACCCCCATAGAAACAGAAGGAGGCCGTTAGCCAGTTTATTAGATGCTGGTACGGTATATCTTGTCATCCTATTTCCCTCTGTGATAAACAGTCATGCTTTGAGCGACCAAATTATTACTCTTTTTATTTCTTCATATATTTATTTTTCTTATGATGTAATAATAATAATCCTTGCAATTGGTATAGCGTCTTATCACGTCTTCGAGACGTCTCGAAGCGCTGCACAGAATATACTGTCAGGTGAAATGACTGTATGTTTTTGTGGGAGCAAGACGGCAGCCAACTGCGCACAGCAGCGTCCCACAAAGAGTCGTGGATTGAAGTGACCAAATTATTATTATTTTTCAAAACAAATTTTTGAAGGGATTATTATCTCTGGAAAAGCGATCCGCTGAGACTAACAACTGGGTTCCTACTTACTGCTAGGTAATCAGAGGCGCGTGGAGTAGGGAAACTTGCCCAACGTTTTGTCCTGCCTAGGAATCGAACCCAGGTCCTCTTCTTCATGTAAGAATGTGAGAATGTGGAAGTCGTTGCCAGAGCAAAAAGCATCACCATGTTTAAGAGCAAACTAAATGAGAAAGAAGGAAATAGAGGGGTGTAGGGAATAATAATAATAATAATAATCCTTGCATTTGATATAGCGCTTTTCACGTCGGGAGGACGTCCCAAAGCGCTTCACAGAATAGACTGTAAAGTGAATTGACTGTATATTTGTGGGCGAACGCGGCAGCCAATTGCGCACAGCAATGTCCCACAAACAGTCGTAGATTGAAAATGACCAATTTATTATTGTTTTTTGTTTTTTTTGGAGGGATCATTATCAGGCTGTGTGTGGAGTAAGGAAACTTGCCCAAGGTTTCGCCCTCTGCCTGGAATTGAACTCAGGTCTCTCACTTGCAAAGCGAGTGCTCTAACCACTGAGCTACAGGACTCCACAAAGTGAACGACCAATTTTTACCTGGGGGATTTTTAGCCACAACGCTACAAGGAATTCCCTTCTCTGCTCCAATAGTACCATGGGATTTTTAAAGTCCCCTTAAACAGGAAGATGGGACCTCGGTTTAACATCTCATCTTGAGGACAGCACATTTGACAATGCAGTAATAATAATAATAATCCTTGCATTTGGTATAGCGCTTTTCACGTCGGGAGGACGTCCCAAAGCGCTTCACAGAACACACTGTAAAGTGAATTGACTGTATATTTGTGGGCGAACGCGGCAGCCAATTGCGCACAGCAATGTCCCACAAACAGTCGTTGACCAATTTATTATTGTTTTGGGTTTTGGAGGGATTATTATTAGGGCTCTGTGTGGAGTAAGGAAACTTGCCCAAGGTTTCGCCCTCTGCCTGGAATTGAACTCAGGTCTGTCACTTGCAAAGTGAGTGCACTACTTTGGAGTGTCAGCCTGAACTATGTGAGGTCAAAGTTCTGACATGGGGTTTGAACCCATAACCTTCTGATTCAGAGGCGAGAGTGCTACCAACCGAGGCAGCCAAACTCACAAGCCCATTCTGGATCTCCATTAAGCTTTCTCTTTGCAGTGGATTTGTTGGCAGTAATATATATGTACAATATATTCTTTTCTCTTCCTCATTTCCAATTGTCCTGGCCAACATCCATCCAGAGTAGTCAAACTGTCACCTAGAAGTTCTTTGTTGGATCTTGCTGGTGCAAATATCTATTACTTTTGCAAACAAAAACGGTTTCTCGGCCGAGCAGTACTGTGAGATAAGGTGCTATGAAAATACAAGTAGTTTCATTTGTTGCTTTTTTCCCCCCCACGGTATATGATGTTCCTGGGATTTATTCTTAACAGCCTTGGCTGCTGTTTAGGTACACATTTTCCTTGTCCATGTTATCTACATTATTGCCTTTCCAGATGTTTTAATTTCCTCAGGTTTGCTGTTCAGTGCTGCCTCTAAAGTCCCGGCTGCCACGTTTTCCTGTTTAACTCCACTCCCAGTGGCGCAGAAGTTTCATACAACAGGGTTGGAAGGCGCACTTATATTTTTCTAGTTTGTTTTGAGCCATTTGCCCCGTTTTCACCCACTTGTACCTCGTCCTTTTGGAGGTCATTGCGGGAATACTACAACAGCAAACTTGGATTAATACATGGACATTTATACAGTGCCCAATGCATCTAGTGTGTGTGTCGGAGTGTTGGTGCCCGATAGTCCCTCACTATCCTGCTGGCTAGCCAGTCATGTCCTTGTTCAACACCTACATTTGTTCACTTTCCAACCACTTTGAGGGGGGGGGGAGAGGGGGGGAGGGTTCGGGCAAGGGAGGGGCTGTATTGCTGGATCACCATCAGGAGTGGGATTCCTTGCAGGTCTTTCATCGCTTGCTTCTTTCCAGATGGGTATTAATTTTTTTAGGATAGCCGGGGGTGTCTTGACACGTGGGGAAACCCATCCCCGTGCTTAAGAGTATCCAAACCAAGCTGAGATTTCCCTGCACCCCACCTACACATGGAAATCCCAGATATAGACACGTAGAAGGGTAGGAATAGACCATTCTGCTCCTCGAGCCTGCTCCGCCATTCCATGTTCATCGTGAGCACTGCCGCTGTTTGTTCCAGCTAGGACCACCCGAGCAGCCAAGGCTTTGGCTTGCAGGGCTAACAGGAGCTGAGCGGGAAGGTTCCCTACCTCCAGTGACTGATCTGCCCTTCGAAGTCTTGCTGATGAGCCAGGCTGGGCTGTGCTGTCATCAGCAGTGCCCTGGAATACTGTGGACCCACCTGGCTCAGGAACTGGACTACAGAGACCATACAGAGAGTGAGCTTCATTCCGACACTCCATTGCTAAACATGTCACCTTGGAGTCAGTTCAATTCGAAGCAGACTCTGCTTAACTGCCCCCTTCCCCACCCATCCAGGAGGATAAGGTGATAAAGTGCTGCAAAAATGCAATTTTTCTCCCTTTACTCCAGGGGCAAATAAATATCCTAATACCCTGCAATGATCCCACCGCACTGAGATGAGGTCATTCAGCACCAAGCAAAATACAAGTTGTTGTTGCTTTTGATCAAAAGTTAGGGCAACCTCACAGGGAGGGGTGGGGACAGAAATGTGAGAGGCTGATCATCTATTGTTGGGAAAGGTTAGCCACTGGAGTTAAGGTCACACTAACTATGGAGACAACGCAAATTATACCAGGTAAAATTCTGTGTTGTAAAATTTAATGGAGAACCAATATTCAGATCACAGAAGAGATGATAATAATCCTTGCATTTGATATGGCGCCTTATCACATCATCGAGGCGTCTCAAAGAATATATTGTAGAGTGTATTTTGTGGGCGATATGATATAATAACAAATACGAGGTTGGTTAAAAGCGGTAGAACCAGCACCAAAAAGGGAGAAGATGGTTAAATAATTGAAGAAAGTCACGAGCTGTTAGGGGAAATGGGTTCAATTAAAGGAGAATTCACAATTAAATTGAAAGTTGATGTGAAACCGGTGATTCACGCAACATGCGGGGAGCGGGAATCCCAGGTGAATCCCAGGCTAAATGAGACACTGGAGAAAACGGAGCAGTTACAAACTGTGATTAACGTGGCTTGTCTGTGTGGCTGAGCTCTGCACTGCCAGTGATGGAGCCCGTGATGGAGTCTGAGTGGAGAAACCCAATAAAAATCTAAGGATATGTCTAGACTCTGAATATTTAAGAATATAAGAACATAAGAATTAGGAGCAGGAGTCGGCCATTCGGTCCCTCGAGCCTGTGCCCCACCAATCGATAAGATCATGGCTGATCTTCTGACTTAACTCTAATTACCTGCCCTATCCCCATATCCCCTAATCCCTCTATTTTAAAAAAAAATCTATCAGCCTCAGCCTTGAAAATGTTCAAGGACTGAGCATCTACAGCCTTCTGGGGGAGTGAATTTCATAAATTTCATAAATTCACTACCCTCTCTCTGAGTGAAGAAATGTTTCCTCAACTCTGTTCTAAAAGGCTGAGCCTTAATTTTCAGACTGTGACCCCCGGTTATAGATTCTCCCACCAGGGGAAACAGTCCCTCTGTGTCTACTTTATCAGCCCTTTAAGAATCTTATGTGTTTCAATAAGATCTCCCCTAATTCTTCTGTACTCTAGAGAATACAGCCCCAGTTTATTCAGCCTATTCTCATAGCTCAGCATTTAAACAATGCAACAAACTGTTTACAAAGCAGTAATTGGAATCCGGTTGTTAGTCGATCGGCGGATTGCTTTTCCAGGGGTAATAATTCCTTAAAAATAATCGGTCCCTTTAACCCACAACTGTTTGTGGGACGCTGCTGTGCGCAATTGGTTGCCGCTTTTCGCCCGTAAAATGTACAGTCAATTCACTTTACAGTATGTTCTGTGAAGCGCTTTGAGACGTCTCGAGGACGTGATAAGGCGCTGTATCAAATGCAAGGATTGTTATTTATTATTACGAGTGCGGCACATAACTTGTTAGTCAGCTTCCAGTTCAACTATTGGTGGCAAATTGCTATTATTCTTTGCACTGACTTTCAAGCAAGAGATTCAAAATCACACCCTAAGATTGCAACATTGCAGTCCTGTCTGGCTGGTTTTGGTCATTTAATTGAAGCAATTTGTGTATTGAAGCAACTGACAGAACTCTGCGTGTTTGTCAGCGTCTCGAGAGTCAAGCCCATGGAATTTCCATAACCAGAAACACTCACACTGTGCACAATTGGCTGCTGCATTTCGCCCACAAAATATACAGTCAATTCACTTTCCAGAATATTCTGTGAAGCACTTTGAGACGTCTCGAAGACGTGGTAAGGCGCTATATCAAGTGCAAGGATTATTATTATTATTACTCAACCAGGAATGGACAAATGCTAGGGTGAAGATCTAGTGTAGTGCCACTGTTAACTGAACCAACTGCTCTGGTCAAGGTCTCAAAAGACATTCTGTCCATCTGTGACCAGGGCTCCCTCTCCCTCCTCGTCCTCCTCGACCTCTCTGCTGCCTTCGATACTGTGGACCACTCCATCCTCCTCCACCGCTTCTCCTCTCACCTCCACCTTCAAGGTTCTGTCCTTGAATGGTTCAGGTCTTTCCCTTCTCTTTTTGAATCTTTAACATCCACTCGCACAGGAAGATGAGACCTTGGTTTATTGTCTCATCCGAAGAATGATACACGCAACCATCCAGTGCTCTCTGACAGAACCCTTCCACGAATCAAAGGAAATCTCCCATCCTTACCTGGTCTGGTTTACATGTGATTCCAGACCCACATTTTGTGGTTGACTCTTGAAATTGGCCCAATGAAGACACTCATTGCAAAGAGAAGATATACTCCCACCTTCTCAGGTCAACGAGACATGGACAATTACCGATATTAAAATGGTATTGTTGCCTCCAAGGCAAAGTTTATTTAAAGCAATGTACCTTGCAGTGTTTCTGCTAACTTGTCCCTTCAATCAAATGGATAACCCATCAGTCTGATCCATATACATTTTATCAGCAGGCTGGGGATTGGGTATTGCTGTTTAATTGTTTAGAAATTTGCAGGATTCAATAGGGTTCGGATGTGATTAAAGCAGTCTGTTAACATATAGGGGGGAATAGTGAGGCAAAGGCATAATCTACTCTGGATAGGTGCTGGGACTTTGCAATTTGTTTCGGTTCGGTCAGAATGTCGGCTAGAAGCAATGAAGTGGCAATAAAGCTTATGTTGATCCATTTGACTATGGTAACTAATTCACCAACAATTCTCCTTTAACATCCTGTCATTCGAATGCATAATAGGGTCCAAAGGTACTATCTTCATCAATCAAACTGGCTATTGTTTGGCAAAGGGCCCACTGCGTTGTTAGTGTCTTTTCTTTTTCCCCATCAGAATCCCCTTTGCTGACACAGGGGCCGCCTGAGACAAAGTGTTTGTCATGTTTCTCTGTAATACTTGCATGTCTGGACTAGTAAATGAGTCATAAGATATTTGAATTAGTCAACTGTCTGTGAATCTTTCTTTTAGTCACTTTCCCCAATTGATGAAGTCCTGTAGCTCAGTGGTTAGAGCATTCGCCTCGCACGCGAGAGGACCTGGGTTCAATTCCCGGGCAGGGCGAAACCTTGGGCAAGTTTCCTTACTCCACACGCCTGCTTGTCGACCACCCCAACTCTCTCTCCGTAGGCTGCAGATCATCCAGAACTCTGCAGCCCGTCGTGTCCTCTCCCGCACCAGGCTCCACGACCCATCACCCCCATCCTCACCCGACTCCACTGGCTTCCCATCACACGGAGGATACAGTTCAAGATCCTGGTCCTCACTTTCAAAGCCCTCCATGACTTGCTCCCCAATTCCTCTGCCACCTACTAACCCCCTACCAACCTGCCCGCTCCCTCTACTCAACAGGTTCGGGGCTGCTTCATGTACCCCGCCTCGCCCGCCCCACCTTTGGCAGGCGGGCCTTCAGCCACTCTGCCCCACCCTCTGGAACTCCATCCCCCAGTCCCTCCACCTCACCACCTCCTTTGCCAGCTTCAAGACCCATCTCAAGACCCTCCTCTTCGACCGTGCCTTTGGCCAACCTCCTTCCCACCCCCTGCCCTTCACCCTCCCTGATACCAACCCCCAGCTCGGGCCCAAACACTGATTATCCAGCACTTTGGGACGTCCTCCTGACTTGAAAGGCGCTATACAAGTGTAATTTTATTGTTGTTGTTGTTTACCTAGTAGGAACCCAGTTGTTAGTTGACTGGCGAATCGCTTTCCTGGGGTTAATAATCCCTTCAAATAAAATAAATAAAAAAATAAGAATTTGGTCACTCAATCCACGAGTGTTTGTGGGACACTGCTGTGCGCAATTGGCTGCCGCGTTTCGCCCACAAAATACAGTCAATTCACTTTACGGGTGTATCCTGTGAAGCGCTTTGAGACGTTTCAAAGACATGATCGGGGCTATATCAAATGCAAGGATTTTTTAAAAGATAAATTACAGCCTAAAGTGAAACTCAGCCACCCGGGCCAGAATGGTGACAAATTCAATCTCTTATCTAACTGATCGTAGCCAGAGCACCAGCAAGGAAAGGAAGTAAGTACACTGCAACCGTTTGGATGCTCCTGTTCTAATGAGTGAAAAGCCCAATTAGTTTTCCTGCACTTTATTGCCACCCAAAGATCTCTGCGAATAAGTTTAGGTGTGTAGGTATTGGGCAAGGACAGATACAGGATTACTTTAAAGACAGAATACAGGACGGAATCCTGTAGTGTGTATTGGTTAGAGTACTCGCCTCACAAGAAAAAGGACCTGGGTTCAATTCCCGGGCAGGGCGTAACTTCAGACAAGTTTCCTTACTCCACAAGCCTGTTAACCTAACAGTGAGTAGGAACCTGATCCTTAATTCGCTTTCCAGGATAATAATCCCTTCAAAATACAGTAAATATAACTTGGTCACTCAATCTGATGGTCTATGTTTCTAGGGGGACAAAAAGTGGTATTCCAAGTCACATTTGTTCCTTTATTTAAGGAACACTTTTGGGAAGATCAGCAAGTGGCATCCCTCCCCAGATATAATTCATTTTTTTTTTGGTGCAGGAGAGCGTGGATTTGTGTCCCTGGCAAAAGCAAAATTAAAGACACAAATATAACTCAAAGACACTCATTTAGAGGCCTAAAATTTACAAAATGGGATTGGTTGTTCCGGTTAACAAAATGGCAGCACTACTTTCCAGAGTGGAACAAACCATTTGCCTGGAGAGTTGCACCACCTGCTGGTGTTCCTAAAAAGCATTCCTAAAATAAGGAACAGAAGATGATGAATACCAAATATTTTACCCTCTAATAATAATAACCCTTGCATTTGATGTAGCGGCTTATCACGTCGTTAAGACGTCTCTTCATGGAATATACTGTAAAGTGAATTGACTGTATATTGTGTGGGAGATGCGCGGTAATCAATCTGAGTTGTAATCTCAGAACCGAGCAGCTCTATTGAATTTTGGGTGTTTGATGTAAAACGGATTAAAAAAAACACCCTCCTATAATTAATACTGTAAAAGTAGGTTGTAGCGGCTGTCTTCCAGAATTACTACACATCTTGGAATAAGGTGCTAAGTGTTTGAATCAAGTCAAACACCCTTACAACACTCTCCCATTTCATTCGCTATTCTTGATGCAACTATTACTACAATTAACTATATATCTGGTATTAGACGCTACATAAATGTTGAATCAAATTGAACATTAAATGAGGCACCACAACCATTCTTTGAAAGAAATTTCACTGTACAAGTTTTATTTACAGTTTTATTTTTACACTTTTAATATGAATGCTTTTGGGACTGCTTTCCTAAATCAGCCTTTAACAACCCAATGCAAATAGATTCTTCCAAGGAATACACGTTTTGAAATGCAGTGTAACAATACAAAACATAGAGGATTTTAATATATCTTAACATCTCGAGCAAGGAATGTAATTACAATTTTAAAAAAAACATATACTTTTTTTTGGAAGAGAAAAAAATCCACACGATAGTCCAAAAAAGGACTCGTGAACTGAAAAAGCTTATTTAAGTCAAAGTTTCAAATCAAACTTTGTATCTTGTATTAATATATCAAGAGCTGTAAGTAATACACGTGGCAATTTTTTAATACTACCAATTCAATACAATTCCCCCCCCGACCCAAACCACGCATTACATCTCATGAACTAAATTAGCTAAGCTATTACAGAGCTTTTTTTAAAATTTCAAATCAAGAAAAATAAATTAAATCTAACAACCAACATCAAAGCACAGATTATAGCAAGTCTCACTGCTAGCTGTTAAAAACAAAGCCAAGAATCAGAACTAAATTACTAAGCACTATAACATTTAGACACGAGAATCAACCCTTTCCCTTCTAAAATGACTAACAATCCTTCTATAAACCCAGCCCCCGCCCCCAGCATTGTTTTATTTTCTAAACCCTGCCATATTAGTGTAAATGGGGGAACTATTATAACAAAACTTATATCCTTTACATTGGTTTACTTTAAAAGCAATGTCTTTTCCCAGAAAATTTCAGGAGTCAATCGGTTTAATAAAACATTTTGACGGGAAAGGGTTACTTCCACAGAACACTGAGAACAAAGTCAAAAATAGAAAATTGACTGAAAACTTGCAGACTTGTGTGTAATATTAGAATGCAGTCCAATCTGCTTACTAGAAGCTTTGGTTTAGTTCAGATTGCTTTACGTGTCCAGTCTTCTAATGATGAACGAACAACTGGTGCCTTCTCAAACAACATACTTATTCTTGGTCGTTGATCCACTTTTTGTGGCAGTGTCTGTATGCGACTGGTAGCCAATCACTACCTTAGGAGGGAGACCTAATCTTTCCTTATAAATTCTCCTGTTGACAAGAGGAAAAGGACAAAGAAAAGGTTAGTTCAACAAATTCAATACTCAGTCTTTCCTTAATTACCACAAGTTTCCAGATAACAGGAAATCAATTACTTTCAGCAGTGACAGAGCTGATTAAGTTAAAAACAAATTACAATGTTGGGTTGAATGACAGTACGTTCAAAGAACAAGAAAGATGGATACCTAAGCATTTAATTTACTCTCAACCTCTAAATGTGATGAATTTTGCCAATTGTACAGAAACGGGGGCAATTTTATGACTGGATTTTGAGCCTAACTTGAAGCACTTGTTTGCTCAGTGGTCAAATACAACAACAAATTACATTTGTACAGTGCATTTCACGTCCGGAGGAGGTCCCAAGGCGCTGGACATTCAAGGATTTGCACCCAAGCTGGGGGTTGGGATCAGGAGGGGTGGAGGGTGGGGGCAGGAGGGTGACCGAAGGCACGGTCAAAGAGGAAGATCTTGATGAGGGCTATGAAAGGAGGGGGCTGAGGCAAAGGGACTATGGAATGGAGTTCCAAAGAATGAGGGCAGTAAGGCTGAAGATGGGGCAAGCAAGGCGGGGGACGTCTGCTGAGCGGAGGGAGATATGGGGAGAAGCAAGGCCGTGGAGGGTTTTGAAAGCGAAGACGAGGATTCTGAACTCGATCCTCAGAGAGAATGGGGAGCCGGGCGAGGATGAGGCTGATAGGTTCACAGAGTTCAGTGCAGGAGAGGATAAGAGTTGCAGAGTTCTCGATAATCTGCATCTTGTGGAGGTAAGAGTTGGGAAGACAGACTGCTGTGCGTAATTGGCTGCCAAGTTTCGCCCACAAATATCCAGTCAATTCACCTTACACTATATTCTGTGAAGCGCTTTGAGACATCTAGAAGACACGAAAAGCTCTATATCAAATGCAAGGATTATTATATTATTATTATGTGAAAACATCTAATCAAAATGCTAAACTTGCATCTGCAAAGAGGGCGGGGGAAAAAAAAGCACAAAATTCCATTCACGGGGAAGACTTTGCAAACCAGCAGTGTGATGAGGATCACGGGTTGGGAATGTTTTATGCAAGCTGTTATTCACTGCACTCGAAAGTTCTGCTTTGACAACTATATAAAGTCTAAGGGGTATCAAGTGATTCACTTACCCTATATATGTGATAGATTCTCTATTTTCACAATCAGTAGTCCATATAGCTATTTTGTCACCTTTGTTTCTAACATTAACTACTGCACCACATGCGTCATCACTGTGCTCGTCAAATGCTTCTCCTATAAGGCACAGTAGCTGCAGGGGAGTGAAAGGATAAAAACTTAAGTGTAGGTCACATTTTACAACTTTAAAACTGAGTGCCGAGGGAATGGAAAACAGGGGGCCATTGATTAATGATTGGGAGTAGTAACTGTGACTGATTTTCCCCTTCCAAGCTCTGGGTGTAAATGCCACTTGTTGCACTGCCACTATTCCAGGCCAAGTTCAACTAAATAAATTAATAAATAAACTGATACTGAGCCCTTGGGAAGCTGCAGCTGTGTTTTTTTAAACAAATGTTTTGCCACTATTATTGATTTTAAAAAATGTTCTTCTCTTCCCCCAACCCCCACTGTCAAATGGCCACTGTAACGCTTTGGTTTCCAATTGCAGAAAAGACCTAGTTCTGGATCTCGATCTGCATCGGGCGGGCGGGCGGGCGGGGGGTGGGGGGGGGAAGAGAAGAGAGAAGGAATGAGGGGGCTGGAAGGATGAAGAAATAGATCCCAGCGTCTAATTACAAGCAAACTACAGTTAAACAATAAAGAAAAACATATATGATAGAAAATGCACAAGTTTGCACTGAAGCCTGACTTAGATCCAAAATGGATTCTATCGCTTCTTCAGATTCATCATCACAGTTCTATCCTCTAATCATTCGTTTGGTGTGAAAGGTTGATCCTCCTCGCTAATAAAAGAGTCCCAGAGTGTCCGGGTAGCATTGTGTTTGTGCAGTCTCTGGTCTCTGGCTGGCCCAGTCGGGAGAAAAAAACGACAATTTGCCAAGTTAACTCTGAAAGGTTTCAATGCGCCTTCTAGTGGTTAACTACAGCAATACTACTCTTTTTTTCCCTGGAGAACTGTTGCTCGGTTGAACGTGCGTTTCATCCGAAGCACAGCACCTCCGACAGTGCAGCACTGTACTGGAGGATGGTCAAGCCTAGAACATGAGCTCAAAGCAACATCCGAATGTCGTTCATTTTCTGAAAAGGAGGAAAAATACTTACAGTTTCTAACCAAATACGATCCAGATCAGTTTTTCTTTGTTGCTTAGAAAGGGTGAGCAGCCATCTCCCACCACGTTTATTTTTCTCATCCTCCCACATAGGTTCAATACCGTCCTACACAAAGTAGACATTTAAGCACATTCAACCTATTTACAACAAGATTTGAAGAATACTGCAATTATGTCTAAGTTAACGCTCGGTGAATAAAAGCTTAGGATATTATGCATTTATAATCACGGGCTGATTGTATTGCAGGACCCTTGGGAAATGTATTTTACATTGAGAGTTTAAAAATTAATTATATTTTTAAAATATAATCCATGTATCGATATTTATTTTAGCAGGGAAAATGGACAAGTCTAATTATATTTGTTTGGGTGATGTACCAGTGCAAATTAAATTGATCCAAGTTCAAACAAAATCAGAGTGGAAATGTAAGCTGGGTAGTTTGGGACATGTGTGCGTGCGACTGCCAGGAAGGTGGAAGGATAACTAGATGGGACTTTGGTATTTTTTCGTCTTTCGTATCTTATGTTCTTATGTAAGCCTTATTCAGTTCTATGTGTACAAAGTGGCTTTGTCACCTTTGTTTGTAAAGGTCCTAAAATGGCTTTTTGATGCTCAGTGCAGAATTTGAAAAACAGGAGATCTTAAAGTAATTGATTAAGTATTCTCTTTAAACAGTCATTTGTTAGAATTTATTTTTGAATCTAACAGAACAGAAGCATCTTTGTGAATTGAAAAATACTGGTTCTGTGTCAGAAATGGATATATCGCCAATACAGTTGACACCAAATCGGAACTCCGAGGGGAATTAAGAAACAATCAAAAATACAATTGTCTTGCAAAACTGGTTTTATAATCCCAGGTCCTCACAGTAAAGATCAAAATGTTCTGATTTGCACTTCATGAAGTTTACCTCCTTCAAAATCACTACTTATTAAAGAAGCCTAAAATATTTGTTTTAAATGGGAGTTTTTGGTGCAATGGCTTCAACACTATCTCACAGACAATGGGACACAAGGTCAATCTCTGGTGTAGTTGAAATTCACACTTCATTTTTTATGGAACTAGGAATTCAATAAACTTTCCCTCCTCAAATGAGCTTTTCTCAGGCCAAATTTTTCCATTTTTAAATAAACAGCGTAATTTAAAAAAAAAACACTGAAGCATTTATCTTACTTACCTTAAAGAGAGAGTAATCGCAGCCCGATATTAAATTACTGCAGAGTTGTATATGATTGTAAAGTCTGTGAGGTGAAGAAAACATGAGTAGTCAGAATACATGGGGGTAACCATTGCACATTAAAAAATCCATGTCTATTTAAAATTATTTCAACATTTCTTTACACCTCTATTATGAGATTTATACTGAACATTTGACGCAATAAAGCAGTTCCAGTTTTGTAGTGATAGAAGAACTCAGAAAGTTTCAGGATTGTGTGCCATGATCTCAATGCAACCTGGTTACAGTTCAACTGTTTAAAAGCTTTAAAGTCAAGCTCAGGAATACAAAATAGAAAATAGAAATGAGGAACAAAAAGAAACATTCAAAATAACGAACTCTTAATGCAAAGTAGGTAGCCGGACAACAGTTGAAACAAAAGTGTTGAAGGTATATTTTAATTTGTTTCAGGTATTCTAATTGCATGGGGGTAATGATGATATTATTGCTATTTTGTCATGGAAAAACCTTTATTACAATACAAATGTTTTTCCAAAGTCAGCATGGAAGTTGAATGGTCAATTTTGTCAAAAAGAATAAGGATAATTTTAGAAAGTGTGCTATCTGAAGATGTGATATGTCCTTCATTGTATTTGCCCTCCAGGCAATGCAATTTAGCTTAAGAAAGCGAAATGAGAATCGTGTCAATCGTGCCAATCGTGTCAAAATCAAACTGATAAAGATACAACAGCAGAAAACAAGTTCAACCAAAATTACAATTCTAACCAACATTGGAAAACCAATTCTGAATGCCAAAGCATTCTTCACATCCATAAAATTGGTTATAAAGAATAATAACTCAATTTAGTAAATTGAGCTACAGAAGGTTAGAGGGGGGGGGGGGGGGGGGGAGTAAAGAGAAGAACAGCAAAAGAACATGGGCAATGATAGGCAAAGGGTCATTCATTCTGTATTCCTGTTATGCACCGTCAACAGGAAAGTGCCTTCTCGATTCCAGAATGTTGCGCGCTTGCATAAGAGAAACCAAATCAGAAAATATATATTTTTAAACAAATACTCTTCTCACTTATTTTGTGTTTCTACTTACGCCCAAAAGTCTTCCACTGTATCAAATTTGGATATCAGACGCAGATTAGCTTGCCAAGTTTTGTTTTTGTCATTTTTGAAGAACCAAAGTGCCCATCTGTAACCAGAATTGCACAGTATTAGTAACCAATTAAACACAGTTCCATCATTTCAGTACAATAAAGAATGATATTTCTCGAGAAACAAATACATCAGAAAAACTTTCGAAATCTATAACACGTTTTTAAAAATTGTAATAATATTCCTTGTATTTGATATAGTGCCTTATCACATCTTCCACACGTCTAACAGCACTTCACAGAGTGTAATGTAAAGTAAATTGACTGTATTTTTGTGGGCAAAACTCAGCAGCCAATTGCGCACAGTGCCCCACAAACAGTCGTAGATTGAATGATAGGATTACTATTATTATTTTTTTTTGAAGGGATTATTATTAGGCTCTGTGTGGAGTAAGGAAACTTGCCCAAGGTTTGGCCCTCTGCCTGGAATTGAACTCAGGTCTCTCGCTTGCAAAGCGAACGCTCTAACCACTGAGCTACAGGACTCCAATAATTCAGTATTGGCTTTAAAGTAGTCTAAAATGTAAACTTTAGGTAGCAATCTGGCTTGTGTGCTTAATTGCCAGGCGCCATCACTAGTCGGGGAAGTTGCATTAAAAGTTTTTCAAGACTCGTGTGAGGTTTAGCATTGTTGGGATTTGGATTCTGTTTTGTATTCTCCTAAACTGAAGCTTAGATGGGTATAATTTTTTTGAACCTCAACCTAAAGTGATATACATTTATGTTTTCCAAACATAAGGGCTGGCTGGTTATCTTGTCAAATATAATTAAAGCTGAACAACCAGTGAGTTTATACTTTGAATCAAATTTAGTACAGAGCTATCTGTCCTGTTATTTTGTGTACCTCATATATTCAGGTGTACTAATTGTACTTTTTCTCAAATTTGCATCTGCAGGAATGCTTCAAAGGGAGCTGGTCAACTCACAAGCTTCTTCATAAAAACGCTAGTAAGTATTATTTTTAAAACCAAAACATTTAATTGTTTCTTTTAAACGATGAGCTTGTACCAAGCTGATCTTCAGATTGCACAGCCTGGGAAATTAGGCAATTAGGTGGTGGTACACAGTGATTTTTGTCTCAGGGATGTGCATTTAAATTGTGTACGAACTCTCCTTACAAGAAAGCTCCCATTTGAAATTGGTTTATTCAGTCTCATCCAAAATGATGGATCTTGATCTATACAGATTGGTAATCGCATTCAGAGATGAAAAGCTAGCCCAGCATAGATCACTCAATTCAGCCCAAGCTGGAAATTGAGCCTACGACCTATCAGTATGGTTTAAATAGCAGTTTCACTGTAGATGGGACTTTACCAACTGAGCTGTTAAATGAACTCTGATAAAGGAGTAACCCTATTTTAGTAATGTGTAAACAACACACCAAGACCAGTGCCAAGAAAACCCAAAACTTCACAGATTGGGCAACTAAGGCCTCGGGAGTCGATCAGTAAAAAAAAAATTGTCTGAGGAGAGTGCAGGAGATGGCGCTTGTTATCTTATACTCTACATACACAGCAGTGAGATCATTTGCCAAGTCTCGGGTTGCTAACGATTCACAGTTGCCTGTCTAGAGAGTTGCAGAAAAAAGCTCAGAAGATTTGTCTTCTTAATGTAGGATGACTTCAGTGTTCAAAACGCCAGAGCAAAATGTGAGCTTTTAGCATTGGAATTTGATTGTCTAAGAACAATAGTCCAAATTAAATAGGTTGTATTAGATTTGTTCAACCAATGAATTTCGGACAGTAAAACAGTACAATGAAGAGTAAGTGAATCAGAAGTACCCAAGTTGTGTGTTCAAGCCCCACATCGGGGACTTGAAACCCATATAGTCTAGTCAAGGCTGAGGCTCCAGTGCAGTGCTGGAAGAGCGCTGCATCATTGGATATGCCTCCCTTCAGATGAAATGTTAAACCGAGACCTCCTCTGCCTGTTCAGCTGGGTGTTCAAGATATCATGGCACTATTTGAAAAGAGAAGGGGTTTCTTCTGGTGTTCTGGCCGACAATCCCCCCAAATAAAATTGGTCATTCAATTCATGGCTGTTTTGGGGACATTGCTGTGTGCAAGTTGGCTGCCACATTCGCCCACAGAACATACAGTCATTGCACTTTAGAGTATATTATGCGAAGCACTTTGGGACATTGTCCTGACGTGAAAGGTGCTATACCAAATATACAGTATTATTATTATCAAATACTTTAACAAGATTGTGAACTGATTTTTTTTGTTATTGCAGAAAATGAAAAACCTAAAGAAGAAAATTCTAAGTCTATTAAGGATGAAATTAATATGGATCCTTGGCCTGGCTATCGATACACAGGCAAACTTAGGCCATATTACCCATTGGTAAGTGAAGTACTGTCTGCATATACTCTGACAAAGCAAGCAAATGCATAACATCATCACCTATTTTGAAATAATACATAAGGCTTTGGATACTTGGAGCTTGTTATATGTTAAAATTTTATGGTTAACAAAAATAAACATTTATTTTTTGAAACGAATAACTGATGATGGTACAGAAACAACAGCAACTTACATTTATATAGCGCCCTTCACGCGAATACCTTATTCGCAATGTAGTGTCCCGGAGAGCTTTACTGTGGCGGAGTCTGACAACGAGCCAGAGGGAGGAGTAGGTGTCCGTAAGCACAATCAAAAAGGAAGGTCTTTAAGCGGGATTTGAAGGTGGGGAGTGAGGCGCAAAGCGGAGGGATTGAGAAGAGAGTTCTAGAGTTTCGGGGCATAATGGTTGAAGGCATGGCCACAGATGGTGGAATGGAGGTCACAAGGGACAAATAGGAGGCCAGAGCCAGTCGAGCGGAGGAATTGGGTGGTGGATTGGGGGATAAGTAGGTGAGAAAGGTAAGGAGGTGCAAGGGAATGTAGTCCCAGTAATGTGGGTGAGGTAGAAGAGGCGGTGGAGGAGGATGACATGATCGACTCTGTCGAACGCAGTGGAGAGGTTCAGGAGGACGAGGAGGCAGAGGGAGCCCTGGTCAGGGAGAGAGAGAGGATGACGTTTGTTACTTTTGACGAGGACTGTCTCTGTGGTGTGGGCTGGGCATAAACTGACCTGGAGGGGTTCGAGTAGGCGAGGTATGAACAAAGTTGGTTTGCAGCAATGTGTTTCAGGACTTTGGCCAGGAGGGTCAGGTTTGAAATGGGACAGCAGTGAGGTTGAAGGGATCGAGAGTGGTTTTTTTTTAAGGAGGGGGCTTGATGTCAGCTGTTTTGAATGGGTGTGGGATGGAGCCTGAGGAGAGGGACTAATTCTATCATGTCTGCCAGCAGTGGGAAGAGGAGGTGGAGTTGAGCGACCAGCAGCTGGCTGGGGAGAAAGGTCGAGGCAGCAGGTGGTGGGTTTCATCTGGGTGATGGAAGATGAGAGGGAGGAAGGAGAGATGGGGTCAAAGGAGTGTAGGTTGGGGCCCGTGATAGGAGGAGCCGTGGGAGGAGGATTGGGTAACGGATAAGGAATGGGGGTGGTGTTGGGGTACATGGGGCAGGAGGAGGAGGTGGCCAGGCTGATTTTATCTAGCTTGGAGATAAATAAATCCCAAGTCCTCTTTGCACTTGGCATTTGATGTTAGGATTGCGGGTACTCGATGGGGCACGCAGAGGAGATTGTGGGCGGTGGAGAACAGGATGTCGTTGGTGTTTTTGGCCTCCGGAATGACCTGCGAAAAGAATGCAGTTTTGGTTTGCGAGAGGGAGCAGTGGTAGCTGGCGGTGAACCGTGAGGCTGGGTTTGTACCATCTGCACTCGAGCAGTCAGGTTTGGGATTTGAGGGAGTGGAGATGACCATTGTACCAGAAAACGTATCTCAGCATTTTATTGTTATCAGTGGAGTTGGGGGTGGCTGATGGTCTGTTTGATGACCTTATTCCATCAGTTCTGAACCTGCCTGTTAGGTGGTGGTTGCACCTATAGAACAGGGCTTTCTGTTGTTATCATTCTGTTGGTATCACCTTGAGCAACGTCAACAACAATTCACCTTCAATGTAGTGCTTTTCACTTTGGGATGTCATCTAAAAGTGCTTCACACAACTAACTGGGAGCTGAAACTGAGGGGGTGGGGGGGGGGAGATAGAAGGTGACTGAAAGAATGGTTGTAAAGGTGAGCCTTAAGGCAGGCATTAAGAGTGGAGAGAGAGAGAGAGAGAAGTGGAGGCAGAGTGGCTCTGAGATAGTGTTGCAGAGGTAGCGGGCAGAATGGGGAATGCTTGATCGATGAGGCAGATTGGGCAGAGGACGTGAAGCGGGCTGCTGCTGAGCGGAGGGAGCGGTCAGGGCAGTAGGGCTGTGGGACGTCACAGAGAGAGTGTGGGGTGAGGCCATGGAAGGATCTTGAATATTGCTCAGCAGGAAGATTTGAGCGATATGCTGTTTATTTCATTCTGGTCACGGCTGGTTTTACTATCTGTCATGATTTCATGTACAGTGAAATTCTGTTAATTGAATTCTCATTTTGACAGCAGAAATTATTCAATATAACCCGACTAAACATAGCAGGCGACTTATCTCCTGGAGCTCTAAATTCTATTGAACAAACCGAACTGTTCAATTATCCGATATTCCGTTAACTGAATTTCACTGTATTTTCAGTAATAAACTGTTGAATAGCTGAGTATAAAAGGTGAATCAGATTATTCTTGACAGGAGAAGTGGATTTTTAGCTTAGAATTTAAACGTAACTGTCTGCTTGTAGGAAATTATAACAGACCTTATTTTTTTTCCTTTAGAGTCCCATGAGGCTTGTGCCAAGTTATGTCCAGTGGCCTGATTATGCAGATCATCCATTAGGTAACCTACCATTTGCCATCACATGATACATTTTCACAGACAATCACTTGTGTTGAACAAAATATTATATATGCATGAGGCGCTAAAATTAGAAATGTGGCTGCTGATAATTCACAGGATTGATTTTATCATTCATTTCTGTGTCAGTGAGTACTAATGCACGTTTCATGCGCTGTGGGAAACGGGTTAAGTGGTGAGTTCCCTATCTCTCTGTCAGAGCATTGCACACTATGTCACAGATGATTTCCCACTGGCTTTTGAATGTCATGTCTACCCAAGCCACCTTGTGTATCTTCTTTGTCAGGTATAACACTGTCAGCAGCCTCGACAGCCTCTCCCCCCACCCCCGGCTCCGCTTTTTTTCAACTAGTGCTAAGTTGCATGTGACATGGAAAAAAAGGAATTTTAAAAATATTGAAACTTTTTAAAAGTGTATTCATATTATTCTTTGATCCTTTAAGGTGTGTCTGAATCCGAGCAGTCCTTAAAGGGGACGTCGCAGATCAAAGTTCTGCCAGCGGAAGACATAGACGCAATGCGGCTAGTATGCAGAGTGAGATTCAAGTTTGGTTCATTTTTATTGTTTCTGCCGTCTATCACTGTGTTTGTCTTGGAAGAAAACCGGATTTACATCCCACTGTGACTGCTGGAATCTGTAACGAGTCACTAATCCTCTACAGACCAGTGTACATTAATTAAATGTGTGTGTCAGCCGTGCTCACTTGATAGCACTCTTGATTCAAGATTGTGGGGGTTCAAACCCCAAGTCGGGACTTGGAATTCATAATAGACTGGGGATGGTGGAGTGGGGTGGATGGGGGCCATGAACAGGTTGCTGAGTTTCTCCCAGTGTGCTGGCCAACCATCTCCCAAATAAGATGGTTCGTTCGCTTCAAGGCTGTTGGTAAGCATTGCTGAGCACAAATTGGCAAATTGCACACATTATACACTGTCAATCCACTTTACAGTATGTCCTGTGAAGCGCTTTTGAGACTTCGCCACAATGTGATAACATCCTGTCGTTAGAGCACTCGCCTTTGCAAGCGAGAGACCTGGGTTTGATTCCTGCCAAGGCGAAATGTTGGGCAAGTTTCCTTACCCCACAAGCCTCTGTTTACTTAGCGCTAAGTAGGAATCCGGTTGTTAGTCAATTGGCAGATCGCTTTTGCGGGGGGTAATAATTCCTTTTTAAAAAAAATTGTCACTTCAATCCACAACTGTTTGTGAGACACTGCTGTGTGCCATTGGCTGCTGTGTTTCGCCCACAAAATATACAGTGAATTTACTTTACAGTATATTCTGTGAAGCATTTTGAGGCGTCCTGAAGACGTGATAAGGCACAATATCAAATGCAAGGATTATTATTATATTTCATTATATATCCAATGCAAGGAATATTATATATAATTATAACTAATGTTTGAACCGTGCAAAGAGTTACCGTTCCTCTGATAAAACAATATGGCTTATAAAGTGGCTGAAATATGTCAGTTCAGGGATGTTTTTAGAGGGAGTATGTCATTTAGCAGCTCTTTTGGACGCCTATATTTCACAACATTCACTAGCCAAGTGGACAGCTGTTTTTCCTGAGTTGGGTGCTGTGTGGTGTGTGAGAGTATAGCCTGTGGTAATTCACCTTCTTATTTAAAAGCAAGCATTCTGTAGGGACATGATGTAGGAACTATCCTGTCCATTTTGCCCCCCGACTCTTTCTCAATTCTGTTTTATTGGTCATATATAGCTATTCATAAATATTAAATCGAAATAAAACTTGAGAAAACCCATCTATATTTTAGTAAAGAGAACATTGAAACTGCTGCATTCTATGACGATTGAAGCACCATTTTTCTACCTTTGCTGTGGTTCATGTTGTTTAAATTTACAATGTGTGTTTTTTTTAAACTTAACTTATTTCTTTTCCAGCTTGCCAGGGAAGTATTAGATGTGGCTTCAATGATGGTGAGGCCAGGGGTCACAACAGAAGAGATTGATCATGCCGTTCATCTGGTAAGAACTGTTCCTTTTTTTTTTGCTTTCTTAAAAAAAATCTGAAACACAAGTACATCTGTGGAGGAAGTAATTTGGGATGAGCATGTTGTTAGCCTCGGCTTAGTAATTTACAAGTTCAGGATAGTTGCTGCGCTGGAACACTGCACTGCATGGAGGACGCTGTATAAATGCAACTTGTTGTTTTCGAAGTTGTTGTAGTCTGCAGTCTATGCAGGGAAGAAAGACCTAGAGAATCCCTCAAGCAGACCCAGAGCCGTTGGCACGCGCAGACATCTTGGCGGCTTAGGGGTAGAGATCAAGTAGTGGTGGAGGGGTGCAATATTGCAGAGGTGAGGGGAAACTGAGTGAAAGCGAGTATGCTTGTGGGGTTGTAACAGTACATCAAGGAGTCAGAACGGGCTCCGCAAGTTAGAGATGTGCATCCACGAAGGTTGAAGTAAGACTTGCGACTGGGGCAATAGGTTTTGTAATCTGTAATTACATATCGGAAACGGTAATTTATATATTTTTTAAATGGCTGTGCAGTTAATCCGATTTTTTTTTTTCTGTCCAGGCATGCTTAGCAAGGAACTGTTATCCCTCCCCGTTGAATTATTACAATTTTCCAAAGTCCTGCTGTACGTCGGTGAATGAGGTGATCTGCCACGGCATCCCGGATGTGCGGCCCTTGCAGGAAGGCGACATTGTTAATGGTAATAAAGAAATACAATAAATGAAGAAAAACGGTCTTTCCGGTTTGCTCTGAGTATGTTAGATGTTAAAAGACTACTAGCAAAGTATTTGTCCTGTCAACCAGAAAGTACGGGTCGTGACCATGAACAGTATTGTAAAGTAGTGAAAAAAACTACTACTATTGATTTATCACATCAAAATATCACAAAGCTTCACAGCGTTTAGTGTAAAGTTTAATGACTTGTTTATAGGCAGTGAAGCAACCAATCTGCGCACGGCTATTTCCCACAAACAGCCATGAATAAAAGACCCATTTGTTTCTGGGGAATTATTGCTAGAACACCAGCAGAACTCCCTTCTCTTTTCACATAGTGCCATGGAATTTTTGTTGTCCATCTGAACATCCAGACAGCACCCCAGTCTATCATCTCATCCGAAGGTCAGCACTTCCAACGATGCAGCACATCATTGGAGTATCAGCCGAGACTATAGGCTGAAAGCCTGATGTGGGGCTTGAGAGAAAGGTGGAATTCGGCAATTTAATATATTGCAACACGATTGCAGATTATTATTCCCAATTAAGACCAAAATAATCTGGTTTTGATTGGGTGAAGAGTTCACCAGAGAACAGAGTTTTCTATTAAAAAAAATCCTCTCTGCTGTTTGGCATGGATTGCTTTGCCAAATTACTGCAACTTGACTCGCTAAACACTAAACAGACAGCATGATTTTGTTCCATTTACTGGGGGCTGTTCGTTTCATTTTCTTTTGAATTGTACGGTTGATGTGGCTTTATCAACCATGGCAGCAAAGACCAAGCAATCTATAAAGCCATCATGCTAAAAATCTAGTGGTGATTTAATATAAACCCAGGCAAGTCATAATTGTGTATATTTGAAGCAATTGTTCTGGAAGAATATTGTAAGATAGTTAAATCATTATTGAAGTATTTAAGTATGTCATGTCTGAGTCAGAAGATGGTGGCGTCGAGCTCTGTTTTGGGGCTAGTTTAAAATGGCACTGAAATGCAATGCTGGGGCTGTGCTGCATTGTCGGAGATACTATCCTTCGGATGAGATGTTAATCCGAGATCCCGTCTGCCTGTTTGGGTTTGATGTTGAAGATCTCCTTGGGACTATTTGAAGAGAGAAGGGATTTTCTCCCAGTGTCCTGGCCAACAATCGGCCAAATAAAATTGAACATTCGCGCCATGACTGTGGGACATTGCTCTGTGTAATTAGCTGCCGTATTTCACCTACAAAATACAGAGTCGCTGCACTTTACCGTATATCTTGTGAAGCGCTTTGGGATGTCCTCTTGACCTACAAGGTATTATACTAAATGTATAAATGAATCCGATATTAAATGTCTCTGAATTATACTACAAATCACCTTTTATTCAGATTAACTCATTTCTCAAATGGCATTATTACGTAGTTTGACAGAAGTGGCAAATACATTGTTGCAGAATTTTAAATCATCGCTGTATGTTCTGACTGAAGCCTTATCTTTCTACCTAACAAGGTTCGTACAGTTCGTACAACCCTTGTACACTAACAGGAGCTCTTACTCTTGCAGTCTCTCTCTTAAGTGCCCTAAACTTACCACAACCAGAGCATTACTTTTTCAAACGATAAAACATTATGTCTGAAACTCTGCTTTCTTTGATTACAGTGGATATTACAGTTTACCGAAATGGTTTTCATGGTGATTTAAATGAGACCTTTTTTGTCGGAGAAATCGATGAAGGAGCAAAGAAACTGGTTCAGACAACATTTGAATGCCTTATGCATGCTATTGATTCAGGTGAGTGGGCCTTGAGTGCCAAGTACATAACTAGAATGCAGTTAGCTTGACTATTTTTAAAAAAATTATACTGTTTCTCCCCCCGTGTTTGATTTGCCACTGATATGAAAGAGAAAGATTGTGATATCATTGAAACAATGCTCCATTTCATATGTTCTTACACCTGCGGAATGAGATAAATTGTTCATCCAGACTGTTCTGGGATCAGTTAGTAAATTGCAAATTGTGTTCTTTTGCCCTGACAATTCAGTTAACTCAAAACTGAACAGAATTATTATTATTGTTGTACAAAAATCTTATCAGTGTAAAAGATCAGTAAATTGTGCTTTATTACAGACTTAATAAGTGGAGTGCTGTTATTATTCACTCTACTTTTATGAAAGATATTGACATAATTCCAAAGATAGTTGGGAAGTGCTGCAGACTTTACCCCACTACAACAATGCGCCCACATAACAAAGTCCCATTATCCTGCTGCTTCTATTTGTCACTGCATCCTGAGTGGCAATGCATATTATATATTATATTATATTATATACATATATTGGGCCTGGGTATTGATGTATTAAAGTGAACTAGCTTTAGTTCACTTTTTGGTAATCTTGTTAAAGTGAAACAATTGGAATAACTTGTTGGGTTAAATATTACTCTTTGCAGTAAAGCCAGGTATTCGGTACAGGGAGTTGGGGAATATCATTCAGAAGCACGCACACGCAAATGGATTTTCAGTTGTCCGAAGTTATTGTGGCCATGGGATCCACCGACTTTTCCACACTGCACCTAATGTGCCACATTACGCAAGTAAGCAACCCGTTTCAAAACCTATACAGATGAAATGAAGTTTAATGATTTATAGCACCCTCCAATGTTTTTTTCGTCTCAATCTAAAAATAAGTGTTACATTCAGTGATTGTATGTCCGCAAACAGCATTTTTTGTGTATTAGTCTTGATCATGTCTCATTATCAATAATTCCATGTCACCTATCAACTATAACAGCCGTTAGCTCAGCTTTGTTTTTTTTCCTTCTTTAGAAGCCATTCCCAGGCTTAGAGCTTTAATGCTTCTGAATGTATGGTCTGAGTATGATCTGTTGTCGCTCCATTTTTCTCCATATGGTGCCTAATCTCAGTGCACCAGCTCCCCTCTGAGCATTGGACTAGGTGGCTGACATGTCACCTGGTGTCCACTATAGGTCCACCACCATACAGCAAGGCAGTGTTTGTTCAGTAGGTGCTGAGCAAATCTTGAGAGTTGAGACGACTGCAGGAAGGATTCACCTGGAGTCTGTGTTTGTGAACACTCACTCATATCCAGGTGTCCCCTTGGAATGTGGAAACAGCAGCTGCTGCTCAAAACTCCGCAATTCCAACTAGTCAAATCATCGTCTGATGTTCAAGGATGTGTGCCTGAGCTGTGGGCAGGAGAATAGCAGCAATGCTGTCACACATTTCAGGAAGTTTGCAGGGAGTTTGATAGCCTGTTTTTTTTTTTAACTTCCCTTTTTGAGACTGTCGTAGTTCATATGCTTGACAACGGAATGCCAGAATCAAGGCAACCCTCTTTGGCGGTTTTGGTAGTCCATTTCCTAAGCCTAATCCTGTCCATAATTTGCTGTGTTTCTCCAGTGATGGAGTGCGCATTCCATTCCAGAAATGGGAAATTTGCATGTAATGGGAGCCCACGTATGTGGATTTCTGTCTGACTGGATACAAACCAACACAGATCAGGAGCTCACAATGTTGTCTTCCTCTGTGGTATATTTTGGTCTTGGACGTTTCTGTTTGGCGTTCTACTTCTTTGGGCGGTTTGACGATGTAATGAAAAATTCAGTGATTTGCGCCTAATAGGGTGTACTCTTCCTGCCACATTTCTTTCTTTATAGAAAATAAAGCTGTTGGAGTGATGAAGGCAGGTCACATCTTTACAATTGAACCTATGATTTGTGAAGGTAAGATACAAATTGCATGTTTTACAGAATTCAGTTAACGTGTACAGTCAGGAAGGCCAGTGGAAATCTAGAGAGGTCTGCTTTTGAATGTTTGTCAGGTTAAATGAAACATGTAAAGCCAACACAGTTTCACTTTGTACAATGAAATATTAACCCGATTAGCCTGAATGTTCTCACTAAGTGAGAACACACTCACTAACTCGTGGCAGCATCAGGAGGTGAAATAATAGCAATAATCATTTGATGTAGCGCCTTATCACGTCTTCGAGACGTCTCAAAACGCTTCACAGCAAAACACTCTAAAGTGAACTGACTGTGTATTTTATGGGCGAAAAGACAGGAGAATCAAATGGTCCTTGTGAAATAGTACAGAAATGATCCAAGTAGGTAGTGGGTTGAACGGCTATGAGGAAGTGACTTGAGTGTTTATTTTAACTACAGGAGCGTGGCACGATGAGACCTGGCCAGATGGTTGGACTGCTGTAACTAAAGATGGCAAGCGTTCCGCACAATTTGAGCACACCCTGCTGGTCACAGAGACTGGCTGTGAAATCTTGACGCGACGCCTGGAGGATGATGGCCGTCCTTATTTTGCGACACAGTTGTAAAGCTGCCGCCTGGCTGGCGATTCCAGGGAAAGCTTTTAGCAATGTCCGAAATGCACTCTTCACCTGCAAGTTCAATAAATGCCTAAGGTCACCGATTATATTTTTGGTTTGATGGATGCTGCAAAGCATTGGATGCACAGTCTGTACGCAATATCTCTTCTCGTTTCTTCCTCCAGAGTGCCTCTGGTCATAATGGCATTCTTACTGCTTCTATCTTAATGTTTCTCATAGAATTACACGTGTGGCTTCTATATAGATTGTGGGATGTTGGAAAGTGTGTTACTAGCTGCTGTCGTATTAGCTGGTAAATTTCCTGCAAGATTTCTTGTTTTGGACATGTCTACAAAGGATGGACACTACTGAGTCAAAAGAAACACCATTTACAAACACATCTGGTCAGAGATTCTTCCCTAATCTGAAATTACTTCAAAATACTGATTGTTCGGGTGATTTTACTCATACCACTAATGGAAAAATATTGAAGATGGGTAGTACATCTTTTTTGGTCAAAATTGAAATGACAATTTTCTCTTTGTACTTTGATCAGACAAAGTTAAGTTTTTTTTTAAAAAAAAGACCTCAGTAAATTTCTATTTTTTCTGATAAACGTTTTAAGTGCTGGTCATATTGTTGATGATAAACTGTTGTATTTTGTATTGTTTCAACTTTGTTTTTAGTGATGACCATACAAAATCTGAAATTCATCTTAAAGACGATTACTTAAATTGCCAGTTATGCTGCCAGTTTTACTGTGGAATAAAACTGAATATAAATCCACTAATCTTACACACCATGAAAAATTTCACTGGTGCCCATGCAATATAAAAGGTGGTCATAATGAAATGAAAATGGATTAGAAATAAGCAAATTTCCTGAACTTTTTTCATATAAAAGTAAACAATGCACATTGTAGAACAGCAGGTTGAGAAATAGGTTGGTTGTCCTGTGTAGTTGATCAGTTTCCTATTGTAACTGGAGTAAAACTGAATATCAAGATTTCAGAGAGTTTTTCATCTTGCATTGTTTTTATTTTTAAAAAGATGAAAGAATGATCAGGCACTGGTTCTGTACATTCTTGGAATTTCCTGGCCACGGTTTTATAGTCGGAAAACTTTCATGGTTGACCTGAAATAGTATGTTCCTGATTCACAACTAGTTATGTAGTACAGCGACACTATTTNAAAAAAAGAAAGAAGGACAGGGCGCGCCTGGTATAAAAAGGACTGGAGATTGCTGTAAATGTCTGCTGGCTCCAGTCCTCCAGGAACAGCCTGAGCAAGAAAGGTTTTCGGTATTTCTCTTGCAGCAACGAATTGTCTTAAATTATTTAGTGATCCATGTGCTCAAGTCACATCACTGGTTATTGGAGTGAGTTCACGTCTAACGTGTTGCACACATTTTTTCTGGTATTGTGCTAATATTATAGAGATAGTAAATATGACTTTTTATGCTGAATATCGCCAACTCCTGTTGGGATTTAGGTGGATGAGCTACCCCCTTCCGCATTCCCCCCCACCCCCCCACCACCATCTAACCAAGGTGTGCTGAGGCCCTTATCTGACACCTACTGCTGCCCCAAGCTGTAATCGGTGAGCTCAGCGCAGGACTAATACTTTATCCTGTTTGTAATCTTAGTAAACTGAAAAATAACTGGCAAATGTTTTGTCATCCGCACACATTTTTCCTCCCCAGCTGCACAGTGCTCAGCTGGCCAGTGAAGAATATTTCTCCTCCTACTTTGCCTCAGGACAAGGTTGAGGAAAATTGCACCTTTGTGGATTGAGAGTGGTAGTAAACGAAAACCATTGCGTAAGGTTTTCACACAGACCTGTAGCTGTTTTTTGTTTCCGGTCCTTAATAGCTAAATCCTGGGTCGCTATAAGATTATAAATCCACCTAAATAATTTAAGAAAGCACGGATTGAGAAAAGGCCATTTGGTCCTTCAACCGATGACTTAAAGCCTATTCGGGGTGGACTCGACACTATCCTGGAAGAAAGCCTTTGGAGATAATCAAGTGAAGACTCAACATAGACATTCTCTTCCTTCCCAAGGGCCCCCAGTCAGCAACCAGGGAGCATTGTGTGTGGCAGAGTATCTCTTTCTCTTATGTGTGCCTATTCCCCATAATTTACATTGCTCTTCCTAAATTGACACTTATCTAGTTTTTTTTCCACAAATAGTGTGGTGGGATCAAGTGCTTTTATGAGGAATCCACCCCAGAAATCAAACCATTCGATGAGAAAAGGTGTTGTCTTTTGTTTTGATCCCGGTTCATTTTAAACTGATGTGCCCTTATTCTGTATTCTTGAATCAAATAGCCCAAATTCCACCTCCATGTGTGCCTCTCAGTACACCTGGATCTAGTCTCTCGCCCTCAATGTTTCCTTTGTTTGGGTCTATTGGCCTCTTATACCTGATGGTGCTCAGCACCAGATTCATCGTTGTTAATTTTTCCTTTACCCTTTAACACTTCAATTTTTTTTAAAAAAAAGATAAGGTACCCAAACCTACAGTAATGTACAAAATATTCTAAATGTGACCTTAGCGGTGATCTGTATTAGATTAGGATCATTTATTGACTAAGGCCAATGCCTTGGCGATACTACTTGATGTTTGACTAGCTTTAATAGCTTGCCATTCATTGCCTGGTAACTTTTCAGTAAATGATCACCTTCAAACATTTTGATGTATGTTTGTATAATGTACATGTTTGTAATGTCACTTAGCCCAAATGCTCAATCGGTCCAGATTTTCTGAAATGCTGCACCAAGGATAAGGGGAAATTTCAAATTGCCCACAGCTATTAAGAGTGCTTCATTTCCATAGCAGAAGACAAAATGTGCAGTCACTCTGCAGCAGGTTCCTACACCCCCCACCGCCCCCCGTTGGACTGCTACTGTGGAGGCAATTTTTGCCTTAAGCCTAACTTGGGAACAGTAAGTCTTAAAGTAGAAATATAAGTTGCGTTGTCCTGATTTTACTGACCAGAAGTTGAAGTTAGAAGGCCTTATATAAGCACAGGGGTTCGCAACTGCATTTGTCTATGGGTTTGCGAACACTATATTCTCCCGCTCGTATAGTGGGTGGTCAATTCTCTTATTCTATATGCGTCACTACCTCCCATGTGCTGAACATTCAATCAAAGCCTTTCCGCACCTTCTTTCGTGCTTTATGACAAGTATTTAAAGGATGGTGATCAATGTGGCTGAGATTTATAAGCGGCAGCTGCACTCAGAAAACTTGCAAAAGTTGATTCTATTTAAATTGTGGACCAAGGAAAGTGACTCTCCTCTCCTCAACCCCCCCCACCCCTCCCCTCCCCCCAAAATAAAGTACTACATGGGAGGTTTGATGCAGGTTATCGTCCAAATGCATCTCAATTTTTTTTAAAATCAATTTTAACCTCGATGGATTTTCTCATGCCTTTCAATGGTAGGTAGGGTTGTTATTTTCTTGAATTTTAACCTTTGGTGCTGTGGGATTTAATTTTCTTACCTGTTATGTGGATTGAGGCAACGTTTGCAGAAAAGATGACTTCACATATCCAAATGAAGAAACTAAACCAAGAACTACCACTGAAATAAGCCATGTTTGATGTAGCGATGTGCAAACAATAAATAGGTTACACATTTGTTTATTGTACTACTTTATTTCATCATTAGTTTAACCAAAACGTAAGATCTGAAGCAGGAGAAATGTGTATCTAAAGTTTAATCAGTCAATTCCTTTGCACAATTCTCAGCCCCATCTACGACCGCAAACAAACTTATCCGATTTGCTTAAGCTCCACTCCACCACCCGCTCCCTCTACTTCACTGGCTCCTATTCGCCCCTTTCCCCCCCACCCCTCCCCCACCTTCCGCTTCACCATCGGTGGCCATGCCTTCAGCCACTACGCCCCGAAGCTCTGGAACTCCCTCGATTCCTCCGCCTTGCCCCCTCCCTCCACATTTTCAAATCCTGTTTAAAGACCTTCCTTTTTGATTGTGCTTACGGTCACCTCCCCCCCCCCCCCCCCCTTCCTCGCCCCCCAAAGAAAGTGGACCCCAATCTGACCGGCAGGTTAAGTCCACAGTAAGTTCAAGAACTCTAACCACTGAGCCACAGGACTCCACTGTTATTGCAGAAGAGGTGGGACACATCCCTCTGAGCCCAACTTCCGATTGGTCTGGATGAAGAACTTCAGTCGGGTGTCTGGCACACGTGGAAACCCATCACCATTGCTTAAGAGTATCCAAACCAAGCTGCGAATTCCATGCATCTCATTTATACATTGGAAATCTCAGAGGTAGATTGTTGGAATGGAATGCGTAGATCTCTCTCCCTGAAGAGACACATCCCACTTACCTCATTCAAAAAAGTATTAGGCGCAGGTTGGCAAGAGCCAAGGATTGGGGACCCCAGAGTGTGCGCTTGGCTACTGCTGGAGTCTAACCAGCAAAAAGCACATAGCTTATCATTGCCAGCAGGCTCTTTGGCCCATCTGATCACATCCTTCCGACACACACACCCTCCCGCCTCATCCCCATCCCCCCATCACTGCATCAATCTGCTTTGTCAATGGGTCCAGTTTCTGGCCTCTACCACCTTTCCTAGCAACCTGTTCCAGTCATTGATTACCTTTTATGTAAAGAAACGTCCTGTTACATGTTGCAAAATTGCCCTTTACAACTCTAAACCTCTTGATCCTCTTGATCTACTGTCACAATACATCCTCACGTAATAATCTGGGTTTACTTTTTCAATCCCATTTAAAATGTTGTATGTCATCATGAGATCCCCTCCGAGTCATCCTGTATCAAGATGGAAGATCTCTAGCGTGTCTAGTCGTTGCCCATAGCTTGGTTACTAAAGTGACCCGCTCTAACTATACACATTCTGGACCCCTTGGCACTCATTCATGTATCCAGCGATTGGAATCCACCGCGATTAGTTTGCAGGGAAATAAACAACAACAGCAACAACAAATGACACTTGTATAGCGTCCTTTACGTCAGAAAGATGGACGAATGAAACGTAGGACACAACACGTGCTGTGCCACTGTGCTGCTTGTGAAGGGAAAGAGATCAAGGTTCACCGATGAATTCTGGAATGTTTGTTTGTTTATTGACTTTACAATCGCGGAGCCTTGACCCAAGAAATGGAGAAGCCCATATTCGGTGTGGTTCTCCAGCAGGAGTGGGCTTGTTCAGTCGAATGGCCTTTACCTGTTCCATGCTTTCCTATATTCCTATTGTACCGCCGTCGATACGTTTCGAACCATTATTGCAATAGAATCCAATCTAATTCGCCGCAGTGCTTCCCGGTGGCCAGAATAGATATGGCAGGAGACGTTGGGGGAAATTATTTTGGATGTTACCAACAGCAAACTATAATATTTTTGTACAATGCAATACCAATTGATATTTATGCACCACCTTTCCTCGCTTGACAACCCGAGCGGGCGGTGGGAGCCAAGGTGGTGGGACGGGGAAAGATGACCGAAAGTACAAGTGAACAGAGAAGTCTTGAGACGAACCTTAGAAGAGGTAAGGGAGGAAGGGAAGGAGTTGGAGGGGCTCTGGGATGGAGTTCCAGAGAGTCGGGGTAGATAGGCTAAAAACCCAACCATGGACGTGGAATGGGTCGGTGACCATTCCTCCTGGAAGGGGGTTGGGGGGGGGGGATAAGTATGGTCTCCTTGGAACTGAACTGGCTCCAGGATGACATGTTTGGCAATGTCGGAAATCGAGCGAGCCCTCTGAGGTGGTCTCTGTATTCTGGTACCTGAGTCAGGTGAGTCCACAGTATTCCAGGGCACTGCTGGCTCATCGGCGGGACCTGGAAGTTCAGACCACTCACTAGAGTGGGGGGGGGTAGAAGGGTGGCCGAAGGTGTGGTCGAAGAGGAGGGTCTTGAGACTCGCCTTGAAGGAGGCAAGAGAGTGAACGAGACGAAGGGAATGTGGGATGGAGTTCCAGAGGGTGGGGGGCAGAGAGGCTGAAGCCCCAACCGCCGACGGTGGGGCGAACCGGGCAGGGTGAAGTGAAGTGGAGCAGCTGGAGTCTGCCGTGGAGAGGGAGTGGACAGGTTGACATGGAGTCAGAAGGTCGCAGAGGTAGGAAGGAGCAAGGCCATGGAGGGCCTTGACGGAGAGGACGAGGATTTTGAACTCTATCCTCTGGGGAATGGGGAGCCAGGCGAGGGTGGGGGTGATAGGGTCACAGAGCCTGGTGCGGGAGAGGACGCAAGCTGAAGAGTTCTGGATGATCTGCAGCTTGTGGAGGGAAGAGTTGGGAAGGCCAACAAGGAGGGATTGCATAGATTGTTATAATGGCCTCACCTCATCTGTGCAGATGTTTATGCTCCACACCAGCCTTTACCCCCTCGAATTCCCCTCTCATTGGCTCAATTGCTGGTATTCTCGAGGAAAGTTGTTGGGTAAAGCTCCATCGTCAGAGCTGTTGTCCTTCACAAGTGGATATTGAAAAAGTGTTTGCTATCAAATGGAAGGATTATTATTTTTAAGAATCCTATTAGGTCAATCCTTCACCAGCATCTGAGCTGCTGCGAAAATGCCCTCCTAAATCTCTCCTACATAAGTAGCCATTAGGACTATTCTCCTCATTCACAGATTCATGCGATTTAATGCAAATACATCTGCGACAATTTTGCTAAGCACTGCACGAGTCAGTCATAAAGCAAATGACAACAACAATGTATTGAAATAGCTTGTAATTTACCTGTCACATATACTCAGGATTTATTAAACCTGAATAGTATTGATCACTCATTGTATAAAATATTATAATTTTTATTCAGACCAGCCAGTGCAACCCTCCCCCCCCCACCCCCACACACCCCTTAAGCGAGACACAGAATCTTTTGGCCAGAAACATTGAATTTTTGTTTCCATGGATTCTGACTGCTCCACTTAAGCAATATATGAAACAAGAGAGATGTGTTTCTGTTACTGTGCGGTACTGTTTGCAGCGTTTCACGCAGTTTGATATATCTTGGGTCCCTGCAGTATTTTTAGCTTCGAAAAGCTAACAGCAACCTCACCCACTGCAGCATCCTGAAAGACTAACACGCTCCAGAACAACAGGTATTTATACCCAAAATAAATGGCAAATGCTGCTCGTGTGCACTGGATATGGAGGTAGGGAATGTTTCAGAGAATGACTGGTTGCGGCTTAGCTCAGTGTATCAGCCTTTTCTGGAGTGTCCTGGTTCTGTAATTCCACGTTTCCTTTCCTGGCATTAATTCCGACTTGTTTGTTGGTGAAAAAATAGTATTATTAAAATACTCCCAATCGTCTGTCCTAATAGGGGGGGGGGGGGGGGGGGAGATAAAGAGAGAGAGAGAGAGAGTGTGTGTGAGAGAGAAAAAAAAAGTAGAACGACTCAGAAACACAGACACTTCACTCAGCCTGAAAGACAGCGAAAGTATGAAACAGAAAATATTGTTTGCCACAGCCAGTGATGGCCGGTGGATAGAGGTCCTTTCTCCCCTCCTCCGTAGCAACCCATGCATTTTCAATAAGTATGAACAGATTAGAAATACTGTGAAATATTGCTGAAGGATGGTCATGTATTATTTCGTAAGGATTCAACAAAAGGTTAAATGCCGGTTGCGTTTGCCAACTGATGCTACCACTAGGTGGCAAACATTCTCCCAACACTTCACAATGTACTGTGCGCTGCGTTGAGAAAATTGAAACTTTCTGCTCATTGTTCGTTTACAAGACGCTTTCTTTTCTTTTTGGTCAGCCGGGTGTCTGACACGCACGGAAACCCATCGCCGTTGCTTAAGAGCATCCGAACCAAGCTGAGGATTCCCACCCATCCCGCCTACACGTGGAAATCCCAGAGATAGTTTGTCGGAATGGATTGCGCGCGCTCTCTCTCTCTCTCTTTCTCTCTCTCTCGCGCGCGCTCAGCTCCACAGATCAAGCTTGCCTACAGTTTGCTGAGAATGTGTATGGCTGGTGTGAGAAATGGAAATACAGTACTCTATTCACAATGTTGCAGCGAGGAATGTGCTTCTGAGACTGCGGTGAAGACATGTTGCTGGTGCAGAATACAGTGAGTTTTGTGCTATATCTAACTCCAGCTTGCTTGATACTAACCCAGAGCAAAATTGATGGGATGATGTCCCATTCCCCAGTATTGGCATCTCTCCTTCAAGAACGCCAATGCCTTATTCACCAAAAGTATTAACAAAAGGTACAGCCTATTAATAAATGAAAATGGCATTGCTGGTAGATGAGGTGCGTGCACAGAGTTGGGAGAAATAGAGTTGGGAGTAGGTCTCTTTCATGACCACTTGACTTAACCTGTGTTTAGTTTTCAAATGTTTACGCATTATCTTGGGTATGGAACAACTGTGCATCTTTACCTCAGGGAAGTTCAAGTTGAGCCAATAGGAAGGAGAACTTTTATTTTTTTTGAAAACCGTAAAAAGAGTTAGAAAAAAACTGATTTCTTGTTTCTGATCTAGACTCAAATGAAAGTAGTCAAATAAAGTGGGAGAGAGAGCGAGAGAGAGAATAAGGAAAAGACAGGACAAGCAGAAATAAAGTGTTTGTGCCAGTTGGGTAACATTATCGCTCTAATATTAATTTGTTTTATTACAGTGTGCATCAGCTGCAAATCTTAAAGCTCCAATATAAACTGTCCAGTTAATTATGTACAGGGACTTGCCAGCAGCTTAAATATGGTAGTTCTGCTGTTTTCACGTCTGTATATTTAAAAATAATGGGATTAAAAATGTGACCTATCATCACAGATTCGCCTACAGTCACTAATAATAATAATAATAATCCTTGCATTTGATACAGCGCCTTATCACGTCTTTGAGACGTCTCAAAGCACTTCACAGAATATACTGTAAAGTGAATTGACTGTATATTTTGTGGGCGAAACGCGGCGGCCAATTGCGCACAGCAGCGTCCCCACAAACAGTCATGGATTGAGTGACCAATTTATTATTATTTTTTTGGAGGAGTTATTACCCCCGGGAAAAGCGATCCCCCAATCAACTGGGTTCCTACTTACTGCTAAGTAAACAGAAGCGTGTGGAGTAAGGAAACTTTCCCAACGTTTCACTCCGCCCGGGAATCAAATCCAGGTCTTCTCGCTTGAGAGATGAGTGCTCTAACCACTGAGCTACAGGACTCCACACTTTATAATAAAATCCTATGAACACTTAAAAACATTTAATCGACCTAACAAGACGCTACATCAATTGCAAGGATTATCTTTAATTATTATTTGATATATCATTACAGCTTGGATATTACCAACACAGATAATTGTGTTTAGATTTTCCAAGCCTAACCCGCTTAAAGAGATTTACAATACAATTTACATTTGGACGGCTTCTTTCAGGGGGCGGGAGGACATCTCAAACACATTCACGGTGCTGGAAGGGCACCCAAGATGGAGTTGGGGGCGAGGAGGGGGAAACATGACCGAAAGTGCAGTCAAAGAGGTGAGACGTGCCTCAAAAGGGGGAAGGGAGTAAGTTGGAGGGACTCCCGGCTTGGGTTCCAGAGAGCAGGGGCAGAATGGCTGAAATGGGTGGGGTTCTCTGACTGTTCAGAGCCTTGGGACGTCCTCCAGATGTGAAAGACGCTACACAAATGTAATTTGTTGTTGTTGCCGCTGCTGAAAGCTCAATCAACAATGTTGGGCCAGATTGGGTGGGAAAAGGTTTTTGGGGGGTTGGAGTCCATACACGCTGAGGGAGCAACCGGGCTGGTTCTAGGAGGTCTCAGAGGCAGCGTGTGGCCAATCCATGGAGGGATTTAAAGGTACGAATGAGGATCTTCAACTTGATTTGTTGGGGGATGGGGGGGGCCAATGGAACCCAACGAGAATTGGGGGTTGATAAGGTCAGAGATGAAAAAGACAAGCTATGCTGTTCACGATTGCATATGTTTTCCCACCCGCCCCCTCCCTCCGTAATTGTTTTGTGGATAAAGTGATTTACTTTCTTCGTTATGCAACAATCAAATGAGCCACGAGATAAACAAAATTCCACTTGTTCTGAGGTTTTTGGCTTCGCCACTAACTTAAAATATTGTTGTCGATATTCAGAATCCTGTAGCTCAGTGGTTAGAGCACTCGCCTCACAAGCGAGAAACCTGGGTTCGATTCCCGGCAGGACGAAACCTTGGGCAAGTTTCCTTATCCCACATGTTTCTGTTTACCGAGCAGTAAGTAAGAACGTGGTTGTTAGTCAATTGGCGGATCACTTTTCCAGGGATAATAAATCCTTCAAAAAAGTAAATAATAATGAATTGGTCATGCAATCCACGACTGTTTGTGGGACGCTGCTGTGTGCAATTGGCTGCTGGTTTTGCCCACAAGATATACAGTCAATTCACTTTACCGTATATTGTGTGAAGCGCTTTGAGATGTCTCGAAGACGTGATAAGGAGCTGTATCAAATGCAAGGATTATTATTGATGTTTAATTTTGTAAAAGAACTCATAGTAATTAATTTTCATCAGTTAGAATCACATGAATCCAGAGACAAATTTGTCTTGGGTTCACCAAAAAGCAGCCTGAAATTTCATTACAAACTACATAGAAATCCATACTGCCAATGCACTTGGAAATAAGAGGGACTGAACTCAGATAATAGCTTCCCAAAGTTATATTCGTGGCCGAGTGCGTTGTGTAGCTACTAACATTCATACTGAGAATCTGTAGAATTATGTCTCAGTCGCTGTACATTTGTTTGATGTAATGATAGCACTGCTGAGTTTCCAGAAACGCAAAGTTTGGTGGAAGATGTGGATCATCTGAAACAGTTACGATATGTGTTCACTCCTTGCTGTGTAACTGCACCTAATGTGCGGCCCAATTTTTTTAGAGTTGCCTTTTGAATGTTAGAAAGAACTGAAGAGGCTCGAACTGATCAGTTCCGTTTCATTCCTTGGACATGTGGCTTCACAATTTAATCAGACGGAACTTTAGGCCTCTCGAGTCTTGATGGATTCCTGATCTTTGCTTGGAAACAATTCTTGAGGATCGTACTGAAAAGGAGTGAAGCTCGAGTCGTTCTCATCGCTTGAAAAGTCCCGAGACAAGTTCATTTTACGACATATAACAGAATGTCCAAACAGTTGTCCCTCGTTGTTCCTAGGAATACAAAGGGGAGGTGTCCTGCAGCCCGTGTGTCAGATCCATGTCTAATAATTCTACTACTAATAATAATCCTTGCATTTGATATGGCACCTTATCACATTATTGAGACGTCTCAAAGCGCTTCACAGGATATGCTGTCAAGTGGATTGACTGTGTATTTTGTGGGCAAAACGCGGCAGCCAGTTGCGCACAGCGGCGTCCCACAAACGGCCGTGGAGTGAGCGACCAGTTTTATTTGGGGGATTGTTGGCCAAGACACCAGAGGAGAGAAACTCCCTTCTAAGCTGTGAGGTGAGGTATAAAGAAATAAAACAAACTGTCGGTCAGCATCCTGGAGTTAGTGGATGCGTATTTGACGTGAAGATCTGGATTTATTACTATAAGATCTGGATTTAGCTTTTGGCATCCAGAAAGCTTTGCAAGCAACATTGGACTTGGACCTCCAGGACTGGTAAGTTGTGTACATCCATACACCACGAGGAAGGCTGATGCTTGTCAAAAGATTTGACAAGTAAACTGGAAGGCTTAGATTGATGTCTGCTGAGGGTAATCGCTAAAAAAAAAACATACTCTTATATCTGGGATTCGGTGACTATTCTGGTTGAGGTGTAGATAAGCAGTTTGACCTTCCAATTGGTAATGTTGCTGTTCAGTGAGGTTCATGTCCTGGCTATAAGCTGGAGCTTGATGGCAATGTGTTGCTATATATATAATATATATGCACTCATCATATTAACCCTTCTAACCAAAGTGTGTTGCTTCCCCTCCCCTCCATCCGAGGAAAGATTAGATACTCCAGATCTGGCAAATAGAGACTCTGTTTTTATCAGATGGCAAACAGGGGATGCAGAAACGGGGGTAAACCCAAGCTATTTTTGGGGGGTGGGGGGAGGGTAGGGAATAGGACCGAGTGGGGGAATGACTTACAGCTTCAATATAGGAACCCTAGGCCATATTTATAGCAAGCAAGATTCAAGTTCCAACCCCGCTAACAGGAGAGGACGCTGGTGCACGTTTGCTTCTTTTTGGCCCCCGAACCTTTGTCTTGTCGAGGCAATTGGGTTTGGATGAGAGTGGGTTAGTGGGTTCCTGTCTGCCTGCTCTCTGCCAACTTCTTTTCCTCCCATTTTAAAAGTCAAACTAAGCGAGCGTGTTTTATGTAACTGTTTCACTGCAGGCTGTCCAGTGTAAATGTATTTTTGGCAGTTTTTCTTTTTCTGAGGGTCAGGTGATTCGAGAGGGTTGGGGAGTGAGTGAGTTGAGTGTGTGTGTGTACGTGCGTGTGCGTGCGTGTGTGTGTGTGCGTGCGTGTGTGTGTGCGTGTGAGGGGGGGATAAGGTTGGAAGAGACTGCAATTCAATCTACCAAAACTGGCTCGCGCCAAGGTGGGTGGGTTCTGACTGGTCTCTGGGTATAAAAGCAATGTGCCGTCAGTGAAGAGGAAGGGCTAAGGAAAAGAAAACAAGTTGGTAGGAAGGAGTGGCAACTCACACCAAGCAAACTACTTCAAAGGAAGAGATAAAGACGAGTGAAGGGTGTTCCTCCCCAGGACCTGAGATGGCCGGGTGGCAGATGAGACAACTTGGGGAGTACGTTACTTAAAGAATAACGACCAAACAGCAGTGTGCAGCATGACCAGGATGTGTTGTGCAGTATCTGGAGAAGATTGGATTTCTGGCTGTTTCCAAACTGCGCTGAAGTAGGTCATGAGAGGTGCTGGAATTTTAAAGCGGTACTGCAGTAAGCATTTACACTTTCAGTTTCACACTTTGTTACAAACAGGCCATGTTCGTCGTGCGAAAGGGGAGAAGTCATTTTGTATGTTTGGATGTGTTCCTCAGTTTTGTAACTTTTAACCCTCCAACACCCCCCCCCCCACCACCCCTCTGCCTCCCGCAACCCCCACCCCATCTCCCACCACCATCCCAAGCTTCCATTAACCCCAACTAAGAGAGCAGGCAAACATTCAATATGGAACTCCATCCCGCAGTCACTCCGCCTCGCTCCCCTCCTTTGCCTCCTTCAAGACCCATCTCAAGCCCCTCCTCTTCGCCGTTGCTTTCGATCTCCCTGCTTCCCCCCGCGCCCCCCCCCCCCCCCGCCCCCCCAGCTCGGGTCCGAAACTCTATCTGTCCAGCGCCTGGGGACGTCCTCCCGACGCGAAAGGCGCTTTACAAATGTAATTTTGTTGTTGTTGTTGTGATTTTGTTGTTGTTGTTGTTGTTGCCAGTCCGCAGGGAATTAGTTTTGTGCGCATCCCGACAACACAGCTGACGCTGAGGACTTCACGGTCAGGGAAATGGGAGGCAAGCAGCACTGAGCGGTCCTCAACGGTGGGCGATAATAAACAATGTCACTTCAGGGCTCCCGTTTTGTTTTGTCTTTTCCATCAACGGCCGTCTGAAAGGCAGAGGAATGTTTAATGGAATAACAAGAAATGAGCCTCGACGTACCACAGTCCCACAGATTGATTATGTAACATGGGGAGGAGAGGAGGGGTTGCTGCACTTAATCAAAGTTCAGTTTCCGCTGCTGCGAAGCAACAGTTGTTTTCACTTGTGGTCTGAGTGTCTTTACGAAATGATTCGGACCCACCAACTGCCGTCCTTCTTTCCGAAAAGACTCCCAAGCGTACAGCTTAAAGCCATTTGCTGCCTTGCGGCGGTGTCCCCCCGCTCACTGCATGGTTTTAACTGAATAAAGAAGCGTGTGTTGCACTTTCAAGTGTTGTTCAGCGAAAGGATAATGCACAAAGAATAATGGAAAACCAGAAATAGCAAGAGGAGAAATCCAGATCGAATGGAAGTAGCAAAGAACTATTTTAGAGAATTGCTCGTGGTGATAGCACGGAATCAGGCCACTCAGCCCGCCTCGCCCAGGCCAGTGTTTATACTTGACCTGACCACAATAATAATAATCCTTGCATTTGATGTAGGGCTTTTCACGTCTTCTAGACGTCTATACTATATGGTTTATTCCAGACCATGCCTCTACCTCTCCTAATCTCTCCTGCACCACGATATTTCCCTCTCCCTCATGCATTTCTCAAGTTTCTTCTTAAACAGGAGAATGTTCGTACTCTGAATGAGAACGATTCACCCCATTTTCGTGAGCTTTCAGAACGATCGAGCTTTGTCCACGACAACTTGTGCTTATGAGGCGCCCATCATACGGGAGGGGGTGAGGTGTCTGTAATCACGATCAAAAAGGAAGGTCTTTAGGCGGGATTTTAAAGTGGGGAGGGAGGGGGCAAGGCGGAGGGATTGAGGGAGAGGGTTCCAGAGTTTCAGGGCGCAGTGGCTGAAGGCACGGCCACCGATGGTGGAGCGGAGAGGAGGAGGGGCGGTCAGGAGGCCGAAGCCAGCCCGAACGGAGGCAGCGGGCAAGGGGGTAGTGGCGGGTAAGCAAATCGGATAGATTTGCTGGAGAGGATCTTGACATCGATCCATTCAGTCATCGGGAGCCGGTGGGGAGCCTGGCAAGCCGATGGGGGTACAGAATTTGGTGTGATGGGGGTACAGAGTTTGGTGCGATGGGGGTACAGAGTTTGGTGCGATGAGGGTACAGAGTTTGGTGCGGGTGGGAATTTAATTTTGTGTTCGGTGGAGCTGGGGAGACCAGCGAGGAGGGCATTGGAATGGTCCAGCCGGGAAGTGACAAAGGCGTGTACAAGGGTTTTCGGCTGCTTTTGTTGTGAGTTTCCGTCGGAAGCGGGCAATGTGATAGAGCTGGAAAACAGCGGTGCTGATCAGGGAACCGGGGTGGGGTAGAAAGGAAAGCTGGGGATTAACCTGACGCCTAAGTTGCGCGTGGGTTTGGAGAGTCTGAGGGAGAGCCCGGGGAGGTTGAGGAGTTCAGACCTGCAGGAGAGAAGACGTTGACGGGGAGCCAACGAGCACCGCTTCCGTCTTGCCGACATTCAGCTGCAGGAAACTTGTGCTTATCCAGGCTTTGATGCCCGTCAAACAAGCTGACAGGACATGGGAGTCACAGCTGGAGGAGGAGTAGATTTGGGTGTCATCCGCATACATGTGGAAGTTGACCCCATATCAGTGGATGACATTGCTGAGAGGGAGCGTGTAGATAAGGAAAAGAAGGGGCCCAAAGAATGGAGCCTTGGGGTACTCTGCAGGTTTCCGGGCAGGAGGAGAAACCATTTGCCGAGATGCATTGTTGGCGGTTAGTTAAGCAGGACTCGAACCATCCGAGTGCGGTCCCACTAAGGTGGATGAGGGAGGAGAGATGGTGGAGGAGGATGGCGTGATCGACTGTGTCGAATGTGCCGGAGAGATCCAGGAGGATGAGGAGGCAGAGGGAGCCCTGGAGTGTGGATGTCATTTGATACTTTGACGAGCGCTATCTCTGTGCTGTGGGCCGGGCAAAAATCGGACTAGAAGGGTTCCAGTAGGGAATGGAGGGAGAGGTTTGAGTGAAGTTGATTTGCAACGAGTTCCAAAAGGGTAGGTTTGAGAGGCTCTGAAGTTTGTCAGGTTGGAGGGATCGAGGGTAGGTTTTTCAAGAAGGTGAGTGGTTTTGAGGGGGAGTGGGATGGAGCCTGAGGAGAGGGACTGGTTGAGTGCCCAGAAGCTGGGTGGGGAGAGGGTCAAGGCAGCAGTTGGTTGGCTTCATCTGGTTGATGTAGATGGAGGCTTGTAGCTCAGTGGTGAGAGCGTTCACCTTGCAAGCGAGAGACCTGGGTTCGATTCCCGGCAGGGCAAAACCTCGGGCGAGTTTCCTTACTCCACACGCCTCTGTTTACCAGCAGTAAGTAGGAACCTGGTTGTTAGTCGATTGGCGGATTGCTTTTCCGGGGGTAATAGTTCCTTTTAAAAATAAAACATACAGTCGATTCGCTTTACAGTATATTCCGTGAAGCGCTTTGAGACGTCTCGAAGACGCAATCAGGCGCTATATCAAATGCAAGGATCATTTATTATTATTATGCAAGGATTATGGTGAAGGAAAGGGAGGAGGGAGAGATGGGGGCAAAGGTGTGGGCCGTGGTAGGAGGAGAGAGTGGCGGAGGAGGCATTGGCAGGCGGTCGATGACATGGTGGTGGGTGGGGAAGAGGAGGAGGAGGAGGCAGCCAGGTCTGGAGATAAAGAAGTCCAGGACCTCTTCGCACTTGGCTTCGCCTTCCTGACAGTTTAATCACAGATGATTGTGCACGTTTGGGTTTGACCTGGTTGAGAAAAAAATCTCCAGCACAGTTAGTTATTAACGGGTTAAAGTGTTCCAGCCTGGGTCACAGCCCCTTGTTTATAATTCTCCAATCTCATTGTTGGCTGCAAGAATTTTTACGACCCTATCACAACCCGGACAAGGGGATAGGATTCTTCTGATTACAGTCATGACGTGTGCGGCAATTTAGAAACTCCGTGACTGGGAGACACAGGTATCATCTCACAAGACCTCGGTTCTGAGGATATTTCGAGTCAGAGCTAAGCCCTTGTCAGATGACTTGATGTATACGACTTTCCAACGCAGGTCACACTGTAGGCTGCTTTGGTCCGGAGTGGGTTACCAGCAGAGCTATCTCTTTGCCGAGAGTTAACATCAAAGTGTCACCTCTTCAGTTCTGTTTATTCATCCTAAAGTCTAGAAGAAATATTATCTTTCTATCCTACGCTATACATCCCAGGCCAGTTGCTGTGACATTTTCCACAGTTCCACATGTTTCGCACAACAATTTAATTACCTGTACTTAGCTGGAAACGCTCAATCCTGTTCTAACCAGATCTCATTTTTTTAAAAAAAGAAGGTGCTGATCAACAGAGCATTATCTATGTTAACTGTTTGTTACTTTCTTATCGATTTCGATTTTGCCCACAAAATACACAGTCAATTCACTTTACAGCAGATTCTGCGAAGCACTTTGAGACGTCTTGCAGACGTGATAAGGCGCTATATCAAGTGCAATGCTTATTATTAAATATATTAAATATATGTACTAGGGAAGGCCTGTTTGGGTTTCAATGCCCAGTAAAATTGAGGTCAACTATGTTTACCGGATTGTTTTAGAGGACGCACCTTACCAATTCCTTCTTCTTGCCATTTAAATGTCAATCCAATCCAGAATCCATCAATTTTCATAGGTGGGACTTTAAAGAGTATGGGAGAAGCAAACAAAAAAATAAGATTGCATTAAGTGGAGAGAAACACCAGCGAAGACATAATGGACCGAATGACCTGTCAGTATGTCCAGTGAAGCTGTTTGAGATGTCCTCCTGTCATGAAAGATGCTGTATATCAAATGGAAGGATTGTTATTACTGTTCCTCTTTAATTCCAGAACAAAGTAAGAGAAGCAATGTCTGCAAAATGGAATTTGCACAAATTTGCCTACAATTAATTGTGTAGCTAGAAACACTTTCAAAACTTTTAATGACTCTGCTCAGGCTATGTCTAGTGGGTTGGACAGATCAGACAGAAGCAGAAAGAATAGCAGCCGCGAATAGAGAGTGGCAGAGGATCTGCCTTTAACTCTGATCACAGAGTTTATTGCCTGTGCTTCAAGCGTATTCAAACACGTCTGAGACTAAGTTTTGGTAGTGACTCAGGTTTAAGGCAGAAAACTAACAACAAGACTGATCCAGCCATCACAATATTGTTATAAATGAAATTCAAACGACCCCTAAAGACGTCATAAAGTTATTTTAACTACATCGGTACACAGGGTGAAAAGACATTGAGCAACAAGTGAAATGTACCTATTGAATGAGACAATCACCGAATGATGGGTACAGTGGGTTTGAGACTGGGTCTTTGTGAGCAAGATGTCACAAAGTTGCACCAACTGGCCTGCAAAGTCCCAGTTTTAATCTTGCATTATTTGCTGCCTGCTCTGGATTTAGTCTCGAATCTTCTGCTATAATGAACGCAGGGCAATGACGGGTGACTTATTTATACCAAAGATTTCTGCACTTAAATGCAAACAAGCAATCAATCAGGACCAAGTACATGCAAGTCTCGCTTATTTAAAGTGTCAAGGTTGTACCTCTTTGATCACATTTGCGCTCATCAGCTTGGTTGCCTGACCAGCTTTGGGACATCCTCCCAACGTAAAAGGTGCCGTATATCAGTGTAACTTTGTGTTGTATTTAGAGCAAAGCCTGAATCAAATTGTAGTTTTGTAAGATGGTAAGTGAGTTTCTGGCTTTTCACACCAGGAAGACCGAATGAACTTGTTCAAGTGACACTATTCAAAAAGAGAAGGGAATTGGCCATCATTGCTGATTGTGCCATACAAATGCGTTTGGTTATGAAAATATTCCCTATAACCTACCCATTAATTATTGTAATTTGCTTTCAAATGTTTCAACATGATAAGGAACTTACAGAAATGTTCGCTCTTGCATTATTCACTTGTCACCACTGTGCAAACACTGCACCTTAGCGCAAGCTTCTATTAGTTTGCACAGAGCATGTTCCCATCGGGTTTGGCGTGAATCCAGATCAAAAAGATTATTGCTTTATCGTGGGAGACTTCCATCCAAGAGAGACCCAGGCTGTTGAGAGCTATGAGTGAGCCAGGATAGCTTCTGTGATAAACAGCAGAAATCTAGGGATGGAGGGCATCTCCAGACCAAGAAACATTTAGGAGGGCAAGATTTACTGTGACCATTAAATGCTACATAGTTTTTTTTGAAAAGTAATTATCATTTGCCTCCTAATTCCTTTTGAAGATGCATAGAAACATGGAAATCTACAGCGGAGAAAGGGTCATTTGGCCCATCAAGTCCTCATCGACTCAGAGTAAAGAGATGAATGCAAACCCACCAGCCCACATCATCCCTGTACTATATCCTTCAAGCCAAAATATCACTGTAATGAGAATTTATGATAAAAATATCCCTTCATTTTGACTAGTGATTAGACAATTGGGCTTCTATAGTCTTTTTTTGAAAATAACCATCCCAATTATATGTTTTGCTAAAGACCACAGATTATTTTAGAAAAATACAGAGGTTTGTTCCAAACTTACCATCTTCTCGGGAAGGGAAAGTGGGGGGTGGTGAAAGAGTGGTTTCCTTGGAGCTGAGTGGGCGTAAAAGTTGACGTGATTGACAATAGAATCGGCTTTCCCAACTCTTCCCTCCACAAGCTGCAGAGCATCCAGAACTCTGCAACTCGAGACCTCTCCTGCACCAGGCTCCGTGACCCCATCAGCCCCACCCTCGCCCGGCTCCACTGGCTCCCTGTCCCCCAGAGGATAGAGTTGAAAATCCTCATCCTCATCTTCAAAGCCCTCCACAGCCTTGCTCCTTCCTACCTCTGTGACCTGCTGACCCCATATCAACATTTCCGCTCTCTCCGCTCAGCAGGCTCCGGGCTTCTGTACATCCCACGCCCGTCCTGCCCCACCATCAGCGGTCGGGCCTTCAGCCTCTCTGCCCCCACCCTATGGAACTCAATCTCACAGTCCCTTTACCTCGCTCCCTCCCTTACCTCCTTCAAGGCACATCTCAAGACCCTCCTCTTCGACCATGTCTTTGGCCATCCACCAACCCCTAGCGTCCCTGCCTTTCCCCCCCACCCCCCGATCCCAACCCCTTACTCAGGTTCAAATCCCTGACTGTCCAGTGCCTTGGTCTGGTGACTTGAAAGGTGCTTTACAAATTACAAATGTAATTTGTTGTTGTTGTTAACCCTACAAGCCAAGGCCCTAAATGCTAGTGTCATCTTAACTGAGCGAGAAGCTTGCCAGACAGTGCTCTAAATGCTCTTTATGCAGTTTTTTTTAGCTAGCAGTACCTAACACATCCTTCGGGATGCCCAAATCTTGGCTCTTACTCGCCTGCACCCAATATTCTCTGGAAATGAGGTTCATCCCTCCAGGGAGAGAGTGTGCATTCCATAAAAGAAAATTTTCCATGTGTATGCGCCATTACATATGTGGAACTCAGTCTACTCTCAAGTACGGTGATGGGTTTCTGCAAGTTTCTGACCAACAAAATATAATCTCTGAATAGAGCTGGAGTACACTGGTGTTAAAGAAACCACTTGAACCACACAGTTTGAACTGTTTCATGTGTCGCTCTTATGTAACCCACTCTAGGCTGTGTTATCCTAAGTTTAGTGTAGCCCTGGAGCTTATGGAGAAAATGCTGATTAGTTCCGGGTGTATTGAGCTCATTACAGTTTTCAGCTCTGGTTCCTGGCGCTCAATGCAGATGGAGGCATTTACTATTTCTCGTATTGGAAAAGCTTTAATTTCTTGGAAAGCCCCGTGTGCTTAAACAACAGCAAGAAAAATTAGGGTTTTTTGGGACAGCTATGTTTTATCTTCACAAGTCATAATGCCCCTAAAAATCCCTATTTCTCATGCAATGGTCAACACGAAAGCTTGGTGGTGAAAATTATTGCTTACCTCGTGCTAAAAATTATCTCCATAAAGCAGCAGGAGCTGCACAGCTTTGTGATTTCATACAAAAGGCTACTTTCTGCTTTTTCAACCATCTGGCTGAGACCTCGGTTCTGGCCAAAACACAATTAGTAATGGTTTTAAAATTGAGACATATCTTGGAGGTATGCCTGGGAAAACACAAGAGTAAATGTTCAAATCTCCACTCTTTGAATTTCTAGAGGCAGAGGAGATTAACTGCACACTATTCCAAGGTTCATTCCTTGACACATACAGGAATAGAGAGATGGTCCAATTGGCTTCGGAAGTAAATCTAAAAATAAAGCAGGATCTCATTTCATCCGATTTCTTGGTGGTGGTGGTGGAGGGGATGGGGAAACTCAGTTAGATCAGGTGTGGGCTCACATTTCATGTCAGACACTAGAGAGAGAGCATAATATCAAATACCATGGTAGGAAGCTATCCAACAATTAGTCAATCCTGACATGTACTGGGGAGCTTCCCCTACTTCTGAATTTACATTTCAGGAAACCTTAGGCAGATTGGGACGTCATAATAATAATAATAATAATAATTGTTCATGTCGGATGAACTCTATATGTACTGTGTTGTCAAATAGCTGATTATTCCCAGTTGGTTGTCATCCATTATAAACCAAACAAATGGAGCAATGATAGACACTGTGAAATCAGAAGGATTTTGGGGGAAAAAGATGGAATGGATTCTCTCCCGGTTCGTCCCTGTCACGGCACTCGGAGCTGTTCGGTCTCATCCCGGGCATTCACAGCGAAACCCACAACGAGTGCGCCTGGAAGATCATAAACTCGGTAACGGAGGCCCTTTGGCATTCCCGAAACCGGGTGTTCTGGCAGAACGAGGGGATGGTGAGGGCCTGCAACAGAAATTGGGACAGAAGATGTGGTGTTGGTTTGGGATTTCTGTTGGACTAAATATTATATTTATAAATAAATATATATTTTCAAAAAAAAGGGAACAGGGGTGACGTGAGAGGGAAGGGGGTGACATTATAGAGGCAGGCCCCTTCCCCCCCTGACCGAGGCAGGCCCCTCCCCTTGTGTCCCGGAGCTACCCCTCTGCCTCTCCTGGCCTCATCCCCCTCTCTACCTGTTCTTAAATCTCACCCCCCACCCCCTGTAATGTTCGCCAAGATGTCACCCTAAATGAAGCCAAATAAAATGCACGTTGTTGTTGTAGGCAGATACGTGTTAAACTCTTGGAAAAATGTCTTATTTGCATGATTTCCAGAGCCCGAAGTTTCTCAAGGTGTTAGCCTCGAGACTGTTGTCTTAAAAATTTACATTCATGGGGAATTTTGAAAAAGTGTCCAATTAAGCCCTAATTTGGAAGATAGTTTTCCCACAGTCTTTTTTTAAGAGTTGCAGCAAATCATCTTCCAAACGAAAACTGAATTTAAAGATGCTCCCAAAATTCTGCATCGTCTTAAATCTTAGAAGATTTCTCTTAAATTTGAAACGCAATGCTCTTAAGGCTCAGACCACGAGAAATTTCATGGCACTTGTAAAATAGGAGAACTAAAGTGTGAAAACTATTTCTGTGTCTCAGAAACATTGTAAAGTGTCGTTGCATTGGGTGTTAGCAATTGGGCAGATTTAATAACAGCAGTAACATTTTTTTTTGGGTGGGGGGGGTAATAAATGTGATGGTGGCAGAATTATTGCCAGTTTCCAGCTACTTCTTGACATTATTGACTGTCGGTAATGGCTTCCACCAGAATCATTAACAGGGAATCAGACCACTACTAAGGTGCAGGGGAAAAACACAACCAGTTCTAACTCTTAAACAAATTGCATCAATTAAACACTGCGGGTCGTGTTGCCTGAGAACTGCAAACATTATCCAAGAAACATACTCCCAATTAGATCTTTCATACAGTACAAGCTGTACAGAGAAGGCACTTGCAACTATAATAGCAAATAAGAGATTGAATCATTCATGCCACAATAAGAAGAGGTGTTATCACCTGTGGGTCAGAGAGTTGAGGATTCCAGGACTGGAGCTCATAGTCCAGGTAGACATTCCACTGTGGCAGACATTGTATGATTGGAGGACTGTCCTTTGGATGAAATGTTAGGCCAAGGTCCAGTCTTACTGTTTGAACAACAACAACTTGCATTGATATTATGCCCTTCACGTGGGTAGTGTTTCGGCACGCTTGAGTACTTTTCAGCTGAACGTTAGAGATTCTAGACAAAATGCAAAATACTGCAGTTGCTGGAAATCTGCAAGAAAAACAGAAGTCGCTGGGGACACTCAGCAGGTCAGGCAGCGTCTAGGGAGAAAGGAAAGTGAGTCAACATTTCGGGTCCACGACCCTTCGTCAGAACTGGGGCACGTTGGGAGGGAGAGGCTTTTAAGGACTAACAGAGAGAGGGGGGGAGGCAGGGCAAAGAAGACCAAGGAGAAAATGGGGTAGAGGACAGGGATTGATGGGTCAAAGAGATGTTAATGATGCAAAACAAAGGGGGGGTTGGAACAAAACAGTGAGAGGAAAGGTGTGTCTGGGTCCCAGATGATGTGATAATGGTCACAGAAGAGGAGGAAGGGAAATGTGAGCTGTAGCTGCAGAAAATGGAAAATGTACCCCATTTTCTCCTTTGTCATCCTTGCCCTGCCTTTCCCTTCTATGTTCGTCCTTAAAAGCCTCTCCCTTCCAACATGGTGAGCGAAGGCACGGTCGAAGAGATGGTTCTTGAGATGGGTCTTGAAGGAGGCAAGGGAGGGGGCGAGGCGGAGGGACTGCAGAATGGAGTTCCGGGTGACAGGTTTGGAATGGCACTTGGAATGGGCAGAAGTTGGGGAAAACGTTTCATTTCTCAACTCAGCTCTTTCCTTACCTTGACTTTAAAATCCTTCTCAAGTTAAAATAAGGAGCCGTCTTCTTTTACTTCCACCAGTGGCAAACAACTGAGAAAAAACATCCACAACGTGGGACGTAACACATACTGATACGCTGACTGGTCTGTCATCAGTTGTGCCCTGGAGTACGACATCAGTACTGACTCGCTCAGGAAACAGACTGCTGAGACAGCCGCAGAAGGTCGATTCGATTCCGAAATTCCATTGCAAAACACCTTGGAGCCAGCTCAGCCCCAAGCAGACCCTGCTTCCCTCTCTCCAAGCATAGTTACTCGTTGGTTATCTAATAAGCACAGGTTTGAGACCACACGAGATGGATAGCAGGAGCCTAGAACTTCCTGTGAGCTTCCCAGTGAGCAACACAGCTCAGCATGAAATGTGTGAACTATGAAAGGAATGAGACGCGAATCTCACTACTTGGGCACACTGCAATCATTCTTAGAAACCAAGATCCAGCTTTCACTACTTAATCATCCAGATATGAGCAGACAGACTAATTGCCTTAGAGTGTCAAATATTTCAGGCACCCTATTTTGGGCAAAAGTTCATCTGTTTTGAATAATAATCCTTGCATTTGATATAGGGCCTTATCACGTCTTCGAGACGTCTCACATGTGCTTCACAAGGGTATACAAGTGAATTGAATGCATATTATTCGAGCCAACAGATTGCATTGAAAAGTCAGGGGAGAGTTCAGCAGATATTGATTTAGGCTCAACAAGAGTGGAATTTTCAATGACGTGAGAATATTACAGTGATAATCATCACATCACACTTCACCCCATAGTGCGTGAAGGAATCAAACTATGTGAGGAAAAGGAGTTACAGATTTTTGGGACACAATCAGTGCCTAAAACAAAAATCACAATGTTGGATTTTACCTAAAATAAAAGTTCTTCCATACGATGTCCACTTATCATGTCTCGGCCAGACAACACCAACTCTCTGCTCACCGGACTTTGCAACTCTTCCCTTAGCAAGCGGCAGACCATCTAGAACTCTCCAGCTCATGTCCTATCCTGCACTAGGCTCTGTGACCCTATCACCCCCATCCTTGTCCAGCTCCACTGCCTCCATACCCTCCAGAGGATTGAGTTCAAGATCTTCACCTTCACTTTTAAATCCCTTCATCATCTTGCCCCAACCTACTTCTGCGACCTTTTAAAGTCCTACCAACCTGCCCACTCCCTCTGCTCGGCAGACACTGGCCAGCTTCACGTCCTTCATCCCACCATAGGCAGTCGGGCTTTCAGTCTTTCTGCCCCTGCTCTCTCTTCACTTCTCCTACTCCCTTGCCTCCTTCAAGGTCCATCTCAAGACCTTCCTCTTCGGTCCTCTTCCCTCCTCCCATCCCAACTTCCCTTGACCCCCATCCCTCTCGAAATCCAACCCCCAGCTCGAGTGAAATCCCTCGACTGTCTAGCCTTGGGATGTCTCCCAACATGAAAGGCACTAAATAAATTTGAAGTGCTCCAAGGTGCGTTGTATTGAATGCAAGTTGCTGTAAATGCAATTTGTTGATAATTGGCGTATGATTTTTCTCCTGAGCTTTAAAGAAATGAACGGAGGTTTGAAAAATACACTAAAATCATAGCTTAAATTGATCCTCTCCTGCTTCTTTGGCATTTAATATACATATTTCTCTTGGTTTCCCCCATCTGTGGAAATTTGAATTGTCGAAGTTCAAATGCCAGTTTCTAGCCACGTTTTCCAAAACACAATCAGCACTTCGCTGCTTGTGAGGCCCACTGTCCAATGTGAAATGCTAGCTGTTGGGGTTTCTGGCAGATTAGAAGCAGATGTATTGGCCAGCGATCTGTTTCAGCGGCCCACATCAGTTTTCTGATCAGTAATTCCACGGACAGCATCAGTGAGATAGATATGTAAGAAATCAGATCAAAATGTATCACATTGTGAACAGCTCCAGATGATACTGATAATATTCCTTGCATTTGATATAGCGCCTTATCACGTCTTCGAGACGTCTCAAAGCCCTTCACAGAGTATACTGTAAAGTGAATTGACTGTATATTTTGTGGGCGAAATGCGGCAGACAATTGCGCACAGCAGCGTCCCACAAACAGTGGTGGATTGAAGTGACCAATTTATTATTATTATTATTATTTTGAAGGTATTATTACGCCCGGAAAAGTGATCCGCCAATTGACGGATTGGGTTCCTATTTACTGCTAGATAAACAGAGGTGTGCGGAGTAAGGAAACTCGCCCAACATTTTGCCCTGCCCGGGAATCGAACCCAGTTCTCTCACTTGCGAGGCGAGTGCTCTAACAACTGGGCTACAGGTTTCCACAACAGCAAACAAAGAGGAAGATTCTGTTGCTTTCGGTAAATCCTGGAACTGAATAGAATAACAACACCGCATTAGACGAGCAAACAGGAAATCTAGATGTTAAACTGAGATCCCACCTACCTGTTCAGGTGGACATTGAAGTGGCCTTAATTCTAAAGGAGAAGTGACTTGGCCAGATAGATTCGGTCATTCACTTCGTGGAACATTGCTGCGTGCAAAATGTCTGTCACGTTCACCTACAAAACAGTCACTGAACTTCGCAGTAAATCCAATGGAAGGATTATTTTTGATTTAGAATTACGAAAGGAACTCAAGAGCTGTTTCAGCTGCACGTCCATCCTCAAACTAGGATCAGAGCTTTGTATACCACTTCTGAATGCATCAGTTTACTCTAGACAGTGATGCTACCTAAAACACTGCCTCCGGTTGCAGTTTACTCTCACAGGCCTGACATTTCTCTTGGCGTTGAAACCATTGCCTTAAACACTTAGCATGTGATATTTTGGAAAATTCTTTCATGTTGAATTAAAGTCAACTGAATATGTATCTTGTTTTTCGGAAGGACTAAGACTGAATTGAAGAACTTTGCAAAGTTCTACAAAAATCTCAGATTTTAAGACATAGGTGATGAGACTAGGACGATGGGGTCTTCAGACCTCGTTCGCTGAAGCAGGAACCCTAAGAGCATGGATGAGATGGTTGGGGATTGTGATGGACACGTTACCGCAGTCCAATCTCTCTAATTCTTTCTACCCTCTTAACCACGGGGTCATATCTTCAGTGCAGTTGCTTCTCGCTGTTGTTAGGAGTCCATTTTGTCAGCAAGCATTCTCCCTGAAAACCATGCCAGCGGACAGCTTCAGAACCTTTCATGATATCATGGTCACTCACGCTATTAAAATAACAGCTGCAATGGTGTAACAGTCTCGTGTCTTCATATGATGCTCACAAAACCACGCGCACCACCATCATCTGAAGCCAACTGTTATTCTATCTGTTGCAAAGGTCATTCCACCTGCTGCTTAAACCCAGCTATTTCGAGTAGTGGTGGCAACCAACATGCAATGATATCACCTGAACCAAGAATATAACTTTGGGAATAGGGCAGAACCTACCCTCAAGCGTTCTGTTACGGAGATTGTTTTTTTTTTTTGGTTGCAAGCAAGATTGGAGAGGTCGGCTGGCGAACTGAAAGCGACGCCTCAGTGAGAAGGACAGCGTGGGGTTCTGGCAGGGATTCGTGGAAGTTCAGATCTATTTTTTCGCTCCGTGAGATCACATTGAAAAAAGAAATGCCAGGTGCCTGGTTTGATGGGTTGGGCTACTCTGGCCGAGAACATGAGCTTAAAGTCCTGGCAAAGGATTCGCGCCCATCAAATTTCTGAATCCGATTGACATCAAAACGAATAGCGGATCAGATCCATGTTCAACGTTCGCAACCAGAATTTTTGTGTTAATCGCGTTAACTTCTGGTTTGCAAATCCAGTGAAATTCATGCCCGCAGATTCTACGTTTTAAGTCCTGAAAGAGGCAGTCTCTCAGACCAGTGGTGTGTCTGCGCTGTGGGCTGTACAGTACAATATATGCCTTTTCAGAACTGGTGTTCTGCGGCGGTCCCAGCGGAGATCACGGGTCATGTGAGATCACATAGGAAACCACTTAAGTTGGCAGCTGAACTGTTTATCATTGTAAGAACACCTTGTGACTGCATAGCTAAATGGGAGTATTTATATATTTTAGGCTGTGGATTCCGCTTGTCACTTTGCCTACAAAATACGCAGTAAATCCTGTCAGGCGTTTTAAATGTCCTCCCAACATAAAAGGCTCTTAAACAAATGCAAGGTTTATTATTACTGTATTAATAATTATTAATATATTCCCACGTATCTCCTATTTGTTTGCCTTCACATCACTTTTGCCCAGCTAAAGGCAATGAGCTTCAAATGCGTTTAATTTTAACCATTTAAGATGTGGGCGGTTCTTTAAGGAGCACAGAATAATACAAATGATAGCCTTGCAACAGGAGTTATTTTTCCCCCTGTGGTTCTACGATGGGGAACCTCCCTCCTTTTCTGAATTAGTCCCAATCGCATAAATACGCCATTTACACAGCCTCAGTATCTTGACATTACATCAAGAGCACCGATGACATGACCATAGTCCCGACCCTGAAAGCACCAGAAGATAGACAGACGCCATTTCCACTCCACACGCCTGTTTATCTCGCAGTCAGTAGGAACCCGGTTGTTAGTTAATTGGCGGATCCCTTTCTGGGGGTAATAATCCCTCCAAAAATAACAACAACAATTTGGTCACTCAATCAATCCGCGACTGTTTGTGGGACGCTGCTGAGCGCAAATGGGTGCCCCGTTTTGCCCACAAAAAGCACAAGTCAATCCACTTCACAATATATCCTGTGAAGCGCTTTGAGACGTCCCGACGACCTGACGAAGAACTATATCAAATGCAAGAATTATTATTATTATTATCATCATCATCATCAGTAACGGAGCTGCGGGTTGTTTTTGATGGCGCTTACGATCACTTCCCGCCTCCCCTCTCTCCCACCTGGCTCGGAGTCAGACTCCGCCACTGTCGAGCGCTCCGGGAGGCTACCCCGGACGAAGGGCGCTGTATCAATGCGAGATGTCATTGTTGTTCATCTCGAGACGATCTCTTTCGCCGGATCGATCGACTTCTATAACCAAGTAGTTAAAACATCACTTGATCTTAGCCAAAAGGCTGAGAAGCTTTACTCATTTTAACAGCTGCACAGGAGAGAGAGAGAGAGAGAGAGAGAGAGAGTGTGCTCGAGTGGAGTAAAGCAGTCTGTGACAGGGGAAAGTAGCCTGAATGGCTCTTGTACAGCTCCTGGTGGTGAGTGCTGAGACCATTTCTCACCAGCAGTTTGGTTTTAACACAGCACCTCTGATCTATCGCGTTACGCTACTGTGACTTGCGTTGATGCGGCATCTTTCACGTGAAACAAAAACATCTCGAAGAACCTTACAAAATACTTGATTAGAAATGAGAGTGAAGATGGTTGGGTTGGCAGCCTGCGCTAGCAATGCCCCGTAAACAGCAATAATAAAGCAAAAACTATCCTTGCATTTGCTATAGCTCCTTATCACGTCTTCGAGAGACCACACAATCAAAGAATGGGATGATCTGTAAATAAACATGTAATAATATAAACCGTGCCAGCAACGTTTGTTTGTGAGGGTAATTTATAATAAAATAAATCGTTTTAATCCGTGCATTTGATGTAGTGCCTTATCACGATCTTCCAAGATGTCTCAAAGCACTTCACAGAAAAGTGAATTGACTGTATATTTTGTGGGCGAAACGTGGCAGCCAATTGCGCACAGCAGCGTCCCACAAACAGTCGTGGATTGAGTGACCAATTATTTATTTATTCGTCTTTTGAAGGGATTGTTATCCCCGGAAAGCGATCCGCTAAATGACTAACAACCCGGGTCCCTACGTACCGCTAGATAAACAGAGGGGTGTGGAGTGAGGATTGTGCATTTCATTCCAAACACAGGAATTTCCTGTTTTTAAAAATTGTAGGGATTATTACCCTTGGAGAAGCGATCCGCCAACAACCGGGTTCTTGCTTACTGCTAGGTAAACATAGGCGTGTGGAGTAAGGACACTTGCCCAACGTTTCGCCCTGCCCGGGTATTGAACCCAGGTCATCTCACTTCCTTTAACCACTAAGATTGCATTAGGTAGGGGTATCAAGGGATACGGGGCATAGCTATTTGTGGGACATTGCTGTGGGCAAACTGGTTGCCGTGTTTTGCCCACAAAATGCACTCAATCCACTTTACGGTACATCCTGTCAAGCACACTGAATCGTCTCGACGTGATAAGGCGCTATACAATTGTAATGATTATTATATACATTTTTATTAACATTCATCATTCACATTAACTTTAATTGTACATTCCTGTTTAGTGAATTCAGACCTTGCTTTTGCAGAATATCACATCGTCAGCATAGTTTCTATAATCTGCCATTATAGTTTAATATTAAAACTGAAATGTCGGAGTTAGGTTCTATAAAGAGATCACGATTAAACATAATACAACACAACAACAACAACAAGATTCCATTTATAGAGCGCCTTTCACGTCAGGAGGACGTCCCAAGGCGCTGCACAGTTGGGTCATGACCCGAGCAGGGGGAAATGGTCAGGGTGAGGGGAGGGAAGGGAGGGAGAGAGGAGGGGGAAATGGTCAGGGTGAGGGGAGGGAAGGGAGGGAGCGAGGAGGAGGAAGAGAGTCGAGAGGGGAGCTGAAGGCTCGGTCAAAGAGAAAGGTTTTGAGACCGGCCTTGAAGGAGGAAAGGGAGGAAGCAAGGCGAAGGCACTGGGGGATGGAGTTCCAGAGCCTCGGGGCTGAGAGGCTGAAGGCCCGACCACCGATAGTAGGGCGGTTGGGGCGGGGGACGTGGAGCAGACCGGAGCCAGAGGAACGGAGGGTACGGGCAGGCAGGTAGGGGGATAGTAGGTTGGAGAGGTAGGAGGGAGCAAGGCCGTGAATGGCCTTGTAGGTGAGGATGAGGATCTTGAATTCGATCCTCTGGGGGATGGGGAGCCAGTGGAGGCGAGCGAGGGTAGGAGGGTAATAGTCTAAATAGTGATCATCGTGGCAAACCACAGAGCAAAAAAGGTGAGTAGCAGACTTTAAACATTAAGTCCATTTTATTATAACACTATGAAACATCCAAGAAATGAATGTCAAAAATATAAATGGCTTCTACTTTTCATCAGCGTCTTCGAACTGTCCCTGGACTAAAGGGATTTCTATAACACCGGTTGTTAATGAGGGAGCGTGATCACAGCTGGGGTTGTAAATCTTCTCATCTTGAAAAATGGGCTGTACTTGGGAACACCCTGCTCGGAAGAATATCTCTAAATCGTCCTCATCTGCAAAAGGAAACAAAGCAGTTAAGAAATCAGCATTTTTTTTTTGACTTACAAGCCATAAAAAAATGTTGGGTGTATGCATTTTTTTTAAAAAAAAGGTAAATTCAGGACAAGGTTCCCCTCCGTTCCACAGGGGAGGGAGAGATAGAGAGAAAGAGAGAGAGAGAGTGCATGTCTCTGTGAGAGAGAAAGAGAGAGAGAGGGTGTGAACATGCCTTCCAGTAAGTGCAAATGCAAATTTCAGAAATGGCCAAGGTAAAAACTGAACCAGAATTAGTAGTTTACACAGACACGAATATGTAAATGTTTTTAAATCATATTTTGGGTTTTTTTTTCAAAAAAAAATGACTCCTCCCAAAAAAAGTCTTGGCTTTACTGTATCTTGGGATACAGTATATAGTTTTGGACACAACATGTCAAGCGACTGCCAGGATGGTGGAAGGCGAACGAGATGGACCTTGGTCTTCTTTCGCCAGCAAATTCGTATGTTCCTGGCATGATGAAAGGCATCTACTTCAGTTAAAACCAACGTTGGATGCAAGTTAGTTGGACGCAAGTTAGTTGGACATCCTCAAGCCAGATACCTCAGTTTCATCTGAAGAGAACTTCTCCACAAGCCAGGCATCATTAACTGGGTTAATACTGTGCAGACTGCACAATGTAATAACTCGGCAAAATAGCATCTGACCCCAAATCTACCTCCTATTGGCGGTGTTTCTCAGCTCTTCCTCTTTAGTATCCTTTCCTATCTCGACTCTCTCGACTCTCTTCTCTTCCCCCTCCTCGCTCCCTCCCTTCCCTCCCCTCACCCTGACCATTTCCCCCCTCCTCGCTCCCTCCCTCCCCTCCCCTCACCCTGACCATTTCCCCCCAACTCGCTCCCTCCCTCCCCTCACCCTGACCATTTCCCCCCAATGCTCGGGTCATGACCCAACTGTGCAGCGCCTTGGAACGTCCTCCTGACGTGAAAGGCGCTTTATAAATGGAATCTTGTTGTTGTTGTTGTATCTGTATTTGTTACTAATCAGTCTATTTCTGCTTCTCTCTTTGCCCTCCATTTCTTCCCTGGGACAGCTTCACAAATCTCTGGCATCTCCTGGAGTCCACGAGGTAAAACTACCTGAGTTTGTAAGTCCCGACACGCATCCTTCACCAACTCTACAGATGTCACCAACTCTACAGATGTTTCGACAGCACAGCATTGGGAGCAGCTGAGTCCAGCACATTTAACCTCACAAGTTCTTACAGATCCATAATTCAAATGAAACCCTAGTTAAATCTGAGATAAGCTTCGCAAATATGCATCTAATTTATACCAGGTTGTCACCGTGGGTTGCCAGTTAACCTGACCCACATCGCTTGCCCTTCACCCTCATGAAAGGTCAATGTTGTTTCATTGGAGAAGGGAATTGTTCTGGGTGTCCTGGCCAACAATCCCACAAATAAAACTGGTCATTCACTTCATGGCTGTTTGTGGGAGGTTGCCTTGTTCAATTTGGCTGCCATATTCACCCACAAGATACACAGTGTATCCTGTGAAGCTCTTGAGACATCTTCCTGATGTAGAAACACTGTTATCAAAAAAAATTGTGGATAAATCAGTTCTATTTTAAATGTACAGTTTTTTTAAAAGTATTTTTACATGTGTGTTATCCTCTGAAAGTTTTACAAAGTGAAAAGTATGCACGAACAAATTTGAAAACAAGTTTTCAACAGACATTTGAACCAATGCAACAGTTATTTTGTCTGAATTGTTGCAGCAGCTAAAAAAAAATCAAATTGAATGAGAAGTACAATTTTCAAATAAGCTGGACACCAATATTTAGAACAGAACTGTTACACTGTAAAACTCATAAGTCAAATCAGTCAGGACCATAACATTAAAGATGATTTACGCAAAGTCCGAGTCTCAGACAAACTGTATAAATCGTATAAAATCCGATTGAATCAATAATCCACAGTGCGCATGCGTACTTCAATGCAGCCGGTATGTGCATGTGTTCAAAAAAAGTGCCCAAGCTCAATAAAATGTTTTGAAAATAGACCCACTTTCAATTCTGTATAAACTGGTACATTTTGCCCACAAAATATAAAGTCAATTCACTTTACAGTATATTCTGTGAAGCACTTGGTGACGTCTTGACGAACGTGATAAGGCGCTGTACCAAATGCAAGGATTCTTGTGATTACTACTATACCTAAACATTACCGTAGGGATAAGCTTCGTCAATTTCTTTCTCCCAGTCCTCTTTCTCAGTAAACAGCTGAGGACCGCACTCGGAGAGCTGCGGTGACCGTCTGGGCTCAAGCGGCAGGAAATCAGAGTCACTCATGTCACAGTCTGAATAATTATCAAAATCTGTTTCGTCATCATTCTCCATCTTATCTACGTCTTCCGCACCATAGGTGCTGCTCAGCGCCTCCGGATTCTGCAATTCTAAACAAAGAGGATCTTCGGCGAGTTTCCTTGCACGTCCTGCAAAACAAAAACCACGAGTTCTATTAATTTGACCCAGAACTGATCACGAAAGAATTCCATGACTATCACAGGAGCTTTTTTTTTTGTTGCAAACCTTTATTGCAATAACAGTGCGCACGTGGGTTAACACAGTCCTTCTCACCTCTGGGACTTGCGGTTAAAACCCAGAAAGAGGAGATAATAGTCCATTGGTAGGAACCAAGTTAAATGTCAGTAATTTCAGTTCCCCCATGGACATAAGCACAAATCTGCCATGATTGAGCGTTAACCAGAAACTTAGGAATCTGAATGAGGATTGTACACTCTCAATGGCATGGGCCTACCCTTCCCAACAGCCTAGTCAACCAAATCCTTCAAAACACACCATCCATCGAAGGAGGAACCGGCTTTAATTAAACTTCTGTCAAAGTCTAGATTCCGTCAAAGCACACAACATGCCCGTGACTTGCCTTGTAGATTAAAATGTAATATACAGTCAATTCACAAAATATACAGCCAATTCACTTTACAGAATATTCTGTGAAGCGCTTTGAGACGTTTCGAAGACGTGATAAGGCGCTATGTCAAATGCAAGGATTATTATTATTACTTTATTATTTTGTACTATCAGGACAGAAGAATGAAACTCTATAAATTAAAAACTATTGTATAGAAATGTGCAATCCATACAATTCTCCACACTCGGGTTACGTGGGTACACAAAGGAACTGAAGAATGAAAATGTTTTACAGACTCTTTACTGTTCAATGACCTCGTGGACAATGTGCAGAAAATGAATGGTCTCCTAGAAATGCACTGCCTTAGTCACTCAAATTTCTCCAACTCCTCCCCATACTTGTTTAACTAGAATACAACTTAAATCACATAGGAGTATGATTCAAATCCATGCTCAACAATATATAATACAACAGATAGATGCACAAGTCTATTTAAATAGGTTTATATGGTCTCTTTCTTCATTCTCCCCAAATAAGAAAAACTAATTTGATGTTGGCTTTATTCCTGTATTGAAGTAAATCATGCTGACGCTTAGGGAGTGATTCGTACTTGCAGAAAACTATATTCTACACAGATTTATTGTGGTCGCACAATTTGAAACAAATAACCAGACTTTTTTTGAAAGCTTATAGTTAAAACAAATTAGGGAACCAAACTTTCTCCTTCAAATACTGGGTGAAAAGGTCTTTCACCAGACTGAATGTTTGGCATCATAAACCATGGCAATTAAGCTTGAGGAATTTATCATGAACACTGGAATCCAAGATGTATTGCATCTCGAAGTGCACTCCAACTTAGAATTGTTCAGTGCTGCCGATGATGTAAAGAGCCATCTTAAGGTTGGGAATCCAGGCTATTCCACTTTGCATCAGTGATAATGCCCTGAACATTTGATTTCAGAAATCTAAAAGAGAGGACGGCTTGGAGACTAAAGCAGTTCAGTGTCAAAAAAAAGGTGAATCACCTGTAGTATACTGTATTTAGCAGTACAAGTACGGAAAGGAAATACACAATAAATGGTAGATTTTAAATAGGGTAGAAAAGCAAAGGAATCTTGTTTTGCAGATTCGGAACAGCTTGCATTTATATAGCGCCCTTATATAGTGGGGTAGCTAGCATCTCGTATGGTTTAATACACGAGTTAATAAAGATGACAGCATCGGTAGAGAAGGCCATGAAAAGGCAAACAAAAGCCTGCAGTCTACAATACAATAGCAAGGCAATACTTAACCTGTACAAGACCTTATTTAGACCACAGCTGAATATTGTCCAGTCTTGGGCTCCCTATTATAGGGATATAAAAGCAATAGAAAAAAATTAAGTGCAGATTCACTAGGGAGTTAACAAGAGGAAGGAGTTTTAGATAAATAATATGAGAGGTTTTTTTTCCCCATTATAGTTGGAAAGACTGAGACACGATCGTCAAGATTATGAAAGCTTACGGTAAGTACATTATTTTCCATTGGTTAGCAGGTCAGTAATGAGAGGGTGCAAAACGAAAATAATCATGAACAGAATTAAAAGGGACACTAGAAAAAAAAATCTTCCCACAGACGATGACTGGAATGTGGAATTCTCTGCCACGAATCGTTACTTTAAAAGGGCATTAGACAGATGTTTGAAAAAGAGGAATATTGAAATACATAGAAAGTTTCGCGAGTGAGATTAGTTGGTTCATGTGGAGTAAAGGTTTATGGGCTGAATGACAATGTTCTCTGTTTAACACTTTACCACCAAGATGTGAAGGCAAAATAGTCTTAAAGACAGAGGACTAGAAATATTTTTTGATCAGCCAGGTGTTTGACACATGCAGAAACACATCACCCTGCTTAAGGGTATCCAAACCAAACAGAGTTCCATGTATCCCACCAATACATGGTAATTTCAGAGATGCTTAATGGAATGACATACCAATAAATGTCCCTTCCTTGAGGATGCATCTTGCTTACCTAAATCCGGAAAGTATTAGGCGCAGGTTGACGAGGCTTGGTGATCCCAGAATGTGTATTGGGGTAACTGCTGGAGTCTAACCAGCTAAAACTGCGGCGTAGCTTGCCTTCAATAGCACTGTCGAGCAAGCTTTCCCACTGCTTCTCTAGCTGGGACCACCCTACACTTTATGGGCTTTGGCTTGCAGGTTAACAGGAGCTGACTGAGGGGATTCCCTGCCCCCAGTGACTGGTCTGCCCTTCCAAGTCCAATACTGCGGACTCGCCTGGATCAGGAACTGAATTGCCATGACGGCCACAGAGGGCTGGCGCGATTCTGACAAATCCAAGCATGTCACCTTGGAGCTATTTCGGTTCCAAAGAGGTTACTCCCTAGTTCTTCAGTTGATATCCAACAAGTTTATCAAATATCAAATGCAAGGATTATTATTATTATTGCTGTCACAGAACACAGCATCCAGGTATCGCTAAGGATCAACCAGAAAGAAGAACGTACAGGAGAACTCTAAAGGCTAAAAAAGGGGAATATTTATAGATGATGGTGACAAATATGTTTTCACGGTTGGCCCTGCACGACTTTACACTTCCTCTGTTTTGTTTCTTTTGTCCCCTCAGGTATTTGATGTGCTGAAATCCATCACTGTGCTTAAGAGTATCCAAGTCAGACTGAGAGTTCCACATTTTGTGCTTACCTACACATGGACATTTCTGCGTCTGGACTGGAATGCGCATTTCAAGGAAGGGTGCAACAAAAACAAATTGCATTGTATAGCGCCTTTCACTTCGGGAGGATGGGTGCACGCTGCTCACCTAATTCTGGTGAGCATTAATAATAATTGAAAAAAATAAAATAACCCTTGCGCTCACTGCAGTCAGTGCCTTTCGTATCAGGCGGATGAGCCAACCTCTTCACGAGGATATATTATAAAGTGGAGCGACTGCGTGTTTTGCGGGCAAACGTGGCAGCCAATTTGGGCCCTGCAACGTCCTACAGATAGCCGTGGCGCGAACGGTTAACTTTATTCGAGAAATTGTTGGCCAAGACGTCGGAAGAAACTCTCTTCTCTTTTCGATGAGTGTCAGGTTCACAGGAACATGCACGCGGGGGCCTCACTGGAAAGACAGCACCTCCGACACTTTATTAAAGTCCAGATGATGTAACTTGCTCCACATACACAACGTGTGCACCATTAGTCACGTAGCCTCAACTTACAAGGTTCTGGTTCATGCAGACAAATAGACGCATTAATCTACTGCCGCCTTGTGGGGAAGCCTCCAATTACATAACAACATGCACCAGCGGTCCAGCATATTGCAACTGCTTCTTATGCATTATTTTCATCTAAACATTGGGGGTTACAAGCCAGTAACAGCTGTTTTTTTGTACTGTCAGCTGTATAACTTGGACTCTTCTGTCTGAAGCTCACGACGAGGAAACGTGGTATAGATCAGCTGCGAACGTGTCGCGCACAGAGCTACAGCTCACGGACCCGAAGCTTGTCGGTTTGAATCCAAGTTGGTGCTGAGTTTCCTGGGGATCAATTGGGGCTGCGTAAGGAGGGAGGTTAAATTGACCCTGGTGTCCCCAGGGTTAGGGAGGGTAAAATCAGCTAGATTGCCTGGTCTATTCTGCACCCTCTTCTGGTTGTGTGCCAACTGGGTGGAGAGAGGTCAGGCAACAGCCTCTATAACCAAGTGGTCAGCCGACGCTCACTACCCACGGTCCTACATGAACAACAGTTACCAGGGTAGGTAACCGGATTGTACATAACATAAGAACATAAGAAACGCTAGACGAAAAAAAGACCAAGGACCGTCCAGTTCGGCTTCCACCGACCTTCCCGGCGGTCGCATGCACAAATGCCCCGAACTACCTATGTACCATATCCCATAATGCTATTTCCTAAAAGAAAAATGATCTAATCTGTGTTCGAATGAATCAACACTTCCTGCTTCAACCGTGTCCCTAGAGAGCCTGTTCCACAGGTTCACTGTTCCCTCAATGAAATAGTGTTTGCGTAGATTCGTTCTGAATTTCCTCCCCTTCAATCGCAGGCCATGTCCTCTGGTTTTATGATTCTGGGATAGTTGAAACAGCCTGTCGTGATCTACATTGTCTAACCCCTTTAAAATCATATTGCCTCTCAACCTTCTCTTTTCCAGGTGAACCTGTCCAATTTACTCAGTTGCTTCTCATAGTCCAGTCCCTCCATTCCTTCAATCATTCTGATTGCCCTCCACTGTCTCCTCTCAATTTCTCCAATATCCTTTTTGTACTGTGACGACCAGAACAGTACACAATACTCTAAGTACGGCCTCAACAATGATTTATACAGTGGCAGGATTACGCCACTGCTTCGGCTTGCTATTGGATCTTTTGATACGTCCCAACATCTGGTTTGCTTTACTCACTGCCACAGAGCATTGTTTCGAGAGATTCAATTTCTTGTTAAACAGGAGCCCCAGGTCCTTTTAATTTTCCATACATATTATTTTCCTTCCGTTCAAATAATAGTCCCTTCCTGGATTTTTTGTCCCCATGTGAAGGACTTTACATTTCTCCACACTGAATTTCATCTGCCCAGTTGCCAAGTATCCTTGTGGGTAACCAGTGCCTGTGGAATTTTCCTTTTTAGCCAGAGGAGACTGGGGAATGGAAGTACAGTTTATTGCAGGAATATATCATATGTTAATAATAATAATAACAATCCTTGCATTTGATATAGCGCTTTTCACGTCTTCGAGACGTCGCAAAGCGCTTCACAGAATATACTGTAAAGTGAATTGACTATATATTTTGTGGGCGAAACGCGGCAGCCAATTGCACATAGCAGCGTCCACACAAACAGTCGTGGATGAAGGACCAAATTATTACTTTTTTTCTTGAGGGATTATTATCAGGCGTGTGGAGTAAGGAAACTTGCCCAAGGTTTCGCCTTGCCGGGAATCAAACCCAGGTCTCTCGCTTGCGAGACGAGTGCTCTAACCACTGAGCTACCGGACTTAATGAAGTAATCATTAGAAAAATCGAACACACAACGTTTAAGAAGAAACGATGGGTATAAAAACGCTCTACTTGTCCAACATTACCAAAGAAGCTTATAAATTTAATTTGTAGAAATAGACGAGGAATTAAATGATAACCATGGAGTATAGCTCCGACAGAAATCATAATACAATCATACAAACATAATAATAATAATAATAATCCTTGCATTTGATATAGCGCTTTTCACGTCGGGAGGACGTCCCAAAGCGCTTCACAGAATAGACTGTAAAGTGAATTGACTGTATATTTGTGGGCGAACGCGGCAGCCAATTGCGCACAGCAATGTCCCACAAACAGTCGTAGATTGAAAATGACCAATTTATTATTGCTTTGTTTTGGAGGGATTATTATTAGGCTCTGTGTGGAGTAAGGAAACTTGCCCAAGGTTTCGCCCTCTGCCTGGAATTGAACTCAGGTCTCTCACTTGCAAAGCGAGTGCTCTAACCACTGAGCTACAGGACTCCACACATAACACATAACAAACCAAAATTGGGTTACAAATGATACAACAACAATTTACATTTATATCGCATTCTTCACCCGAGTAGCGTCTTGTATTACATACCTAACTGTGGCCTCCACATTTTTCCACCTTTCTCGCAAACTGATTTAATGTTTAATTTTTCACTTTGAGAGCAGCCATTATTTTCATTAACTGAGATCTGTGGCGGGAAGTACAAGAATTATCTGAATTAATGGCAGTGATAAATGTTACTCGTTATCAAGCACAAGGATTAGGAGAGGACGTGTTTCTGCAATAAACTAATAGCCTGGTCCAGTGAGTTTCTATACGAATGACGTAAGCAGAACAGGAGAACACTCTATGTCCATACACTGACTGTTCATACATTCACTTAGCCTCAGACCCCCAGTGAACTTCGAATTCTGGATGGCACAGTGTGGCCCTATTGTGGTAGTGTAACCCCGATGGACGAAGTTTTTGATTAACACTGCAATTCCAATTAATCCCAGCTCAGGTGCCAATAATAATCATAAACCTTGCATTTGATGTAGCGCCTTATCATGTCTTTGTGACGTGTCAAAGTGCTAATTTGTTAAGAGCCTTGGGACACCCTCCTGCGTGAAAGGCATGATACTGTATACATGTAGATTTGTATTGTTTCTGTGTCATATAATTCTATGTAATATGCATAAATATTCTAAGGGAGTTTCTCACAGTGTCCTGACCAACAATCCATCAGATAAAATCAGTGATTTATTCCATGGCTGTTTGTAGGTCACTGCAAATTGGTTGCCACATTCATCTAGAAATTCAGTCTATACTTTATAGTAAAATCCTATAAAGCACTTTGAAAAGTTGATGATTCGATAAGGCACTATATCAAAATGCAGTCGTTAATAATTAATTATTAACAATTGTCAATCTTCAAAAAGTATGAGCAGGCTAGACTTGCACTTTCTGAATCTACATTAACAGTCATTTATTAAGTTATATTCACACTTTCCCTCTAAGAATTGATCCCAATAGAATTTCAATTATTAAAGTCAAACCAACTACCCTTCTTTAATACAGCAACTATATTTGCTTGTTTTTACTGTCAATAACTCTAGTGTTGACTGACTGCTTGTTAGTGCTTTACACATCCCCATTTTCATCTCGCCAAGTTCCCTGGAGTACAGGTTGTCCTTGGGAGGACATCCGTTCCCAAGGGGCTGGACAGTTGAGAGTTTGCTTCGAGCTGGGAGTTGGTTTTAGAAGGGGTGGAAGCCAAGAGGGTGGAGGTGGGAAGATGACAGAAGGAACAGTCAAGGAGGAAGATCTTGAGACCGACATTGAAGGAGGCAAAAGAAAGGGTGAGGCACAGCGATGGATGGAGTTCCAGAAAAGAGTGAAGGCCCAACTTCTGTTGGTCTGGTGGACAAGCAGGGGGCGAGAAGCCAGTGTCTGTTCAGAGGAAGGAGTGGCAGGTTGGTAAGGCTTTAGGTCACAAATGGCAGTCAATCAGGAGATCCTGTGACATATAGGTATTCAACTGGAGAAAGTTAACTCTCATCCAGGACTTGATGTCTGACAAGCAATCGGTCTGATAATCAACTGGTCCTAGAAACAAGGGTGGAGGCAGAAACCTAAACACTGGGTATGATCTGCCGGTGCAGGGCTGAGGGGAGAAGCCAGTGATATATACAAATTGGAGCCGTTGACAAGGAAAGCACCATGAAGGTGGAGCTGAGAGGAGAGGCGGTGGACAACAATTGAATGGTCAGCTGTGTCGAAGATGATAGAGAGATCAAGAAGGACGAATAGTGGAAGCCCTGGTCACATAGATAAGAGAGAATGCCATTGGTGACTTCGATCAGTGCCGTCCCAGTATCGTGAGTAACCGGATTGGAAGGGGTCTTGCAGGGAAAGGACGTCTCAAAGAACCCAAAGCTCAGGTAATACAATTAAATCTTAATTGTTTTGTTTTTTAAACTCAAAGCAGTTAACACTCCAGCAATATCTGAGGTGAAATGATCACCCCCCCCCCCACCCAATAGACAAGAAAATAGTCTTGAGCCTGGTCCACGGTGTCAGCTAAGCCCAAACCATCTTTCAAAACAACATGTGGGTTAACAGTACATTGGCTATTTTACCTTACTCGGAACGGTCGTGCTCGTCTCTTGTAGAGATGCAGCGAGACAACCACTACTAGTACTGGTAGACCGTTTGTCCATCATTACAGTGGTGGGAGAGAAGGGGTTGGGGGGAGTGGGAGGGTTGGTGTGGGGTGAGTGGGGGATGGGGTGGGTGTGTGGGGTTGGTGTTGGGTGGGGGTTGTGGGGATGTGTGTGAAGGGTGGGGGTTGGTGTTGGGTGGTGGGGATGGGGTGTGTGTCGGGGGGGGTTGGTGTTGGGTGGGGGATGGGGTGTGTGTGTGGGGGGGTGAGTTGGTGGGTGGGTGGGGGATGGGGTGTGTGTGGGGGGTGGTTGGGATGGGGAGGGGTTGGTGTTGGGTGGGGATGGGGTGTGTGTGTGGGGGGGGGATGGGATGGGGGGGTTGGTGTTGGGTGGGGGTTGTGGGGATGGGGTGTGTGTGGGGGGGGGATGGGTGTTGGGATGGGGTGGGGGTGGGGGGTTTGGTGTTGGTGTGGGGGAGGGATGGTGTGTGTGTGGGGGGGGGAGTTGGGATGGGGGGGGTTGGTGTTGGGTGGGGGTTGTGGGGATGGGGTGTGTATGGGGGGGGGTTGGTGTTGGTGGGGGGAGGTGGTGTGTGTGTGGGGGGGGGTGGGGATGGAGGGGTTGGTGTTGGGATGGGTGGGGGGGGGGTTGGTGTGTGTGGGGGGGGGTGGGTGGGGGGGGAGGGGGGACTTGAGAGCAAACGCCACAGGGCCGAACCTCCAATTCAAGCAAAGTAACTGTGAGCAAAAACTTTACGAACACTTTACGACAGACAGACAGACAGCCGGTGTGTGTGGGGGGGGGCGGTGAGGGGGCGACACGGCCGCCCGCACGCGCTCCGGAGGGTGGAGCAGCTGACGCAACTGCGCCTGCGCAGCGACTTCTCCCGGAGCGACGACGGCGGCGGCGGCGTCAGCAGCAGCAGCTGGTGGGGGGAGGGAGGATGTGCGCATGCGCGATTCGACGATGACGACGGCCGCCGCCGCAGCGCATGCGCGAGTCGGCCCCACCCACCCACCCCGCCGCAGCAGGTGCGATATGCGCGTGCGCAAGTCGGCCCCACCCACAGCAGTTGTGTGGGGGGGGGGGGCTTGATATGCGCGTGCGCGAGTCCACCACCACGCCTCGTCCCACGACAACCACCACCACCACTCCATGCGCGCAGATTGGGCGGTCTCTCACGCCCAATTGGGCGGGTTTCTGCCGTTAACTGTGCCTGAGGAAAGGGGGTTTGGGCTACTGACTTGATTTTTTAAAAAAAATATTATTAGTTTCTCTCCCCCCTTCCCCCATCTCCCCCCATCTCCCCCCACCCCCACACCTCCCCTCCCCCACACCTCCCCTCCCCCAACGCTTTCGAGACGGACCCTTTTTTTTTCACACACGGTTTCAAAAGCACTGCCCCACTCGGCGTTGGCCACTCTGTTACCCTATCGGAGGCAACGCATCATGTTGGGCTACTATTGGGGGAGGCTCGGGGGTGGTGGGGCGGGGGGGGGTGGGGGTGTTCTGGGGGTGGCTCGGCGGATCTGGGGGAGGGCTCGGGGGTTCTCGGGGGGTTCGGGGGGTCTAGGGTAGGCTCGGGGGGTTCTGGGGGAGGTTTGGAGGATTTGGGGGGGGTCTGAGGGAGGCTCAGAGGGTCTGGGGGAGGCTTGGGGGGGGGGGTCTGGGGAAGGCTTGGGGGTCTGCGGGAGGCTTGGGGGGCTCTGAGGGAGGCTTGGGGGGGTCTGGGGCAGACTTGGGGGGTGTCTGAGGGAGGCTTGGGGATTCTGGGGGAGGCTTGGGGGGTTCTGGGGGAGGCTTGGGGGGTTCTGGGGGAGGCTTGGGGGGGTCTGGGGGAGGCTTGGGGGGTCTGGGGGAGGCTGTGAGGGTCTGGGGGAGGATCAGGGGGTCTGGGGGAGGCTCGGGGGCTCTGGCCTGGGCTTGGGGGGTCTGGGGCAGGCTCAGAGGGTCTGGGGGAGGCTCGGGGATGTCTGGGGGAGGCTCGGGGGGTCTTAATATTTGAGGTATCCAGGCTTTTTGTTAATAGTACAAGATTGAGAGTACTATGATAATCCCTCCTTTTGTTACAGTGCCCTGTAGTGCCTCAAACAACTTCACAGGATTTTACTATGGAATTTAATCAATTTGTAGACAAAAACAATAAACCGCTTGTACTCAGCACTGTCCAGTAATCAGCCATTTAGGTATCACCCAAAATAAAGATCCCATGGCACTGTTCTTAAATTACTAAAGATAAGAAATTATATATATAATCTGTACCTCACAAGATTTTTGACAGGTGTCGGGATATAATTAGTCTTGACAGGTTTTCAGAGACTCCTGACAGGTTTTCCTCCACCGAGCTGTCTCTGTCTCTCTGACCTCTGTCAGACGACCCCTTGTTGTTTTGTTCTTTTTGTGTTTTCCCTGTTTGACTTCATACCTTTCATCTCCATTCCCGGTCATTTAAGTGCTCCAAGATGCTACCCCGGGTAGAGGGTGCTCTATAAGTGCAAGTTGTTGTTGTTGTTGTTGTTGCTCTTTGAAATTGTAGGCGTTCACCTACAATCCCATGAAGTGCTTTGAGATGTTTTGATGACCTAATAAGGCCCTATCAAATCAAGCAATTATAATAACCTAACAAATCATTCAAGGCATAGGCCGTACAGCTTCTTGGATCTTCAGAGATATTCACAGACAGCCCGAGTGGTCTGAACTCAAATCATGAATTATTAGCAATAGAAAGGGTGATGGGGCAGGGGTGGGCAATTCTGAAATATTTCTTAGAGGTTTCTTATCCCGATAGATCATTAATTAATATACCTCACTAGAAAATACGCAAAATGAATCATTTCACGATGTCTGACACGGTGTTTGTGTACACCTGCCCCCACCCCACGCTACCCCCCCCCACACACACGCACACACAGACAGACAGTCAGACACACACCACCACCACACTACTTCGCTCACTGAGATTTCCATTTTGCACAACAGCCATTCTTGAAGCTCATTGAGTGAGATGGTCGATATGGTGTCACATTCGAGACAGAATCATTAATCCTAGAAATGATAACCATTCATTAAACTTTATCCATATCTTTAAATCCAAGACTGATGAGATGCCCTTCTGCTAACTGTACATACAATGTGCATGATAGATTGAGTTTGAGTAACGCAGTCAGCATCACAGACTTCCGGATTTCTTGATTACCTGGTAATTTTCTTCCATGAAAACTGCCATGTAATCCCAGCCAGTCCCTGAATGATGTAACACCACACATATGTAGATTCCACATGCTTGATTTTGAATATAAATTTTATTCACCGTTAGTTTCTGTGAGCATGTAGGATCTACAGCTTTAATACCATGCAGTGGATCTGAAGTACAGCAAGAGCATCAGTAGATAGCATTAAAAGTCAAAAGTACTATAGTAGAATCTTGATAAATAATCCACTGGTCTTTCAACGATCATAAAATGTTGCAGCAGTGGGTTTGAATCTCAAATGCAATTGCCTGTGAGTAAGTTGTTTGTGGTTCATACAAAAGTTCTTGCAAAAGTACCTTTCCCACTGCTGCTGGGAGCACAACACCAGCCAAGGGACTGTGTGTATGAGCCATGATTAATATCGCTGCTTATTCAAACTGAACTGCTTGCTCAGTTGGTATTAAAATAATTATAACCGTGCTGCTGCTTGTTCCATTTCTAAGCCTCCATCGGATGCTAATAAGTGGCACAGTTTCATGTTAATAGCAAAAAGAGTGAATATCCCAACTCCTGATATGTGCTCTACTCTAGTTGGTGACAATAGGCATGGGGAGGTGACTGTAGGCATGGTTGAATAGGACGGTCTTCAGGCGTGACCTGAAGATGGGGAAGGAAGGGGTAAGGCGGAGGGATAGAGGAAGAGTGTTCCAGAGTTTCGGGGTGTAGTGGCTGAAAGTGCGGCCACGAAAGGTGGAACGGAGGGTACGAGGGACATGCAGGCTGGAGCCAGTCGAGCGGAGGCAACGGGTTGTGGGTTAGGGGGTAAGCAGGTCGGAGAGGTAGGGAGGTGCCAGGGCATGAAAAGATTTGAAAACTAGTGCGAGGATCTTTAAATTGACCTGTTCGGAGATAGGGAGCCATCTGTGAAGTACATTCTGTGAAGCGCTTTGAGACGTCTCGAAGACATGATAAGGCGCTATATTAAATGCAAGGATTATTATATATTTGTGCAATTGCTAAAGGGATGTCCTAGTTTATCCCATTAAGGTTAAGGTAAGTTTACAATGATTTATTTTTCACAGCAAAAATGTCTTGAGCACAAACATAGCAAAATTAAATGGGTCACGAAAAATACTGGTTATACAGTAACAAATTGCTTTGCATGTTTTTTTTCTGGAAAAGTTTAAATGGCAGGAGAGATAAAGCATTGCCCTGGAGTGGCAATTTTGAGGATATCACAGAATGGGTGAGAAAGGGCAATGTTATTGATCTTGAGTTTCAAAAGGCATTCAAGTTGGTGCCTCACAAAATACTTGTGGTTAAAGAAAAAGCTGTGGAGACAGAAGAGAACAGAGAAAATTCGTTAATAAACTGAGTAACAAAATAAAAAGGACAGAGCAATGATCAGTCAAGTTGTTTCTAATGGGATAACTGTAAGCAAAGGATTGAGACAGAAGACGAGAATAATGCGATGGACAGCCAGAAAGATGAATTGGAATATGTTTTTAATGACAGGCTAGTTGGGTGTAGGGTGGACCGAGAAATACAGTTATTCTATATTATGTAGTTCTGCATTGATGTATGATGTTTCAGAAGGCTAGCATCTGCAAACACTCAGAAAACCAGGTCAACAGATGCTCACGGTCATCAATAATAATAATAATCCTTGCATTGTATCATTCCTTTCACAACAGGAGCATGATGTCTCAAAGTGTTTCACAGGATATATTTGAATCCCCTTGCCTTTAAAGTGCAGCAACTGCATTTTTGTTGGCAACTGGGCACAATTTGAAAAAAAGTTTGTGATTGTTCCCCAGAACAGCCCTTTATACTATCAAATCCCACCTGCTAGGACCATAATATAACTTGATCCAAGTAATAATATATAGTGTAATCCTTGCATTTGATATAGCCTGATCACGTCTTCGAGACCTTTCAAGGCACTTCACTGAATATACTGTAAAATGAGTTGACTGTAATATTTTGTGGGCGAAACGCGGCAGCCAATTGCGCACAGCAGCGTCCCACAAACAGTCGTGGATTTAGGGTTTTGTTAGTCGCTTCCTTATTTGTCAATTCAAACTCTCAGTAATCCACCACTGTGTATGTATATATATATAAAAAAAGACACACACACTTTGTCCCACTCCCAGTGTCCTTTTGTACTTCCTGCCCCTCGTCTTATTGGCCCTTTTGTTAATTGTCAATTTACTCAAAACAGAAATGGCTGTGCATCTGTTATTATCATTACAGGTCCGATAATAATGTTTGTTAGGTCAATCTTAAAGAAAGCACACAGTCAGGCAGCTGCCGATGTGCTCAGCTCATCTATTAAGTAGTTCATTTACATGTACACTTTAATCAGAGCGCTCATAAAATGAGCCCTTTTTCTTTATTAAGAAATGTGTGCTTTATTAAACAAATTTATTCATCAGATCACCCCCGGCAAATTCTGGTTGACTAATGTGAAACTGGCCACGTTATCATCTGGAGAACACGATACTTGTTTCAGCTATTAGACGACGATCTTCAGAAACCTGTACGGGGAGAAATTCTGCACGTCGTTTCGCACACAAAAGATACAGTCAATACACTTTACAGTACATTCCGGGAAGCGCTTTGAGACGTCTCGAAGACGTGATAAGACCCTATATCAAATGCAAGGCGTATTATTATCAGGACGTGTCCGTAAAGAGGTTTTGTTCATCTCACAGAAGGTAAAGCCTAAGATTTCTGCTGACAGAGATCTTACCGCAACAGGCAAAAACAGCCGCCGAGTGGCTGGCTGAGGGCGAGGGCAAGATTTTCCTGTGATACGAGGCGCTCAGCACGAGAGTTCACTGAGATGCCCTGGCACAGCGCAGCGCTGCTGGCTGAGGGGTGCAGGTGGGTTCATTCCGATGATGTGCAATATTTCACTCATTGGGATGTATGGAATGCGACTTATAAGCTCTCCAGGACGATACCTCATGTGAAGGGCGCTATATAAATCCAAGTTGTTGTTGTGTGTTATAAGCGAGTGATGAAATAAAGGGGTGGGGGGGTGTCTCTTATTCACATTTTGCATGAGAAGCGGCTGGGATATTGGCAGCGACAAAATGTTGATATCAGCCACGTGATGATATAAGCCAGAGTCTTATTATCAGGAGTTTGCTGTAACAATCTGCTGCACTTAGTTATTTTACAACGCTTATGGAACCCTGTCTATAATTTACATTAAAGGAGCAATAATTCGAATTGAATTCTAATTCAAAAACCACAGTATAAATTGCAGCAAAGTTGATTTATTTTCTCTTAACCGCCAGATACAATACCAACTCTTTTCGACTTGAAATACGAGAATGAAAACTGAACATAAAACACACTGCAGAGTACGTGCTATTAATACACAGTGGCACTTTATATAACACCTCTAAAATGTTAATGGCAAAAAGCTCCAGGTGTGTAATAATTAAAATGAGCTGTCACGTCACTTTAAGGCAATCCTTTATTTCTGCTAACTACTTTTGCTGAATTGTGTTTTTATATTAAAGTAAGTACTTCGGAGACATCCTTCCGACGTGAAAGGCACTATATAAATGTAAATTGTATTGTAAAGCGATACTATTAGGATTTAACGTGTCCTTTTATTTAACGATATGATAAAAGGAAACGGCTGAGAGCAGTAGATTGAAGTTGATGCTGCGTTAGGTCGGAAGCATTGATCATAAGTACGCAGTGTGTGCTCCGGAGAGGATGGAGATTGCTGGGTTGCGACCTGAAAAGGTTTAAATTTTACATGTTCACTGCCAGTCGGTCATACCACTGCCCTGGCTCAACCCCATATTCAGCTCCACCATCAGCAATGCCAGAGATGGGCATTAACCATTCTCTGTGCTGAGTTAACTGATCTCAGCCACAGTGGCAGTCGGGGTCACTAACATTGTCTGGATTGCCAAACAACATTACACCACTGACACCCAAATCCCGCTCTCCTTCACAAAATTAATCCATTAACAGTACCAGTCAATAGCCCACAAAGCAACTTCAACGGCCTCAGAGGGCTGCGTGTGCTCCACTAGAGAATCCAGATCCTTTTGATAAAGTACAGTTTAGCAAAATAAACCTTATTAATTATCGAACAGCACCACCGAGAATCAGATTCTGTATCCCATATCCCTAACCGCAGTTTCTTTTGAAAACGTTTCATAATAATGGTTAAAGCGTGTTGTGTTCCTCAACAGACCACCGTCATTAACAAACATCCACGAGATGGCAGCACAGCTCTCCCAGGAAATGGATTCTACTTTTTCCGATTCATTCCTCGATTTTTACGGTCTCCTCCTTAGCCGGGGACACTGAGGCCAACTGTGTCAAGTCCACTACAGCCCAAGCTGAGATCGACTGACCCCGAAATGAATATGAAGACTGGGAGTTTTGTGGGCTGTGTAATAATATTCCTTGCATTTGATCTACTGCGTTAACACATTGTCAAAGGGTCTCAAAGCATTTCATGGGATTTTACTGCAGCATTCCCCAAACGCTGTTGGAATGTCAGCCTAGACTATGAACTCAATAGTCCTGACACTGGACTTGAACCATAATCATCTGACTCCGACACCTATTTGTACCAATTCCACGCTAGACAGTGGCTTTGAGTTTCATTTATTTTATTGCGGTTTTCTTGCCAAAAATGGTATCATATGTTATTAAGTCTTCTGCTTTGGGTCTCGGATGGTGTTAAGCATGTCATTAAGGTGCTAGTGCCATAGATTCCCCTGTTTCCTCTATTTCCTAGAATATTAATCCCATCTGCTCTGTTATTGATACCAAACCATTGGCCATAGCAAGGGGTGAAATCCCTCTCTTCCCCCCTCCCCAACCCCCCCCCCCTTACTTACAACCAGAGAGGCTGTGGCTGAGACCTGTGGCCAATGCTCTTTGTTGCGGTCTATAGCACAAGGAGACTCAGAGAAAGGGAAACATCCAGCCATTGCACCCAAAGCCAAAGCACAGTGAGAATGTGTGACTCCCTCTGGTGTATTGTAAACTCTGTGAACTCTGCTTATTGTGGGTTCAGTTATTCAGCTTCTGTCAGGCTTCTCCTGCTTAGAGATGGCTGATACATGCAAGTGACAGGTGACATTTCTGATTTTGCAGCCTAAGGACCCTGTGATGTTTAACTGTCATTGTTTTGGAGTTAGTGGAATCTTACATTGTAATTGCATAACTATTTCCTTCATCTCCCCCATAATTTTTCCTGCCTTTTCTTGAAGACGCTGATGACTTTTGCCAACAAACTGTATTGTACTCTAGTATGCTCATCTCCAAGACAGAAGGTTATGGGGTTCAAGCCACATGGACGGACTTTAAACTCACATAGTCTAGGCTGACACGCCAGAGCTGTGGTGGTGGTCAACTAAAATGTCAGAAGTGCCAACCCTCAGATGAGACATTAAACTAAGGTTCCATCTACCTGTTCGGGTGGACATTAACAATCCCATTGAGTGACTGAACAACAAGAAGGGATTTTCTCCAAGTGTCCTGGCCAATAATCCCCCAAATAAAATTGATCGGACACTTCATGGATCTTTGTGGGACATTGGTGTACGTTAATTTGGCTGCCACGTTCACCTTCAAAAATATACTGCAATTCACAATATATCATTGAGCCCGTCTCCCTACGTGAAAGGTGCTTTATCAAAACCAAGGATTATTATTATTATTTGCAGACACTGGATACCTTACACAAATAGCCGTGTTTTAACTAGTCCAAACAATGAGCATTTACAAGCTATTCTAAGTTCTATTCTATCCATGAAGTATACGTGCCTCGTATTCTTCTTTCCTATATGCATACCTTGCATTTATCCCCTGATATCCACATACACAAATCTACACTAATGAACAGGGGTCGCTGGAAAGTAATCAGAAGTTAAGACATGGCTGATTTTCTCCCCTTCCTAACAAAGAGGTACTGAGACTATTTGTAGTGGCTGACACCTAGCTGAGATCTTGTACATAATAATAATAATAATAATAATCCTTGCATTTGATATAGCGCTTTTCACGTCGGGAGGACGTCCCAAAGCGCTTCACAGAACACACTGTAAAGTGAATTGACTGTATATTTGTGGGCAAACGCGGCAGCCAATTGCGCACAGCAATGTCCCACAAACAGTCGTAGATTGAAAATGACCAATTTATTATTATTTTTGTTTTTTTTGGAGGGATTATTATTAGGCGTGTGGAGTAAGGAAACTTGCCCAAGGTTTCGCCCTGTCTGGAATTGAACTCAGGTCTCTCGCTTGCAAAGCGAGTGCTCTAACCACTGAGCTACAGGACTCCACATCAACACATACCACAGTAGACTGCAACGTTTGGGGGATATTTGGTTCAGTTTCACACTGATTAACTCGTTCACCAATTTCCCTTCATGTCCATCAGCATTTCCCAAGTACATACTTCAGAAATGCACTCCTGAGCTTTCTCTTCAGCTCGTACTGGTTGAGAGCGTCAGTCTCGTTCAGTCAGTAACATTCTCACCTCTGGGTCAGAAGGTTAAAGCTCCACATTTGAGATTTGAGCTTCAGTCAAGGTTGTACTTGAGGAACACTGCATTACTGAAGGTGCCATCCATTAGTTCAGACATTATCCCTATTCTTCATGCTATTCAGAAAAGAGAAGGGCCTTTCTCCAAGTATGATGCCAACAATCCTCCAAATGAATTGGTTATTACAACAATAATATAATAATCCTTGCCTTTGATATTGCGCTTTTCACATCTTCTAAACGTCTCAAAGTGCTTCACAGAATATACTGTAAAGTGAATTGACTGTATATTTCTGCGCAAAACTTGGCAGCCAATTACGCACAGCAGTGTCCCACACACAGTCGAGGATTGAGTGACCAAATTATCATTGTGTTTTTTTGGGGTGGGATTATTATCCCCGAAAAAGCGATCTGTCAATCGACTAACAACCGGGATCCTACTTACTGCTGGGTAACCAGGCGTGTGGCGTAAGAAAACTTGCCAAACGTTTTATTTCGGGGCACAAGAATAGGATCAGGAAAAAAGAAATCGCTTTTGGTGACAATAGTACTTATCAAACGGAACAAATCTGAAGCACATTCTGTTTGCTATGAATGGACCAAACATTTTAAGATGTAAAATATGTTGCAGTGTCAGATAGCACAAAGCTGTGAGCTGGGCTGGACTCTTGCTCAGGTGAGGATCTTCTGTTCCTGCTGGCTGTAAGGCTTCTATTTGACATGAATTTGGCTGGCCTCAACTCAATTTCTTGGAAAGATGGAGTACACATATTCTTCCTAATACGGCATTGAATTGGCATTGTCGCAGAAAGAGGATGCGAGGCTGGCTGGTGTGGGAAATAGAAATGTCACGCTAGAATTCAGAGATTGGCTCATGATCAGGGAACAGCTCCAGTCTGGGTCAATCCAGCCAAAATCCATCATTGTTCAAGCCAAGTCTGAATTCATTTTAAACCTTCAATCGTCACTGCCTCCATTGCTTATCATACACTCAACTTTTCTCCGTCAACATAGAATCATCGTAAGAACTTCATTGAGAAGACCATTTGTTGATCTCGCCCACTCATCCAATTTCTCACACAATTCGTTCAACTATCTCTAAATATAATAACTTTGAATCCTTCTAGTTAACAGAACTTGTCTGATTCCTTTGTGAAGCCCTTTGCAATTTCTTGTTTCACCAACTGGGCTGCTAATTTGTGTCACATGCCTACCACCCTTTTACCAAAAAATGTCTTGTGCATTTAATGTCCTCTTTTTATTTCCTGATATGACCCCCTGTTGAATTTTGCCCGCTATAGGAAACATCTGAATCCAAATATTCCGAACTCATCACCATCTTAAATATCTCTATCAAGGGCGAAACCTTAGGTGAGTTTCCTTACTCCACACGCCTCTGTTTACCGAGCAGTAAGTAGGATCCCCGTTTGGTAGTTGATTGGCAGATTGCTTTCCGGGGTTAATAATCCCTTTAAAAAAAAGAATAATAATTTGGTCACTCAATCCATGACTGTTTGTGGGACACTGCTCTGTGTAATTGGCTGCCAAGTTTACCCACAAAATATACAGTCAATTAACTTTACAGTATATTCTGTGAAGCGCTTTGAGACGTCCCAATGAAGTGATAAGGCACTATGTCAAATGCAAGGATTATTTTAAGTCCCTCCTCAGTCTTCTCTGTTTAACAAGAAAGTTCTAAAATAGCCAGTCTTTCCTCGTAGCTCTGACTTTTAGGTTCAGAAACTAATCTGATAACCACGTGCTGAATTCCCTCCAATAAATTAATATCTTTTATAAGATATGTATTGTAAGATAAGGAGGCAAAGCAAAAGGTAGTGGTCTAGATGTGGCATCACCAAAGCCATGTACAATTTGAAACTGACCTCCCTTGACAGTTTATACCACTAATTATATATCCTGATGTTTTATTTTCCTTCTCAATCAACCCTCCCTTGATATATCCAAGCTCTGAAACTTTGTTAGTATGCAGATTACACCCACTCTATCTATTTATCTATCCCTCTGCCTCCGCCCTTGATTCCATGACCACTACTGTTCTGATCGATTGCCTGTAAGACATCGGGTCTCCCATTAATTATTGCTCCCGCCAGCACCTTCTCACTTCAGGCACTGACAACATCAACCAACATGGCTGCACATTCCACCTCACAAAACCAGAGCGCAACCTTGGTGTCTTGTTTGGATCATGGCTCTCAACTGTCCTTTAAACCCCACATCCGTCTCTCCTGTGGGTCTGAACTCCTCAACCTCCCTCAGACTCATCGAAACCGTGCGCAAACTTAGGCGTCAGGTTCGTTCTCCAGCTTTCCTTTCTACCACACATCCGTTCCCTGACCACGACCGCTTTTTTCCACCTCCATCACATTGCCCGCTTCCATCGGCTCCAACCAAAGCAGCTGAAACCCTCGTCCAGGCCTTCGTCACTTCCCGTCTGGACTATTCCAACGCCCTCCTCGCTGGTCTCCCCAGCTCAACCATACACAAAATTCAATTAATTCAAAACTCCGTACCCCCATCACACCAGTCCTTGCCAGGCTCCACGCATCGATTTCAAGATCCTCTCACGCTACCCCGCAGTGAAGGGCGCTGTATAAATGCAAGTTGTTCTAATAAAGAAAAGCTCATTCAAATAATGTCAATGCTGTTCCAAAGGCAGTTTACAGATGTTAGTTGTTAAATACAGTGCATCCTCGAGTCTTAGGAACATCTGGGTAAGAAATCTGCCTGTTGGTGCAATATACTCAACATTTGCAAAATATTTTAAGTCAGAGCATTGGGCGAAAGGTGCTTGCCCAAGGGATGAGCAAAGTGACTGTGTGACAGTGTCAGACTTGATAAAGTCACGTACAGAAGCAATTCAAATGTCACTGGCTGATGTCAATTATTTCACCTGAGTGACTACATCATTCCTCATATGCTGTAACTTTTCCCAAGTTCAAATGAAAGTTCATTATGTTCCCCAAGGTTTCAAAGGTTTTCAAATCCTCAGCCCTTTCTGATCCCTCAATGTACAGCGCTGCTACACATCACAAAATCACAAGATCAGTTTGGGTAAGAGTTGATACGCTCAAACCAAAGACCAGGCCCTTTAATGAGGATTTGAACATTTTCACAAACCCACAGCAGTCATATGAAAATCGAAATATTCACAAGTCAAAAGCTTATAATTATAGTAATAATAAATCTTGCATTTGATAAAGTGCCTTTTCGCGTCATTGAGATTTCTCAAAGGGCTTTCCAGGATATACTGTAAAGTGGAGTGAGTGTGTATTTGTGGGCAAATGTAGCAGTCAATTTGCGCACAGCAGCGTCCCACAAACAGCCATGGAGCGAGTGACCAATTTTATTTAGGGGATTTTGTTGGCCGGGACCTTGGGAGAAACTCCTTTCTCTTTTCAAGTAATGTCATGGGATCTTTAACATCCACCTGAACAGGCATAACGTGTGGTCCAAAGGACGGCACCTCTGACAATGCCGTATAGCCCGAGCACTGCATTGGTGTGTTCACCTTGGCAGTGAGTTCCAAATACAACAGGAACCCACAACCTTCTGACTCAGAGGCGAGAGCGCTACCAATCAGCCAGACTAAATTTATTGTCATGGAATCAAAAGTATTGTATACTAAGGCGGTGATGGGGAGCCGGTGGGGCCTGGGCCAGAACTGGTGAGGTGTGGCCGCGGAGTTTGATCCGGGTCAGTTTGCCACACAAACTGTAGTCAACTCACTTTGCAGTATAATCAGTGAAGTGCTTTCAGATGTCTCGAAGACGTGACAAGGCGCTATATCAAATGCAAGTATTATTATTAGTAGTAGTAGTAGTAATAGTATTATTATTATTATCATGTTCAGGTGCAAAGATGAGCTGCAACACCTGTAGAGGACCAGGTGAACAAATGCTCATTATTCTGTATTAATCCACTTGGATCGCCATCAAAACACTCCAGCTGAGTGCAGCAGCAGAACCATCTGCCAGCAAACGCTGTTTGCTCCGCAGACTAATCTTTGTGACAAGCCTGCACGATGAGAAAATAAAGAAAATCAAATTAATCTTCTCCGACAAACAGCGGGGAGAAGGTAAAAATCCCTAAATCAAAGGAGTCGGTCATTTATTTCTTCATCTGCCAGGATCTTAAATGAAACGCGGGGAAATCTCTTCTGCATAAGTCACTTAAGTTTTTCATTCAGCCGGCAGTTTTACGTCGGACACCAGGAGAGAAGGATTTCCTCTGTTGGCCTCTGTGAGCACAGCTATTGTAAGCTCCTTATTTAGTAACCTTGCAGAACAGCCCAGGACTTGGCACAACAGAGGGGGAGAGCGAAGGAGACAGTGTTCTTCAGCTCAATGTGTCTTTACCGCGATAATCAAATGATTGCAGTTTATGTTTTTAACATCGTCTGTGTTTTTTTATTGCCCTATCGCTTGATACCCTTGTGCCGTTCCTCAGTACACCTGTCACTTTTCGCCAAGCCCAGAATCAGAACTTGTAAGCGCCAGTTTCCCCTCTTCCCCCCTTACCTCTTCGCCCCCACCTCCAACGTTCACTGCTGTTTGCCCGAAAGAGTTAATTCACAGTGCAGTATACGGTTCCTTGGGTGCTGATCACCCTCTCATCTTGTCCAATGATCATTCTTTTCACGTGTAAACTGACGGGGGGGAAATAGGTTGGGGGGGAAATAACAGCTCAACTCTGTCATCACCCGATGTCCACACGCATAGTAATCCTTGCATGTTTTGCATTTGATACAGCGCCTTATCACGTCTTCGAAACGTCTCAAAGAGCTTCACGGAATATACTGTGAACTGAATTGACTATATTTTGTGGGCAAAACGTGGCAGCCAATTGCGCAGAGCAGCGTCCCACAAACAGTCGTGGATTGAGTGACCGCATTTTTAAAAAATATTTTTTTTTAAAAAGAGGTGGTACATTACCACCAGAAAAGTGATCCACTAATCGACTAACAATCGGGTTCCTACTTACTGCGAGATAAACAGAGGCGTGTTGAATGAGGAAACCTGCCCAACATTTCGCCCTGCTGGGAATCGAACCCAGGTCTCACGAGGCGATTGCTCCAACCACTGAGCTACAGGACTCCACGTATATATTTTCCAGCGTGGGGGTCACTGAATAGCAATCAGGAGCAGAAACTCTGGTTAATTTTTTTCTCTCTGCCTGTCTCTGAGGTGCTGAAGCCAATTGTAGCACCACCCAACTGCTGCTCCAGCTGAGATCTCAGGGCACTACCTCAAACACGACTCCTTTTCAAGCTGAACACTAAGCGTAGTAATCATTTCTTTACATCTTTATCATAATAATAATCCTTGCATTTGATAAGGCGCCTTTTCACGTCTTCTTGACGTCACAAAGCGCTGCACGGAATATGCTGTAAAGTGAATTGACTGCATATTTGTGGGCGAAACGCGGCAGACAATTGCGCACAGCAGCGTCCCACAAGCAGTCGTGGATTGTTGTTGTTTCTTTCTTGAGGGATTATTGTCAAGAGTGTGGAGTAAGGAAACTTGGCCAAGGTTTCGCCCTGCCGGGAATCAAGCCCAGGTCTCTCGCTTGTGAGGCGAGTGCTCTAACCACTGAGCTGCAGGACTATCATGGGAATAAAGACGTAATGAAAATAAATGTGATTTGTAGCAATCGCTTATGATAGACCCGAGGGTGCGCGACACTTTGGTTTTATGTGTATTTGCGTCTCTCAAGGAAGTTTGGACTTCACTCCCTTATTTTAACAAATGGTTTGTGTGCGTTCAATTCTTTTTCTAATTCCCTCTCTACTGAGACGTCTAGAAGACGTGAAAATCGCTATGTCAAATGCAAGGAGTATTATTATTATTATTATTATTATTATTACTGTCTCTCCGCTCCCGGTCTGGGTTCCTCTTGCTGGGGTGTGGTTCCATGGTCCACTGGACTTGCTTGACCTGGCCTTAAGTGGCCAGTGTTCATGTGTGAGCCTTGGCCAGTGAGTGTCAGCGGGTCCCTGTCTGAAGGAGGTGTCACAGTCGAGCCTGACCTCTCCGCACCCAGCTGCCATTCACATAAAACAGTAGAGGGCCCTGAAGAAGGAACAGGTGCAAGAACCAGGGCCAATATAGCTTCTCCACACAGCCTTGGCTGACAAGCGAACTCAGCGTGGGTTGTGATTCGAATCAGCGAGCTCCAGGTCTGTAAGCTACAACTCCAATCCCTCCAGCGTTGGGGGCTTCCTTTTATTCACTTTCTTGTCAATTCACTTTACAGTATATCCTGTGAAGCACCTTTGAGACATCTCTCGAAGACGCGATGAGGCGCTGTATCAAATGGAAGGAGAATTATTATTATTCACAAAAAATATTTATTTCTCCAAGCACCTCTGTAAATAAAGTTTGAACAACTCTCTCCTCTGGTGAACCAGATTCTCATACCCGGTACAATCTGATGTTTTGCCTCTTATATCTTCCAGCCCCATAAGTACACAATTTATTGTACTTCATTTCCATTCATAATAAATCTGTTTCCGGAATCTCTTAACACTTAGTCATCAGTGAAGCATGCACCTAGCCAATGAATAGAATATATAAATACATCATGATATAGAACCAAAATATGCCAGTGTACAAACACGCAGGAAAACCATTACAATAAAGCCCACAGTGTTTTGAGCAGACGGTGTATTCATGATATTAGATCCGGTCTATCATTAATCTATTGTTATTTGCATGTCAATTACATTTAAAATAAAAGCTTTAAAAATACTAAGCATGTTTCACAGCTCCTTCTCCTTTCACGGAATAAATAAACCCAAGGCCAGGTTGACCAAAGATATTTGTGCCGTGTTTATAGAAATATATTGGCTTGACTTGATTTTCTCTCATACTGTCCTGTGCTCTCAGCCTTTCCCAGCCATTGATGTCCTGGCTTGAATCATCAGCTTGTACTAGTTCTCTGTTTCATTTTGAATGTCCTTTTTTGTTGGTAAATTTCCATGGTACTATCATATTGAAAAGGAATAGGATCCACAAACAGGCTCCGATCAGTCATTGTCACTGTGCCTACTCAGCAACCCTCAACCCCAACCTACGTGTTATCCTATATCAGTCAGTCACAGTCATTCACTGGATTCAGAAGCATTCACAGTACATCTGCTTCTCTCCAGGCAAAACTGACATAACAGGAATGTATTTTTTCAGCAGCGCTTAATCTCAGAAGACACCTGGCATTCTGTTGTAGGTAAGGGGCCTGTTTGTTTGCATTTATAAGTGATTGCAAACTGCAACCACAGCACAAAATTATAATAAAAATCCTTGCATTTGATATAGCGCCTTATCGTATTGTTGAAATGTTGCACAGGATTTACTGCGGAGTTTGCAGGCAAAAGCAGCAGCCAATTTGCACAGCAATGTTTCAAAACAGGTGAACGAACATTTTTTTTAGCTGGGGGGATTGTTGGCCAGGACACTGAGAGAAACTCCATTCTATTTTTGTATAGTGCCGTGGGATCTTTAATGTCCACCTGGACTGTTAGACAAGACCTTGGTTTAACATTGCGGTTGAAGGCACTTCCAACAATTCAGAGCTCCCTCAGCACTGAACTGGAGTGTCAGGCTGGACAGTGAGCGTGAATTGCCAACATAGGGTTTGAGCCCACAACCTTCAGGCTCAGAGCTGTGAGTGCTGCCGACTGAGATGGGCTGCTCAGGTCATTAAATTTGGTCACATTCGTGTCTAAGATGAAGACACGTTTGTATCCTGGTTGGGTTGAGGTTGTAGTTGACGAGCTGGATTTACATGGTGAGTCCCACGCTGGTACTTTTATTCAAGCTCATGATAATGGGCCTCATACACAGAGCTTCATCTCTGAGTGATGTTAAATCAGCAGGGACATCTGTCTCATCCCAGGGAGGTTGTTTGCTTGTCATCTAATTGGCTTTGGCACTCTGGAGCTGTGGAGACAGTCAACGACTGGACTCTCCCGCTATCTTTGTGACAGAAAGACACTACGGCAGAAAAAGTAGACAGAAATAAATAAAAACTAAAATGAGAAGATGTTGAGGATTAAAGGGAAGGGGGGGAAAGGTAGAAGAATGGAACTAAACAGACAGCTTTTTTCAGAGCTAGTGTGATTCTCCTATGACCCCCTGCCCCAAACTTCAAAACCTTCAATTCAATACCTTTGGAGTAATAATCCCTCCAAAAAAAAGAATAATTTGATTACTCAATCCACGACTGTTTGTGGGATACTGCCGTGTGCAATTGGCTGCCGTGTTCCGCCCATAAAATATGCAGTCACTTTACAGTATATTCCGTGAAGCACCTTGAGACGTCTCAACGACATTATAAGGCGCTATATCAAATGTAAGGATTATTATTATTATTATTAATACAGTGAATGATTGGGCTTTGACAGCTCACAGACCACGGGAGTTTTGTGCTTGAGATAGCCTCACACATCAGATACCACTTTAATGTCATGAATGGCTTAAGGTGCTTCATAAGTTTGTTTTATAAACTGTAAGGACTATGTACGCGTACACGAGTACAGCAGCTAATTTACGCATATCAATGTTCTATAAAAAATATGAAATTAATGAGTAATTGTGATTGGGAGATTGGTGGCCAGGACACCAGGAAATACTTCCTACTCTCTTCAAAAAGTGGAATGGGAACCTTTAACATTCTCCTGAGCAGGCAGATGAGACCTTGGTTTAATGTTTCATCTGAAGAACGGACCTTCACTACAGGGTGATCGAAACAGTAGAATTTGGAAAAGGTAGAGTTCTCCCAGTGTCCCTGTCATAGTTCCTGACTCATCCAAAAGAAAATTCACCAAAAACTAACCATTGTCCTGTAGTTCGGTGGTCAGAGCGCTCGCCTCGCAAGCGAGAGACCTGGATTTGATTCCCGGCAAGGCGAAACCTTGGGCAAGTTTCTTTACTCCACACGGCTGATAATAATCCTTCAAGAAAAAAATAAAATTAAAAACATGATTTGGTCATTCAAACCATGACTGTTTGTGGGGGACACTGCTGTGCGTAATTGGCTGCCGCATTTCGCCCACAAAATATACAGTCAATTCACTTTACAGTTATTCTGTGAAGAGCTTCGAGACGTCTTGAAGACGGGAAAAGCGCTATATCAAATGAAAGGATTAGTATTATGATTATTCATTGGTCATTCATCTCATTGCTGTTTGTGGGAGGTTGCTAACGCAGATTAATCATGGTGTGTCCCTATATAACAAGTACTTCAAAAAAACACTTGTTTGTGTGAAGGGTTTTGAAATGTTTCACTGCGATTAGACACAATATTAAATGCAAGTAGTACTGTCCCAATAAAACCCCGTCGTTGTTCTTACTGTCATTGTCTGTACAATAATGTGGTGACTCTTTATTTGCAGTGTCGGTTTTGTCCCCACATGTGCTTGTAGCCAGAAAAATGAATGCAATCTCTTTGAAACAGATTGCAGTCGCACTCACTCTTTATACCCACATCATCAGCATTCTCCCTTCAGACTTCCTGAAACAGTCAGTGGTGCATGCTATTCTGCCACAATCCTTTTTATCTACAGCCGAGCCAGTTCTTTCATGAAATCATTGCAGTCCTTGGAGTATGTAAGACTGAGTGGTCACGTTTCCTGTCATAAGACTCCTTCCAGATCTAGTCAAGTATTAATGGTGAGTCTCAAACAATACAAAAGGCACGTGTGCCTTTGTGTCTCTGCATTTTAACAGCTTCAGTAATCCTTTTTTATCAGCTCGCTACCTGACATCTGTTTACACAGAGAAGTCCCTCCAATGAGATTTGCATTTGCCAGGAGGGAATGGTTTAGCTTCTGGCCCCTTGTAATGTCTGGCTGCTTTTCCTTCTCATTCTTAGTAAGAGCAGTTGTAATTTCGCATTTTAATTCCCTTTATTTTACGAGGTGTACACTTTGAAAATGCTTATTACATCTGGGCTTGTCATGTATTGTGGCAGGTGGGTGTGTATAATACATAAGCCCTGAATGTGCCAATGTCCAGTACCATGGCACATTATCAGTGCACATTATTTAACAGGCATTACGGATACAATCCCCTTTTAAGAGTGTCAACTTCACAATAATCCACATACCAGAACAAGTCTCAAAAGAGAACTGAGAGAAAAGCAACAGTTATTTAATGAACAATGATTGATGGCTGGCATATAGAGGACAAAAAAAACGAATGTCTTTCGTTAGAGTAAGTGAGAAAAATGGGAGACATCTTCTTTACAGTTAACATTGACACTAAATGAAAGATCAACATTTTATTTTTTTATCCACACAACAAGATACACAGAGGTAAATTTTTTCTAGTCATTCCGAGACACCCAAGAATTCTGGGCGAGGAAAGCAATTTACAATTTATATTTATACAGCTCCGTTCATGTAAGTAAAGCATCTCAAAGCGCTCAACGATGCCAGTTTGGCACCCCAGTTGGGTGTGGGAGCAGGTGGAGGGGGGGCGGGGGGGTGGGGGGTGGGAAAGCATCGTCAAAAAGGTATGTTTTGAGACTGGCCTTAAGGGAGGGAAGGGAGCTAGTGGTGGGGTGGATAGGGGAGGGAACATAAAACAGTAAAAAGGAACCTGGCTGTTAGTCGATTGGTGGATCACTTTTCGAGGATAATAACGCCTTAAAAGATAAAAATGCGGTCACTCAATCCACAACTGTTTGTGGGGACGCTGCTGTGTGCAATTGGCCGCCGCGTTTCACCCATAAAATATACGGTCAATTCACTTTACAGTATATTCTCTGAAGCGCTTTGAGACGTCTCCACAACATGTTAAGGCGCTGTATCAAGTGCCAGGATTATTATTAGATTATTGACCTAGTTTCAAGAACGCAGTGTAAGGCAGGTAAATCGGGGAAAGCTGTAAGAGACTGGTTGTTGGTCGACTCATCGCTCACCATGTCAAAATACAGTGAAGCAATAATAAATAATGCAAATAGGATCCTGCGCTATATTGCCAAATCGGTTGAGTTAAGCTTTCCAGAAGTCATATTCAATCTGTAAGGAATTCTGGTTAAGCTGCACCTCGACTGCTGTATGTAGTTCTGACTGTTGCAACGTAAAGGGGCTACTCAGGCCCTCGAGGCAGTGCAGAGGAGGGCAGTCAGGCTGATCCCCAACGTTAGAGGTACGAGCGACCATTAGGCTTCTTCAGTCTTAAAAATAAATATCTCAGAGGAAATCTTACAGAGACATATAATGTTTTAAATGGGATTGAGAAACTAAACCCAGAACAATACTTTTAGATGCACCAATTCAACAGCACAAGAGGACACAGGTTTTAGGGTTGCAAAGGGCAATTTCAGGACAGACACCGGGAAGTAATTCTTTATGCAGAGGATAATGAATGGATTGCCAGGAAAGGTGGTTGAGGCCAGAACGCTGGACTCATTTAAAAAATAGCTTGATGGCTGGACTGGAGCTTGGATATTCTAGAAGGATGAGATAAAATGGACTAAAGGGCTTCTTCATCCGAATTTCTCTTTGTCCCTTGTCCCCTCTGTTCCACCATCAGTGGTCGTGCCTTCAGCCATTACGCCCCAAAATTTTAGAACTCTCCCTCCCTCCCCACCTTCAAACCCCACCAAAAGACCTTCCTTTTTGATCGTGCTTACGGTCACCTCCCCCCTCCCCTCCCCCTGGCTCGTTGTCAGACTCCGCCAGGGTCAAGCACTCCGTGCGCTATCTCACGTGAAGGGCGCTATACAAATGCAAGTCGTTGTTGTTGTGCTCTTTTGTGAACTGTTGAAGCTGATGAAACACTAACTGACTGACTGACTCCTTACTCACTTCTATACGCATGACACGATGATATAAATCTCACCGGAATGCATCAATACATTATTGACTCAGGATGAAATGGCACGTGAACCTATTGTATCTTCCTCACCAACCCTCCCCCCCACCTCCACCCCTTCCTCCCCCAAACCCAATGAAACAGTGGATACTATGCGTTGTTCCATTAATTTTCTTTTATCCAAACCACTGGTCTGTAATAGGCTAGGTTTCCACGGTGTAGTGGCCTTTACCTGTTAGCTAGTTCCACTGGGACACTTTGCACGAAAAACAAATGCAAGATGGAATAGTGATGGAATGAAATGTGAAAAACTGAATCAAAAATTGTTCAATTAAAACCAAATTAGCACTCCATTACTATTAAAGCGAAGGGGTTATTAGTTGGGAGAAAGTTGCAGGATACATTTTGCCTTTTACTCCATTTATACGGCAGATCGAATTCAATTTGGTTCCATTGATCTGCACTAAATTCATTCTCCCTCAGTGGTTTAGCTGCACTTTCTCCCTGAAGCAATGCATGCATCAGATAGCAACAAATTACCACTGACGAATGCACTGTGTTATACACTCGGAGCACAAAACAAGCTGGACATTGAGCTAGTGTTTACATCATCCAGCGACATGATTCAGCTTCTTATAATTCGTAGCTGGTTAATCGTGTTAATGTAGCAAGGTGTGGGCTTTAGTGCGCAAGTAATATTTGTATCATTTATGGGAGCAAATGGATTTTAATTTGAAACGATTGCAAATTCGGTACAGATAAATGTCTTTACTCGGAGAGTGCTGGGAATGTGGAATTCTCTAACACGAGCTGTACTGAAGAAGAGTCCAAATCCTCCTTTAAATTGGATGCTTGATAAAAGAGCAATATGACTGGTTATAGGGGAGCACGCAGGATTACGTGGCTCACGTTGAGAAAAACACAGTGGACCCATGGAAATTCACAGCACAGAAAAAGGCCATTCGACCCACTGTGTCTGTGCTGGCTCTTTGAATGAGCAATCCTTTCAGTCCCATTTACCTACCTCTTCCCCATTTCCTTGTAAATTGTTTAGATTTGCCTCTTGAAAGTTATTATGGATCCTGCCACCACACCACCATTGCACCCAACAAGGCATTCCACATCCTTATAAATCTCTGTGTGAAATAGTGTCTCGAAATCTCACCTTTACTCCCTTGTTAACTCTCTTAAATTGATGCTCTCTGGACACTAACACACGATTTACCAATGAAATTAGGCCCAGTTCCTCTTGTCTTCGCTCATAGATTACTAGCGAGACACAACGTGCTGTAGTAATATTAATAATCCTTGTATTTGGTTTAGTGTCTTTCTAGTCAGGAGAATGTCTCCAAGCACTTCACAGTATTGGATTGTGACTGAAATCGAGTGACTGTGTGTTTGTAGGCAAACACAGCAGTTCAGTGGTGGACAGCAATGTCCCACAAACAACCACGAAACAAATGATCAACTTTATTTGCAGGATTGTTGATCAGGACACCGGGGAAACTCCCTTCTCTTTATGACTTGTGCCAAAGGATATTTAACTTCCACCTGAAACTGTTTTAGTTTAATGTCTCATCTGAAGGACGGCATCTCCAACAATGCAAACTTCCCTGAGAGCGCGTATTGGAGTGTCAGCCTGGACTGTGTGAATTTGCCAACTGAGCCAGACTGACACACAAAAGGCCTGTGAAATTCATTGATATTAAACAATAAAAGTGTAAATCTGGTGGTAGTTCTCTTTGTAAGCCATTTGTACTGTCAACCCCTTTGAGTTCAGCTCAGCCTAACATTAGACAAGAACTACACCCAACAATTTCTATTGAACACGTTCTGCTTCCTCAAGTGTACTGACTGATCCTAAATTACCAGACCAGCAAAGCAACGACATAGTTTCTTTGTACGTCCAGTTCATAGCAGTTGCAATCAAACCTGTACCCCCACTCTCGGCCAGCAACGCTGGCTCCCCATCCCCCAGAGGATAGGGTTCAAAATCCTTGTCCTCGCCTTCAAAGCCCTCCAAGGCCTTGCTCCTTCCTACCTCTGTGACCTGTTAACACCATATCAACATGTCCGCTCCCTCCACTCAGCAGGCTCTGGCCTGCTCCACGTCCCCCGCCCGGCCCGCCCCACCATCGACAGTCGGGCCTCTCTGCCCCCACCCTTTGGAACTCCATCTCACAGTCAACTTCGCCTCGCTCCCTCCCTTGCCTCCTTCAAGGCACGTCTCAAGACCCTCTTCTTTGACCGCAGCTTCGGTCACCCTCCTATCCCTACGCTCCCTGCCCTCCACCGCTCCTGACCCCAACCCCCTGCTCGGGTCCAAATCCCTGACTGTCCAGCGCCTCTCGGCATGAAAGGCGCAATACATACGTAATCTGTTGTTTTTTCCCTGCTATAAAAGTGAAGGTTCTGGGTTTGCCCACAGTCAGAAGCAGAAGACAAAAACTGCATAGACTAATCCGAGGAGAATCACACCTTGAGAGAAGAAACCTGACAGAAGTGGGTGCACAAAATGCCTTTCCCTAATTATTTTAATCGAAGGTGAACATACTTTGTGCCCTGTGAAACTTGCCGCTCCCTGAGAAGAAACATGCTCCCATAACAAGCACAGACATCAGCGGAGACCAGTAATAGTTGGTGTAATACGTTGGTGTAATTCAGAAGCTGAATTGAATACGCCCGAACCCCACCAGAGATAATCTTATAAAGGCCGCTGTAACTGCAAACTCTGTACATATTTTGCATGGATCACATAGTGCAATAATTCCACAGCACCAATTACAGACAGACACAGTCTGAGCTTGGTGCTGACAGCTCCACAGGGAATTTGTGAGGATCACTTGAAACCTCAAGAGCAGGAGAAAATTACAGTTTTCCGGGTTGAACAGGCTAACGGCATCAATTAAGCGATTAAGTGTTTTTTTTGAATCACACCGTTCACACTTGGAATGCTGAAACGAATCTTGCCTCTTGTGTTTTAATAACCCCCCCCACCCCCACCCAAATAAGTCAGTGCTGTTCAACCTCCGTCAACTGTTGTTGCATTCCTTCCAGTGGCAGGAAGAAATGCTAACCTCAACGTCACTGCACTGAGCAACATGAAGAATTTTAGACTCTAAATACAAGACCGACATCCTCACGGGTTGGGCTGCGGCCACATTTTTGCTCGCACAGATTGGGTGCACAGCCCACGTCCAGCAAACTCTGAAATGAACAACGGCAACAAATGACACTTGTGTAAGCGCCCTTCACGTCGGAAAACGGAGCTAAAATGTTGCAGCAGCACAACCCATGAGGGTGCTGGTCCTGTACTCAAGAGTCTGAAATTCTTCATGTTGCTCAGTGCATGCGATAAGCTCTGGACTGAACAAGATGTTTCAGACGTGATGGATTGGCTTGACCCTGAGTTTGATTCACTCAATCCCCAAGTAATCACCCGGCTTAAAAGAGCATAGAAAGGCCATGCTTATGAGTGGTGTGGATGTACTTTTTTTTATTGCATCTCACAGCAGAATCCAAAATTGCATTATCGTGGAAAATTCCTGTGCAGTTTTTGTACCTTTTTTGGGTTGGTCTGTTTACGATATCTGTGTCCAGCCAAGGTAAAGAACCGGAAATATTAATGCGTTTGGGGAGATCATTATTGCTATGGGCATTATTAGCATTGTGACCCTCGCCATGATGATTTGCCGTGGATTGTTTCAGGAAGATGGGAGTGGCGATGCTTCTTTGGCAATCCCTGAACAAACATTTTTGCAGTTCCTTCTCCTGTTGAAACTAACATACAGTTGACATGCAGGGAGGGAGGGAGGGCTCCAGCCTACACTAACCTGTCGCTGATCACCCTGAAGGTGGAGGTGGCTTCACAGGGGGCACATCTACTTGCCAAGGCCCCTCACATGAGGACTTGGATTAAGCAGCTGGTGCTGCCTCCCACCATGCTGAAGACAGGTGCCCACCAGATAGCTGAACAAACCCACAAGGTAACATGCTTGGCAATGCAACGTTGGAATCGAGCCAGCCCTCTGTGATGGTCTCTAGTCCGGTTCCTGAGCCAGGCGAGTCCGCAGTATTCCAGGGCAATGCTGGTGACAGCTCAGCCAGCCTGGCTCATCGGCAGGACCGGAAGGGCAGACCAGTCACTGGGGACAGAGAGTCATCCCACTCAGCTCCTGTGAACCCTGCGAGTCAAAGCCCAAATGGGTAGAGTGGTCCTAGCTGGACAAGCAGCGGGAAAGCTTGCCAAACAGAGATATCAATGGCAAGCTGTGCGGTTTTAGCTGGTTAGACTCCAACAGTTACCCCAATGCACAGTCTGGGGTCCCCAAACCTTGGCTCTTACCCAACCATTGCCTAATACTTTCCAGAATTAGGCAAACCAGATGTGTCCCTCCAGGGAGAGAATGTGCGTTCCAATCCAACAATCTACCTCTGGGATTTCCATGTGTCGGCGGGGTGCATGGAAATCTCAGCTCGTTTGGGATACTCTTAATCACGGTGATGGGTTTCCGCGTGTGACAGACACCTGGCTGACCAAAACAAAATACAGTTGACATGTCCCACTTTTCAGCATTCCCCTTGTGCTTATTAACCTGAGGTCGCAGCCACGATTGGCTATGGTCAGGCAATCAGATTTTGACCCAACACTCAGAACACTCAAAACCAAGCATATCACACTGTTTTGGTGCAAAAAGATGTAAATACAACCAGATTCCTTCACTCCAACACTGTTTGTCTACTGAAATTCCTATCCTCCTGAGGCTTGTCATTTATCGTGGTACTAGCCTCAATATTATTGTCTTAAAATTTAAGACCATTTTGGAAAATTCTTACATTTGGAAACCGTTTTTCCCTTGTGCTGTTCTTAAAAGAGACCAATTGCTTAGTAAAGACTGAGTTACATTTTTTTTTAAAAGAATTCTTGGATCTAAGAGGAATGTCAGTTCCCTGATGAGTAGTTATATCGAACACTGTGTTGAAAACGAGCTGCAAGCTTTGGTTGTGGATAGAATGAAAGCATTTTAAGCTCAGTTGGCTGTGTTCAGTGATTTTGGCTACCTGGCCCGGAAAGGTAAAGATACCCTACAGAGTGGTCGGATATGTGCTCATGTTTGACTACAATTGGTTGCAGGCCAATTCCTTTATCTTGGCTGAGTTGGAAGAAGAAGGAACCAAACGGATGAAAGGAGGAAGAATTTGTGAGTGAATCCCTGAAGCAATCTTGTACAGCCTGTAACAGTGGGACATGACACATATGTGGGAGCAGATTCCTTGATTGCTTCTAAGCCAAGGGTCTTTGCGCAGCACAGAGACCTGAATGTGACGGTGGTCAAGCTGCAAAACCAAAAGGATTTATACGAAATAAAAATGCGAGCCTGGCTGCTGGTCTCGAACGGGAACTGTTATAGAAGATTCCTTCAGGAGCAATACAGCAGTGTTTGAAATGATTAAAGTTGACAACATGCTGATTTTTCAAGGCCATCAATTAAGAACAGAAGTTCTCAGTTATCTGCTCTTTGACCGAAAAGCTACGAAGTCAATTTGTTAGGTGGACGTATATGGAAGGATTATTTAAAAGAATATCAGGAACAGATGAGAAACTCATCCAAAAATATGCACACCATTGGCACATTGCTCTGTGCAAATTGACTGCTGTGTTTACCCAGAAAATACACACAGTCACGCCACACCACAGCACATCCTGTGAAGTGCTTTGAAACACTGTCTGGAATTCTTTAGCTAAATCTTTCCATCTCAAAATGTCCCTCTCTGCTTTCAAAACCTGCCTTAAAATCCTATTGACTGTACCTTTGCTCATCTTCCTTCTACAACAGCAAAATGACATTTATATAGCGCCTTTCACATCGGGAGGACGTTCCAAGGCGCTACTCTTTTAACCACCCCCCAGTTCAAGCTTAATGTTGATTCATTTAATTTAATTTAATTTGAGTGATTCAGAGGTGATCACGAGGTAGGATTCTTTCCAAACAAATGGGAAATCTGTCAAAAATCCCTGTTGTCTTCCTTTCTCCATATTTTTTTAAAAAATGTTATTCCTTCCCAACATTATAAGCTCGAGGATCATATCATTGTGGAGTCCTGTAGCTTAGTGGTTAGAGCACTCGCCTTGCAAGCGAGAAGACCCGAGTTCAATTCCCTGGCAGGGCAAAACATTGAGCATGTTTCCTTACTCCACGTGCTTCTGTTTACCTAGCAGTAAGTAGGAACCCGTTTGTTAGCCTATTGGCAGATCGCTTTTCCGGGGGTAATAATCCCTTTAAAAAAAATCGGTCACTCAATCCACGCCTGTTTGTGGGACACTGCTGTATGCAATTGGCTGCCGCATTTCACCAGCAAAATACACAGTCAATTCACTTTACGGTACATTCTGTGAAGCGCTTTGAGACGTCTCAAAGACCTGATAAGGCGCTATATCAAATGCATGGATTATTATTATTATTATTATTATTATTATCCCAGTCAGATCTGAGCCGGGGTAAAATTCAAGGGTGATAAGTGACTTTTTTCAATGTTTTTTTCTTAAAATGTGTACAGATGCATTTCACGTACAATCAGAATCCCACCCTGCTAAGATATGGGACACCAACCCTCTGCTAGCCAGACTACCCAGCTCTTCCCTACACAAGCTGTAAACTCTCCAGAACTCTGCAACCCTCTGTCTTTTCCTGGACTAGTCCCAGTGAGCCTATCACTCCAATCCTTGCCTGGCTCCACTGGCTCCCCATTCCCCAGAGAATCGAGTTCAAGATTCCCATTTTGAGTTTTAAATCCCTCCATGGTTTTACACCCGCACCCGCACCCCCCCTCACCTCAGCGACCTCCTCAAACACTATCAACTCGGCCTCTGTATTCGCTCAGCAAGCACCAGCCTGTTCATGTCCTCTGCTTATCTGTCCGATGTCCGCAAGTGAGCCTTCACCCATTCTGGCCCCAATCTCTGACACTCCATCCCAGAATCCGTCTGACTCTTTCCCTCCTTCACCTCATTCAAAGTCCACCTCAACGCTTACTGTTTGACCCATTCTTTCCGGTCACCTTCACCCCCAATTCTTTTAAGAGATTTAGGACTTCTTCCCGACGTGAAAGATGCTACATCAATTTAAGTTTGTATTGTATTGTTATATGGGTGTGGTCTCCATAGTGTAATACTGCAAATGGGAAGGAAAATACAGACGTTAAAAACAGGGAGAATGTGGATTTATTACCGTTGTCTGTCTGATCCTTTGATGTTCATTTAGAAAAGCTACTAACAGCTATACAGCTGAACTAGTACTTCAAATTTGAGAGAAGGATCTTTGAAGCTGTGTGTGAAAGGAGAATACACTTGCCGACTGCAACCATACTCAAAAGAACACATAGAGGTTCTCCAAAACAGAAAACATGCCAGAGGTAATAAACACAACACGGAAATACACTGAGCAATAAGAGACACAGAGAGTGGTCAGAGGCTATAAAAGGTGCAAAGGAAAACAGCGATGGACGAGAGAGGAAAAAAAGGATGGAATGTGCCGTACTTTAAAAGAAAGCACAAAAAGGCTGGCTAATAAAGGCCAGCTGGTTTCTGAACAGATGGAAGGTCAGAAATGTTTATGTGCACCACAGTTCCACCGATTCACTAGACTAACGGCACGATCCAGTAAATCCTGTGAGCACAGTTGTTTTTATCATGCTCGCTATTTGCTTGCTGCCAAATCAATAAATGCAACAACAAATAGAATAATAATAAATGAATGCAGTTTAAGACTGGAATTATAACACGTTATGCAAATTACGCACTTCCCAAACTATTTTGCTGACTGGGATCTGGTTATCATGGAAACAGATGGCTTCTACTATTTCTAGTTCGTATTGTTTACGGTTCCCTGACTGACAGAAAAATCATATCAATTGCTCCTTTTTTTAGGGCAACCTGCTTTATTTCACACTCTTTTTATAATCTCCCAGAGGTGGTTAAAAAAACACACAAAGGTTTGGTGTTTTCCCTGCACTCATAACTGCTGACATTTATAAACCAAGAGAGACTGGCAAAAAAAAAGTTTTTTTTTTAAAAAAAAACTGTTTCTATTAGTCGAATATAAATATCAAACTCTTTGGTAAAAGGTTTAGATTCTTAGTCGATAAGTTTCAATTTCCTTTCGATGAATGTGCACCACAGGTCATGTCAGGTAGAGTATACGTGGGGTTGGGAGAGGGAGTTAAGGAGTTACAGGCAGAATGGGGGCTGGGGGTTGTGTGGAAAACAACCTCATGTCTGGTATCAGGATTTCATACTGGCACAAGTCCATCTCGCAACTCTATAAAACTAGTCCTGCAGGTGCAATTTGCTTGCACTGGCACCAGTTCAGAAAGGATCAATCAACCAGAAATCACTGTTGTATGCTTAAGAGCAGGAGGGAGAATGGAATGAGAAAAGGTCATTTGCCTATAACCGTTCCCTCCATAGATCATCTTCACTCCATCCCCACCCATCGAATCTACCAGGGCGAAATACTGTCTGATCCCCAAAAGTTATTCCAGTAAAGTCCAATTTTTTCTATCCATCTCTGTTATTCACCTTTTGCTCTCCACTCTCCACAGACAACATTTTCAGTCCCCAACCAGGCTCCAGGAGCACAGTCGTGCCTCACAGATTACCTCAGGTTCTCCTTATCCCTTCATCTCCAATCCGTAGGACCATAGAGCTACAGAGTCACAGAAATGATCAACCCAGTAGGAGGCAATTCAGCTCATTGTTTTGTACTGATGTTTGCTTTCCTGAGAAGCTTTCCATATATTTTCATCTCAATCCCCTGCTCTTTTTTCTCAGCTTCCAGTACCTTCCTCTCCATGAGTTTGTCCAATGTTTTTAGAAATTCCACAACAATTTTGCATTAACCCCTGCCCTGGCAAATCATTCCTTGTCCTGACACACTGGGAGAAGTACTTCCGAGCCCCTCCTTTCACTCCCCTTGTCAAGAATCTTGAATTCATTCCCATCTTGTTCTTGGACCACCGTCAATGGAAAGGGCTTTTCACTATTATTTTAATCACCTCTGTCATATCACCCCTCAATCTTCTCTGCTCCTATTCCATTCCCAACTAGATATTTTTCAAGTGCCCTTTTGAGAGAATTGAGAGAATTAATTGGCTCAATATTAACTTATGCTTTTGCTGTGAATCTCTCCCACTGCTCTGAAGTGGAGAATAAATTTCCATTAATTTCTAGGATGTATCCAACACCACTACCAATTTGCCTCCAAATAACTAAAGCCTTTAGTGGGGATGTTTTAGCTTATAAAAGTGCACATCTTTCTTTCTCTAGTTTCATTTGAGTTTTAGAGGGTCAGGTTTCACAATCGGATTTCAACTAATTGTGAGCCCAATGACACAATTAAAATACACTACAGCAGGCAGCAAGATTTGAACTTCGGTAATTGGGACCTTCCCCATTACAGATTTGAAAACAGTTCAGATAAAGGATCTCTGCATGTTCGTACGTCTGTATATACTGTATATGCCAGTATCTTTCTGTCTAATCTCGTTCTTATCTGGATCAGATTTCTCCACTTCACATTGCCACTTCAATCTTCCCCCATTAAAATCATGATCCAAGATATCTCGTGTGCAAGTAAACAAAATTATTGACTTGACTTCTGTATTGGATCCTGATGTGAAGAGATGGGCATGCAGATAGTTGGGATATAGAAACCAGTGTTCTACGACACAGAGTAAAACATATATTCTTTTGACTGTGCCTTTATAGTAATATGTTGAGCTTGGTGATTCTCATTGTCATTGTGATATATTTTGAGATGGTCATCCTACGTGAAAGGTATTATATAAGTGAAACATGTCTTCAGCTTCCATGTGTTTCTCATTTTTATTACCTCTCAGTTGGCATCACAAATCCTGTAATTAATATTCACAGTTTATGACATACCTCAGAACTGCTTCATTGGATTTCTCCCTTGTAGTTCATTGCTCCAGATCTATTACCCTCTTCCCGTTGAGATGGAAGGTGCATAAATGGCTGACTGGTTAAGTACGAGGCAGTCTTTCTCACTGCAGGCTCTTTCACTGTTTTAACTGGATATACAATCAATGCCATGTCCCAAACCCAAAGGGATAGGGCTGCTCGGAGGAAACATAGTAAAGACATCAAAAGAATTGGCAAGCAGTGAATCTGCTTTATAAAAGCAAACCACAACACGTGACTAGAGGGGAATCATCATTGTCCTTAAAAGTACTGGCACCCTATGAAACACAAAGTAAAACTCTTCAGGAAAGAGAACGAGACCGAAAAAGAAAGAAGCAAGGGACAAAAACAGAAAAAGAAAGAGTTGAGAGTAATAGTAATAATAATCCTTGCATATGATGTAGTGCCTTATCACATCGTCGAGACATATCAAAGCTTGTAGGACTGCAATTAGAAGAGGATAGATCTGTGGCAATGAATTACAAGTGGGATGATTGCATGTTTTGTGGGCTAATGCAGAAGCCAATTTACGCCAATGTATTTGAATAGTCCCGATCCTTGAAGTCTGTTTGAACAGGCAGACAGGACCTCTGTTGAACGTTTCATCCAAAGGATGTGAGGTGGAGTATCAGCAAGAGGAAGCATAAAGAGAGTTGAATTCTGCGAATAGTGGAGCGGGGAGTCCAGCGAGGAGGGCGTTTGAGTAGTCAAGGCGGGAGTTGCCGAAGGCGTGGACGAGGGTCTCAGCAGTTTCTGTAGTGAGGTACAGATGTGGCGGAGGTGGAGGAAAGCCTAAGTTGCGCACGGATTTGGTGAGTCTTAGGGAGAGATTGGGTAGGGCGCGGAGGTCTGAACTGCAGGACAAAAGGCATTGACGGGAGCCAAAGAGTACGGCTTTGTCTTGACAATGTTTCAGCTGCAGGAAGTTTGCGCACATCCAGGTCTTGATGTCTGTCAGACAAGCTGACAGAACACTGGCGGACTGGGAGTTGCAGCTGGAAGTCTATCCAGTGTCTGCGGATGACATCGCCGACTTTCAATGCCTGGGCTAATACTTGAAGAATTATCACTTGGAATAGGCATTGAGGCAACCAATGCCAACGGAATTCTACCCAATGCAATACGGGGAGGACGGAAGTGAAATTACACTAGGAAAAAAAAGCTTTAACAAGTGAAAATAACTATTTTGTGGATTTACGTTTCTACACCAAACATGGGAAACTATGACATCAGATCAGATTAGCTGTAACTCTTTACCTTTGTCAAATCGATGTTTCAGTCAACAACTAACAACTGGTTAAATCCTTGACAAAGGAAAAGCATTAACGTTAACCTGAGCTGATATGATACCGCATAAATATCTTACTGGAAAGGTAGAAGAACGTAAAAGAATGGGGATAAAATGCATTTTATACATAATTAAAACAAACACAGTTTACAAGGATCCCCAAGAAAAAGAAATACAGCATGACACTAATGTAATGTGAAGGAAATCTGACAATAGCTAGTAATTTGTTTGGCAAAGTCAAATGAATATCGAGCAATTGCATTTAAGGATACATTTAATCTGAATGTAAATCCCAACAGACAACCTCAGAAGATGGATTTACACAAGTAAACCATGGTTTATTCATAGATTGCTTTTTTTCGTCTCTGCCCTTGCTTTCTCTTCTATCTTCCTCTGTTAGGTTTAATTGCATCTGATCTACATCATAGGCATGAGGAACATAACAGCTATTTGATGGTAGGCAATTAAGGACCAATCTTACATTTAATTCTTTCAAGGGTATTTTTAGTTGCGTTGATCGCACAGACTAAGAATCAAACCTGGGAACTGTATTATTGCTGTTTAACTGGAATAAGTTCACAGGGGAGCACTGGTCACATGTTCTAATAGGATGAGCTATATTTTTGCATTAGCGCAACAGTGACAGCTCTACTGCAAAATACAATTCTTTCTGCCAAGGCGAAATTATGCAGCACATCATTGATATCATTACTTAACTGAAATGTATCTCTGCAGCCTGAGGAATGACTCATGTAACGCTAAAGGAACATTTCCTCTTAGATGCAGATTGCAGACTGGAATAAAATGGGGCGTGAAACCACTGAGCTTCAGAAGAGCAGAAGCTATTCAGATCCGTGGGAGTGAATCTGGTTAACCAACAGTCACCTCCCATTACTTTAGTTGTAAACTTACAGGTGTGCTGGGATGAAGAGACTCGCAGGCAAAACCCATCTCAGAAACAGCTTTAATAGTCTCTGTTCAGCAATGCCTGAGCACTTCTCATTTCCTGTCTAACTGCCTTCACAGCAAACCGTCAATGAGCTTCATTGCTTATCTGTCCACCACCGATGAAAATAAATGGAAAAGGATGATATATAATAACCCTTGCATTTGATACAGCGCCTTATCATGTCTTCAAGACGTCTCAAAGCGCTTCACAGACTATACTGTAAAGTGAATTGATTGCATATTTTGTGGGCGAAACGCGGCAGCCAATTGCACACAACAGAATCCCACAAGCAGTGGATTGAGTGACCAAATTATTATTATTGGTTACTTGTTATTATTTTGAAGGGATTATTACGTTAGAAAAGCGATCCACCGATCGACTAACAACCGGGTTCCTACTTAAGGCTGGTAAACAAAGGTGTGTGGAGCAAGAACACTTGCATAGGTTTTCGCCCCCACCACCCATCTCCCCCCCCCCCCCACTGGGAATCGAACCCAGGTACTCTCACTAGCGCACTATCCACTACGCTGGGGAACTCAAAAATCAATTCGATCACCTCAACATCTCCTCTTTTCCAAAGAGAACAACACAACAATGGTCCCGATGAGCCTTCAGCTATTCTGCTCTCTTTGGAACTTTGTCCCTGAATATCTCCATTTTGCCACCTCCTTCCTTCAAAGTTATCTGTCTTTTCAACTGAGACATTGACCACCCAGTTCCAGCTGTGTGAAGCACTTTGAGATGTCCTCCCAATGTTGAGAGTTTTCTCTTTGTCTTGTGTGTGCCCTTGTCTCCTGGGGTAGAGCCTTCAGACTATTTCCTCCGAGGTTATGCACCACAACCACCTCTTTTCGGACTCTTTGGAAGCTTTGGGTAAAGAAGTCTCACTGTCATTCTCATAGGCCAACACATTGCCTTCTCCATCCAAAATGCACCATTCCAGAAACTTTGAAAGCAATTCCATGCTATATACGGTGAACATATCTGAGAAGATACAAGAAACAGTTGACATTTATTAGACTTTGAAGCATTAATGAAGCTGTATATTTGTATTATAAGACTGACGCCGAAGTCAGAGGGGCACGAACTTTCAAATCATTTACTTGAAATCACAGCAATTCTCGACACGAAAGTTAAGGGCTTCAAGAATGCTTATATTTTGCTGACGGATGTTTTTACATTATGAACGAGACAACACACCACGCAGCTGTGCTTTATATGAACCGGCAACACATTTTGACACAGAATTGGTATTATCCTTGCCAATTACTTTAGCTTGAATTGTCCAATTATGTTTTTAAGCCAATATATGAGCTATTTCCTTTTTGGCTTTCTTGGTCAATATTTTTGCTTGTTGATATATTGACGTGTTCATTGTTCACAAAAATGTGACATTCCATTCAAGACTGACTGACTTCCTCCCACCTCTAACTTTTGTTTTTCTGCATTGTGCAAAATAAAAAAAACACCAGCACACAATATTTTCTTCAGACAAATGCACCAAAGAAACAAACCTGTCACTGCTTTACGGCTGACTTATTCTCCAGTACATTTTTTCTCAGTTTCTGCTTATATTACCTGGTTGTTAGTCGATTGCAGATCGATTTTCCAGGGGTACTAATTCCTTCAAAATAAATAAAAATAATTGGGTCACTCAATCCACGACCGTTTGTGGGACGCTGCTGTGCGCAATTGGCTGCCACATTTCGCCCACAAAATATACAGTCAATTCACTTTACAGTATACTCTGTGAAGCGCTTTGAGACGTCTTGAAGACGTGATATATCAAATGCAAGGATTATTATTATTACATCCAAGCTGTCTGCCTGCATCAGCTCTTCCCCTTAGCTTCCTGCATGCTCTTACACCAGAAACTATTGGCATCAACTGCTAGCATGTTCTTCATTCTGAGCACTATTTCTCCTTATGTTTCTCACTGACATAGGGCATACAGAAATGGCCTATGCATCTGCAGTATGTTAAATCCTGCTACTTTCAGGCTTAGCTCAGTTGCTGACAGAAATGCTTTAAGGTTCCTTTGCCAACTAAGAACTTTGGAAGGGACCAGTGATCAGAGACCAGATTCAAATCCACCTACAAATCATTTAAAGGAATTGTTTAATGATTTATTGCCCAGAGCCTGCCTGGACCATTTTGTGTTTAAAATAAACATGTGTGCAGGTCCCAAGGTAGAGAGACATCATATGTTGTAATAGTGATATAAATCCTGACTGTACCTCTGAAAGCATAACTAAAAGTTTCTCAACAGGATTACATTGTGATAAAATTATAGATATGCATTGTTAAAATTCACATTGAACATTTCTTTGTGTTGCTATTCAGAATACCTCAAAACCATTGTTGTACTGTATGATCATTACTCCTGGGACATGGGTTCAAATCAGCACAGATGTACGGGATAAAAGTGTCTTCTTTCAGATAGTTTTAAAGGTTCATAGCAAAATCAGTTCACCCGGTGTCATTCCACTTCTGAGCGAGTGTAGGTTAACAAAACAAAACTGGCCTGAATTTAGCAATAAGAGAAGTAGACCATTCAGCTTGTTTCGCCATTACATCTGTTTGCCTGCCCGCCCGCCTGTTTAACCTTGAAAGTCTTGATTCACACTGTATATATGGACTTCTAAAACAATCTATTCCATATTCTTACAATATTGTGCAATATTTAGTAGGCTCTGTGTTTGAGTGTAAACCTGAATCTATACATTGTGATAGGAGGAAGAACATAAGTGGGTACAGGAGCAGATAAGTCGATATTAAGGTCTAGACACTAAGTTGAACAGTATATTCTGTTGCACTCATTGTTGCCGAGAGACATCTGCCAGTGTGTGTTTTGTTGGTATCAGTGTTGTGAGTGGCATTGATAATCGGCTATCATTGCTGTATAGTTCATTACAAAACAGCAGCTCAGACATATCTCTGAAGACGAGTGAGCTTTCTTTAGTGCCGTCGTTCTGTATAATAATCATTGCAATTGGATTGGAAAAATCCCCAAATAGTTTGTTCTGATCAATAAAAAAAGTTAATCGTATTTAAAGATGTCACCTGAAATAGAAAAGTGTCTGATTTCCGCTCCCTCCGCTTGGCAGACAAGTCCCCACCGCACTTCCCGCCCCACCATTGGCGGTCGGGCATTCAGCATCTCTGCCCGCACACTCTGGAACTCTATCCCGCAATCCCTCCGCCTCACCCCCTCTCTTGCCTCCGGCCTTCGGCCACTGTCCCGCCTCCAACCATTGCCCTCCCCCACCCTCCTGACCCCAACTCCCAGCTCGGGTCCAAAAAACCCTGATTGTCATCTTTCTGATGTGAAATGTGATATACAAGTGTCATTTGTTGTTGTTGTTGTTGATTTCCATTAATTTCCACTGAGCAACCCCCAACCCACTATTTTTAGCAGTTCATGGTGAGAAATATTTCATTTTTTGGAGCAGAGCAAAGTAAACTTTTCCTAACCATGCAGTACCTAGTTTGGGAGTGCTTGAATCTGATACTGAATACCCAAGACGTTCCATTTCCGAGCTCAATTTCCCAGTTCCACTTCCATTTTCTACTCACATAATAATAAACCTTCCAATTGATATAGTGAAGGTCTCAAAGCAACTTCACGAGATTAAGTGTTAAGCATAGTGACCGGGTATTTGTAGGACAACACACACGGTAGCCAATTTGCATTGACAAACAGCCATGAAGTGAATGACCTATTTTATTTGGGGGATTGTTGACCAGGACAGCAGAAGAAACTCCGTTCCCTTTTTGTAATAGGGATCATTAATATCCACTTGAACAGGCGAATGCAGCTTATGTATGTATAAAACAAGTGCCAAAAGATGAAATCGACCTGACTAAAAAATAAACTGGTATTTACGTTGACAGTCAGTAAAAAAAAATCCATTAAAGCTCCTAATAACCTTCTGTAGATAAAATATTATGTAACAGTGTATTTATATTTATCATAATCGTAAGAGTATTTTAATATCCAAGAATATCAGGTGGGTGCACCAGGGATTTCTGAAAGTACAAGCAATTTCATACAATTAATGTGTGGCAGAGTAATAGAGCGTATGCTGTGCTAGATTTAATGTTTAGCATTATAGCAGAACTCATTAGTAAGTTGGTAGTGGATGAATCCTGAGCTCTCGTAATCATTATATAGTTAAACCTGATATTTTATTAAGGCCTAAGGCCAAAGTGTTAATCTAATAAAATAGAATACCAGCCCTTGATATGCTACTTTTCCACATTAGAAAACATTTTACAGAATTAATTACTTTGAAGTGTTTGCACTGTTGTCTTATAGGGAAACCCGCCAGCAAATTCCTACACGAGATGAACGATTACGTTCAAACCTTGAATGAATATTGATGAGGGAAGAGTATTTCCCGGGGTACTGAAAAACCTCCGCAAGTTCTTTGAAATAGACATCCACCTGAATGTATCTCAGTTTACCATCTCATCCAAAGGAGGGTACAGGAAAAGCAGCTCTACCCCAGTATTGCACTGAAACATCGGGCTAACTGTACGCTCAAAATCTGTTGTGGGGATAAAACCTGAACCTGCTGATTTGGTTTGACAAGTGAGCCACTTTAGGGCAAAAGAAATTGGGGAGATGAGAAGAAACTGAAGATAGATGTCAGATTAGTTGTATTGGGAGCACTCTCAAAAGCTGTGGGTTCTGGGCCCCGCATCAGGATTTTGAGCTCATGGTCTGACAAACAGTACATTGTTGAGGGTGTTCTGCATTGTTCAGAGGGGGGGCCTGTCCTTTGGATGAGATGATAAACCGAGGCCCTATCTGCCTGTTGCACTGGACGTCAAAGAAGCCATTGAATTACTTGAATATAATGTCCCAGCTTCCTGGCCAACAATATATACAGCGGAAGCCGGTTACGTCGGTCACATCGAAGCCGGCCATTTTGTCCGGCTTAAGCAGCATCCGAGGTTAACCGAAGTTCCGTGACCTCTTCCTGCCGCAGCACCTCCTCCCTCCCAATTGCCGCTCCCATTGAATGGGGAAACGGACCAATTAGTGCCGGCTCCGAAGTGATTGACGGCCTTGGAGCCTCTTGTGAATGGATGGGCTCCACCCACAAGTGGCTCCAGCTGTCAATCAATCGTGATTTGACCCGCCCATTCCCCTCCCTTGTTTCTGCCCCGTTCCTCCAACCCCTCATTGATTGACAGCCCAACTCTAGCCACTTGGTTTTAACCAGGTAAAGTGGCTTGCACTGTATTCAATCATTCATTTTAGGTCTGTTTGTGGGATATTGCTGTGTGCGAATTCTTAATCATGGCGATGGGTTTCCGAGTCTCAGATACCTTGCTGATCGAAACAACTAAGCAGGGTACAAGTGCCTTGAATCAAGCAACAAAGAATCAATGAGTCCTGTAGCTCAGTGGTTAGAGCACTCGCTTTGCAAGTGAGAAACCTGAGTTCAATTCCAGGCAGAGGGCGAAACCTTGGGCAAGTTTCCTTACTCCACACAGAGCCTAATAATAATCCCTCCAAAACAAAAAAACAATAATAAATTGGTCATTTTCAATCTACGACTGTTTGTGGGACACTGCTGTGCGCAATTGACTGCCGCGTTCGCCCACAAATATACAGTCAATTCACTTTACAGTATATTCTGTGAAGCGCTTTGGGACGTCCTCCCGACGTGAAAAGCGCTATATCAAATGCAAGGATTATTATTATTATTATAATGATTACAATATATAGTTTGAGACACGGCATGTCATGCGACTGCCAGGATGGTGGAAGGCAAACTGGATGGACCTTGTCCTTCTTTCACCTAGCAATTCTTATGTTCTTATTCCAGATGATTATGTAATTGTTTGTATTTGACGGTTCTTCCACTTTTGGAGAGAAAGTCCTCCTGGAACTCGATTTCCTCTCTGTGGCGTTTCAGAACACACAGAATTTGGCAAACTCTTGAAGGCGTATCATTTTGAAGCTGCTTTAATTCTGAAGCTGCTTTCCGTAAGATCTGGTAAGAAAAGTTAAGGTTTGGAGACAACAATTTGTCAATGACTGTTTGGTATTGTATCTGTGTGATAGTAATTAATGAAGGAGGGAACAAGGGTGCTTCATTATTAGATATTCCATAACTTAAGGAGCCAACAAAAGGAGAGAGCAGCCAAGGTAGACAGGGAGTCAGGTTCCAGAGGGCTGCAGAAGCCAGTTCTTCCAATGAGCTCTGTAATCGGATATTGCATACATTTACATATTTACAGTCAAGCATCTGCTATTTGATATCCCTGTTAGCTTTTGCTGCCTAAACCATGTTTTGTTTGCTTTGGCTTCTGTACAGCTGATGCTTTGCTTTAGGCACAACGTTCAAGAACGACACATGGCAACAGAAATTTTCAGCACAGAAGGAAGGAAGGGGGGGCCATTACGCTTTTGCCACAGCTCCGACTTTTTCCAACCTGCCCCTTTATATAAAGTAAGTCAACTTTTCATCTCTTTCCCCAATTTATTGGGTTGGAAATGAAACAAGTGTACATGTTTAATGTCATGAGTTTCCCCCATTTGCCCTTGCCATGTTGTGGCCAATTCCCCCCCCCCCCCCACCGCCCCGCCTTAACAAAACCCTCCTGGCTCCATTCCGACCTAATTGCAGCAGCGAACAAGCCTTAACTACAGCACCGCCTGGGCTAAAGATTGGGATTTTTCAACTCTGACATTTTCTCACTGGTTCACACCATCTTAGCAACTGTGTCACTTCTTAACACTAAATGGAATCAGAAAGATAATTTGGAAGTCTTTATTAAAGCTCCCTCTGCATTTGCTGCGAGTCTGTTATGGTTAATGACATTGCATTTAGCAGAGCGAAATGAGAAGGATAACTCCAGCCCTGAAGCTCTAGTTCTCGTGAAGCATATTACAGGAGAAAAGAATGAGGTGGTCACGGTACTTTTGAATGCTCAGAGATATGGATAATGTAGATCGAGGGTTACAAGAGATGTTGTACAAGAAATGTTTTTGTTTTGCTTTGGGGCTGACAGTTGGAGCATGGTGGTCTGTACATTCATATGTTTCTGTACAATCGATGCAATGTAAGCAAGGTGTTTAGCAATAATAATGAGCCTTACATTTGATATAACATATTATCACATTGCCAAAATGACTCAAAGCACTCCACAAGAATCACTGTAGAGTGAAATATGCCTTCAGCCTCTCTTCCCCCCCACTCTGTGGAACTCCATCCCGCAGTCCCTCCGCCTCGCCCCCTCCCTTGCCTCCTTCAAGACCCGTCTCAAGACCCTCCTCTTCGACCGTGCCTTATGTCACTCTCCTACCCCTACCCTTCCAGCCCTTCTGATCCCAACCACCAGCTCGGGTGTGGATCCCTTACTGCTCAATGCCTTGGGACATCGTCTAACAATTGCGCTAGAGTGTTGAATCATCCCTGGCCTGGACTATGAGCTCAAAGTTCTGATGCGGGACTTCAACCCACGATCTTCTGACTCAGAGATACAAGTGCCCACGATTAAGCCATGCCCTGTCATCCCCAGCCAAGTTTCAGTTGCACTCTAGCTTCTTAATACTTTCCACATCAATCCCACTGCCTCGAAATAAAAACTCTTGAATTATAAAAAAACATTTTAATTATTGATATCACTATTTATTGCGCATGTAAACATTTTTCGAGTGAAAGCCGAACAGAGCGATATGTATCTTGGTTGAAATACATAGGACTTGAATTAACGACGCGTTCTTTCTGCGCTGATGTGTACATAATTCTGCATGAACACTTTCCAAACTATCTTATTAAAATCATTCAGCATGAGAGGTTAAGCAGGAAAATATTGCACAGAAGATATTATAAAACTCGAAAGCCAACTGATATATAAAGTCAAGGTTCATCAAAAAAAATGCCATATAAAATTACTATCATTTGTAATCAGCTCTGTTGCTCTGCTTTCCATAAAATGTCATAGTTCAGATGAAATACCAATCTTCCTACACAAACACTGCCCTAGGGATTCAACTCAGAGATAACAAAAATAACGCGTGACAGGAGACATCTTTTCGTAGATGAATAATTCAACGACTAGAGGCCTTTTTCCACTGTCAGTCTCCCAGTCTGTTCTGCCAACAATTCCTGATGCCCATTAATTAGTTTACATTTGTGGAGTCCTGTAGCTCAGTGGCTAGAGCACTCACCTCGCAAGCGATAGACCTGTGTTCGATTCCCGGCAGGGCGAAACCTTGGGCAAGTTTCCTTACTCCAACACGCCTGATAATAATCCCTCAAGAAAAAAACAATAATAAATTGATCACTTCAATCCACGACTGTTTGTGGGACGTTGCTGTGCGCAATTGGCTGCCGCATTTTGCCCACAAATATACATATATTGTACAGTGTATTTATTTTGTGAAGCGCTTTGAGACGTCTAGAAGACGTAAAAAGCGCTATATCAAATGCAAAGGATTATTATTATTACACCCATTACAGGTGTGTCCAGATTACAGGTATGAACATCACTTCACGGCAAAATCAGCTAAGTTTGCTGCAAATGGTAAAATTAATCAATGTCACATATTCTGATTCCTCATTGGTATTTGGAAAATGGAAGCAACATATATAAACAGTTTATATAAAAAAACAAGCATTATTTTATTTTAAATGTTACACACATAAACATTATATATAGTATACATCATATATATATATATAACAAGCCAATATGAAGTCATCTTAGACAACCTTGCTGTGCGCACAAATGTAGAATGACACTTGAGCATGAACTGACATATCATGTCACTGTACTGTCAGTCACCTGGACAAAATCTGACTGTATCAGGGAAAGAGAGTCACAAATCAACCATGGACCGAATGGCAAGCAAAAAAAACTTACATTTCGTATCAACAGAATCATAATCAACAGAAGCAAAACGAGATTGTCATTCCTGATGTTTAATTCTTCAGGCAGTTGAGAACTTTTAGACTGGTTATGAAATGTCCCCCCCATCTCTTTGTATAGTTTTTGCCTTCTTGTCTTTGCGGCTCATTTGACCCCGAAGCCCTCTAATGGTTTTGCAGAACCTGCAGCAGTCAAAATTGTAGTTTTCTCAATTAAATTAACAACGCTGCAATGTGTTTTGAAATTGTCCGACCACGTCTGATTAATGCTAGTGCCTAAACCAAACTTAAAATGCTCTGAACTGCCATACTAAGTTGTTTTTATAACAATAATAATCCTTGCCATTGATACAGCGCCTTATCACGTCTTCGAGACGTCTCGAAGCGCTTCACGGAATATACTGTAAAGTGAATTGACTGTACATTTTGTGGCTGAATCGCGGCAGCCAATTGCGCACAGCAGCGTCCCACAAACAGTCGTGGGTTATGAATGGACGCTCCACCTGTTTTTAAGGATATTACCGTAGATAGTCTGTATACATAAGAGTTTGTATAAAATAAGCCAGTTTCGCTTTCAGCGCATTTAGGGACCAGAGTATGATTTGAAAGCGGTACAGCCTCGACAACACAAGTCTGTGACCTGGGTGAGTGTTGCAACAGAAGAGGTGGGAAAAGATCACGTGGGTCCTGATGCGATACTGAAACAAAGCCATACATTGGAAGGAGAGGAATTAGAACAATATAAAAGGAGAGGGGGAAGGGGGCGTCCATTGAACTCAAGGTCGCTCTCTTGGCCTTTAGTGTCTTCCAGGAGATATGTGCCTGAGTTTTGGGTTTTGGGTAAAGCTGCCAACGTCACAGTTACAGTGTCAGGGTTTTTTTTTCTATTTCCTAACGCTGCGACAGTTTATCTTGTTCCGGTAGTGTTGAGGAGTAGGGTCCAACAAAACACGGTTGAGTTTTCTATACGGTGCTTCTCAAGTCTCTGTTAAATTCAAGGAGGGAGGGAGAGACACAAGCAGGTTACTGTGGAAGTCAGCTGTCTGCGAAGGACGCTGGTGAAAGTATCCCTTGATTGCGCAATAAGGCATTGGGATTAGCTGTCATTGTGTATAAATTCTCATTCAGCGGAGCATCACTCAGAGAGGGAACTTGCACGATACGGAGAAAGCACCTAATCAGAGGCCACCATGGACACCGAACACCTTGTCATAACTCGGGTGTACGATTAGAAGTGAGAACCGTCACAGGGTTGAAGCGACCAAATTATTAATTTTTATTTTTTTGAAGAGGCTATTACCCCCGGAAACGCAACCCGCCAATCGACTAACAACCGAGTTCCTGCTTACCACCAGGTAAACAGAGGCTTGTGGAGTAAGTAAACTCGCCCAACGTTTCGCCCCAGCTGGGAATCAAACCTCTTGCTTGCGAGGCGAGTGCTCTAACCACTAAGCCACAGGACTCCACTTTTTAAAGTGTGAGTAGCCTTTCGGGAGCCACTTCATCAGATATCAATTTAATTAAATCGATCGCCTGCATGCCAGCTGTGAAAGGCTGCAATCTGAGATCTTCAACCCCAAACCGTTTAAAATATTCCTAGGCTTTGTAGTCTACACCTGCCAGAAACCCTACTTTATCTTCGGCCTCGCTGCAGAAGTTCGTGGAATACCAGACTAAGTATCGAGTTACAAACACTCCTAAAAGGAAATCCTGTAATGTGTCACCTGCTTACGTATGTCACCCATTATTTATGTGTGTCACCTGGCTCAGTTGGTAGCACTCTCGCTACCGATTGAATTGAGTCAGAAGGTTGTGGATTCAAGCCCCACATCGGGAATTGACTGGCGTAGTATAAGATGACTCTCCAACGCAGTGCTGGGGGGTGTTGCATTACCAGTCGTGTCGTCCTTCGGATGAAACGTTAAAACTGGGTCCTGTTCACCCTTACGGGTGGATATTAAAGATAGCACTACTTGAAAAGCTAAGGGAGTTTCCTGGCCTGTCCTGGCCAACAGTGCCCCCAAATAAAATCGCTTGCTCGTTTCATCTCTGTTTGTGAGATATCGCTGTGTGCAAAATTGGCCTCCACGTTCACCTATAAATGCACAATTACTCCACTTCACAGTAAATCCTGCGAAGTGCTTTGGGACATCCTTCCGACGTCAAAGGCGCTATGCCAAATGCAGGGATTATTATTATTATTTGCAATAGTCCTCGCTAGGTGGAAATCCAAGGTGATGGGTCCGAGCACTTTCAGTCAGATTTGTACACAAGCATGATTTAAGGTTTCTGGGAGTGTTCCACGAAATGTTGGGACGTCCTCCCGACGTGAAAGGCGCTATACAAATGTAATCCCGTTGTTTCGAAGGACATTTTATCAACATTCCTTAATTGAGGATCAATCACAAAGTGTTCAGGAATCCCACATTTTTTTTATCCCAATGTCTGTGGAAAAGGGTGATATTTGTGGGCGATAAAGTTGTCCAGTTCCTGAGCCAGAATAGTCCACAGTATTCTAAGGCATTGCTGATAACAGACCAGCCAGCTTGGCATGTCAGCAGTACTTAAGGGGCAGATCAGGTTGACCCGGTTATCTCCACGCCATTCCTGCCCGCACAGCTTCCTCTCCTCATGCCCCTTCTACACTGTCTTGATATCTATCTTTGTTCCTTTCCATCATCTGTATGTCCCTCTCAGTGACATTATCATCATCTGCAGACATGGGGCTCACTTCCACATGCATATGGCTGGTACCCTACTATCTTTGTACTTCAGGAATTCATCAGTCAGAGAATTGTTGCCACAAGTGGCCTCTGAGTCTGGATCAATGCAATCATTCAAAAGGTGACATATATCAAAATAGGCTACATATCTAGATGAGAATCTTTGACACTTCAAAGATTAAAACAGTTAAAACAGAGAGTAGGGATAACCGGGTCCTTCTCAGATTGGCAAGATGTGACTAGTGGAGTGCCACAAGGATCAGTGCTTGGGCCTCAACTATTTACAATCGATATCAATGATCTAGATGAGGACATAGAACTTAAAATATCTAAATTCGCGGATGATACTAAGCTAGGTGGGAGAGCAAGCTCTGAGGATGACACAAAAAGATTGCAAAGGGACATGGATAGGCTCGGTGAGTGGGCAAGAAGGTGGCAGATGGAATATAATGTGGGGAACTGTGAAGTTATTCACCTAGGTAGTAAAACCAGAAAAGCAGAGGGGGAGAGACTAGATAGTGTTAGTGTTCAGAGGGATTTGGGTGTCCTTGTACACCAGTCACAAAAAGTTAGCATGCAGATACAGCAAGCAACTAGGGAGGCTAATGACATGTTGGCGTTTATTGCAAAAGGGTTAGAATACAAGAGTAGGGAAGTCTTGTTGCAACTATATAGGGCCTTGGTGAGACCGCACCTAGAGTATTGTGTGCAGTTTTGGTCTCCTTATTCAAGAAAGGACATACTTGCCTTGGAGGGGATGCAGCGTAGATTCACAAGGTTAGTTCCTGGGATGAGGTTGTTGACCTATGAGGATAGATTGAGTAAACTAGTCCTATATTCCCTAGAATATAGAATAATTAGGGGTGATCTTATAGAAACATAAGATTCTTATGGGGCTTGACAGAGTAGACAGTGTGAAACTGGTAGGAGAATCTATAACTAGGGGTCACAATCTTAAGATTAAGGGTCAATCTTTTTGAACAGAGTTGAGGAAACACTTCTTCACTCGTGGAGTCCTGTAGCTCAGTGGTTAGAGCACTCGCTTTGCAAGTGAGAGACCTGAGTTCAATTCCAGGCAGAGGGCGAAACCTTGGGCAAGTTTCCTTACTCCACACAGAGCCTAATAATAGTCTCTCCAAAACCAAAAAAAATAATAAAAATTGGTCATTTTCAATCTACGACTGTTTGTGGGACATTGCTGTGCGCAATTGGCTGCCGCGTTCGCCCACAAATAGACAGTCAATTCACTTTACAGTGTGTTCTGTGAAGCGCTTTGGGCTGTCCTCCCGACGTGAAAAGCGTTATATCAAATACAAGGATTATTATTATTATTATTATTCACTCAGAGGGTAGTGAATTTATGGAATTTCCTTCAGGATGTCTGGAGTCATTACCAGCAATCTTTCAAGTATTTTTGACCTCATGACCTGTGTCTATCATGTACTGTTCCGAGGTTCTGTGCAATAAATTGACAAGGCTGGTGTGTTCTCAACACACAGTGTGCAGTGTAAAAGAGACATGGATGGCTCACATGGATTCTGAAGGTAACAGAGAATGGCAGATTCAAATAACTCACTAGTTATTGGCTGAGTTGACGTGGAGGTTAGGGAAGATGTTTTCACGGCACAGAGTAGTTGGGATATGGAATGCCCTGCGTGCCTCAGAGCAGTGTTTGAGCCAGAATCCGTATTAGCTTTCAAAAGGGAAAAGGTAGCCAATCTTAAAAAGCAGTAAACAACAGAGGTTTCGGGTCCGAAACACTGATTGCCCAGTGACTTGGGACGTCTTCCCGACGTGAAAGGTGAGAGACCTGAGTTCAATTCCAGGCAGAGGGCGAAACCTTGGGCAAGTTTCCTTACTCCACACAGAGCCCTAATAATAATCCCTCCAAAACAATAATAAATTGGTCATTTTCAATCCACAACTGTTTGTGGGACATTGCTGTGCGCTATTGGCTGCCGCGTTCGCCCACAAATAGACAGTCAATTCACTTCACAATATATATTCTGTGAAGCGCTTTGGGACGTCTGGAAGACGTGAAAAGCGCTAAATCAAATGCAAGGATTATTATTATACAAATGTAATTTTGTTCTTGTTGTCGTATGGGGAAAGGGCTAGTAAAAGTGGGACTGAAAGGATTACTTTTAAACCTTCTGAGCTGTAAATATCTGTTTTTTCTATGATGCTCCAGCCGCGGATGGCTCCTCCTTATCCCATCACTGCTTGGTTGACAGGAACTTGTTCAACTTCACTAACTAGGCTGTCAGAGGGGCTCTCGAGGTCCAGGCTGAGATTGGTTGCACTGCTTCTTAGGGAAGATGCATGATGCCTCTTGTGAAATATTTAAACGCAAAAGAACTAGCGCAAAAAAGACCTGATATCAGCTCTTTCACCAAGTTGTGGGAGTGAGAAAGAGGTAGCAACTTGTGATGACTGTGTCCTCGTTTTTAAAGTACCACCAACGCCGCTGGACGTATCTTCGTACGAGCGCAACTCCAGTGTCGAATTCCATTCCTGCTCTGAATGGTTTTAATTGCTTTCAAAGATCCTTTGGTGAGTCGTAAGAAAACTGGCAATTTGTTACCAAAGTGATTTTCAGGAACAAGTGAACAAGCTGCTGACGGTTAAAACAGGTAACAATCACACCAACAACTCACATTTATATTGCACCTTTCACCTCAACCAACAACAACATTACTTTTGCATAGCGCCTTTCAAGTCTGGAGGACGTCAAGTGTTGGACATTGAGTGTTTTGGACCCAGGTTGATGTCCCCGTGTCACCAAGAAATCAGGGACAAAATCTGTGTTGTTCCTCAAGACGTTCCTTATGTTGATCAGCACAAGGAATGATTGAAAAATCTGACAACTGTGTTACATTTCTTAATTTACACCCTCCTATTAGTTGGCCGGTAAAGGAATGTACCGAAATCAACGGAATGTTTTTTTTGTATGGAGAGAGAAGGGGGAAAAAATTGTAACAGAAGTCGTTGTGTTTGTTTTGGATTTCTGTTGTACTAAATGTTATATTTATAAATAAATAAATACATATTTTCAAAATCAAGTTCTGATGACAGAAGGAGATAGCCGAAATGTTGTGGATCCAAATGTAACTCAGGAGCTGGGTCTCTCAGCTTCCTGCTTATGTTTGGAAACATTGCAGCTCTGTTGCAGTATGGTTCAGTTCACTTCAGTTGAAGATATTTTATCTGTCTGCTTCTCCAACTACATAGCAGCCCTCTGAACGGCTTCTATTATCTCCGACACCACTATCTCCGGAATCTCCTCCAACCCTACTCTCCTACTCAAATTGCAATACCCTTAACAAACCTTCGCCCGTTTCTGCGCCCACTCTGTTGGTGGATGAACTACTGTGTCCATACCCCTTGTGTTTCAGCTTGGCTCAGTTGGTATCACTCTCAACGCTGATTCAGAAGATTGTGGGTTCAACCCCCACATCAGAACTCATATACTCTAAGATACTACTCTAGTGCAGGGCTGGGAAAGTGCTCTATTGTTGGAGGTGCCGCCCTTCGAATGAGACATTAAACCAAGGTCTGTTCACGCGGACGTCAAAGTTCCCTTGACAGTTTTGGAAAAGGGAAGGGAGTTTCTCCTGGTATCCTGGCCAACAATAAAATAAAATTGGTTACTCACTCCATGGCTTTGTACGGGAAAATGCGGTGTGCAAATTGACTGCTGCGTTCACCTACGAAAAACACGGTCACTAAATTTTACAGTAAATCATGCGAAGCACTTTGTGCTGTCCTGCTGACACGAAAGGCGTTGTATCAAATGTAAGGACTATTATTATCATTATCCCTCTTCCAAAATCTATTGCAACTCGGTGACTCTCTCTGCCTTCAAAACCTTCCTAAAAGCATACTTTCGGTCCACATAATTAATTTAAGGGTAACACAACATAAGTATTAGATTAATAGTTAAATATATTCATTTTTAATATTTAAACATCAACATAAAATAACTAGCATTCCTAACTTTTCTCTCTACCTGTTCAGCGTTCCCTATTTTTATAAATACTAAGTGCTTTGGACATTAATTCTACATGAAAGGTGCCATTCAAGTGCAAGTTATTGCTATAATCTCAGCAGGACGCATCTGCAGAAGGAATTTGAAATTGATACCAAAAAGAATGATCAGCAGATGCTCAAGTCTGTGTGGACAGGATTCGCCTCTTTTTATCTGCCAGCAACATTTACAGCTGCAACGGATTGCTCTCAAAGGGTTTACTTGTTTGTTTCAGGTTGAAGCTGTTCATTTAAATTCAAGGCAACCGAGGAGCAACAGTATTGAATTCTCTCCTGGGACGTGGGAGCTGTGTTTGAGCTGAGGCTGCCATGAGGAATGTCCTTGATATTTTCAGATGGTTAATCTGAGAGACAGGAGGAAAGGTGGACAAGGAGGGATCCTTTTTAATATTGCTCAATAACTATTGAATGACACTGAGTCCTCCTGTGGCTATTTCTTTGACGTTGCCTATCCTGATCTCTTTACAATGGATCTTATAGATGGACTGGATCAACTTATAGAAACACAAGAGTAAGCCATTCAGCCCCTTGAGTCTGTTCTATGAGATCAAAGCTAATCTGTACCTCAACTCCAATTTCCCACCTTTGCCCTGTATCCCTTGATACCCTGACCTCGGTCTTGAAAATGTGAATGGATCCAACATCCACAGCCTTTTGGGGGAGAGAGCGTTCCAGATTTACCACTACCCTTTGGGTGGAAAAACTGCCTCCTGATTTCACTTCTAAATGGCCTAGCTCTAATTTTAAGATGATAATAATAATAATAATCCTTGCATTTGATATAACTGTACCTTACTTCCAGTGACTGCAAACGTCATAGGACACCCTGTTGAAAGCATACAAGTGGGCCGGGCTAATGAGGCATTTACTAATGGGTTATCCTGGACATTGTATTACTGTTTAGATTAGAAATGCCTTGATGTGGTTAGGATTAAAACAATTTCCACAGAAACGAGCCCCACCTTTCCACATACCACATGCACAGCCAGGATCTTTTCCTTCAACATGGTGAGCAGCAGAAAGAGAATAATGAATTGTCAGCCTGGGGGTCAGACCTCACTCTGATATCATAGAATCACAGAATAACACCGCACAGAAGGAGCCCATTCGGCCCATCGTGCCTGTGTCGGCTCTTTGAAAAGAGCTTTGCAATTCAATCCCACTCCCCCGCTCTCTCCCCGTAGCCCTGCAAACTTGTCCTCCCCAAATAATGATCTCATGGTAATATGGTTGTGTTAAGATGGGGTCTGCTATCAAGGCGCTAAGATAACACTGAGATAATCGATTCTAAGAAGCTGCGGTGATTGCAGAAATACATGTATATCAAAAAGATTATTATGTTTCCCTATTAGTCGTGGTACAAAGTGTTCTGTGCGGTAGAATAAGGGAGGGAGTGGCATCAGCTCAATGCATTCATTGAGTGCCAGCAGCAGGCTCAAAGCTTAATCCCAAGCATTGCACAAGCATCGACCTGGTGACTGAGAACAACCAGATACAGTCCATAGGACACAGCGATTTTTAAAAAAAAATAATAAGTGTGACTCAATGGATCCCAATTGTCACCGACGCTGGGAGCTGCACTTCCCAATACATTTTCTATTCTATCTTATTTATTTCAGATCTTTTCCCCCTCTTTCTATGTCTCACTGCGATGAGAAGGTGAGGAAGCAAGCTGCTCCTGAGCCTCTGCCAATCACACTGTGGAACTAGTTTCTGGCAGCCCTGAGTAAGCTGAGATGTGATTAGATTTGGGTGTGAATCTGCCTGACCGTCCTGCAGACGGGTGTGTTGATGTTGAGGACAGTTTACACCCACATAGTTCAGGCTTGTATTGCAACAGGAGGAGGAGGAGGGACTTGGTCTTGAAATCACCAGTGAGTTTGTGAGGCTATTTCTCGCTCACCGGGTGCAAAAACCTTTACCCCAATCGGGGGAGAGGGGCAGAGGAAATAGCGAAGGTACAATCATCTCAGGCCATGTCCCAACACTCCCATTAAGAATATCATCAGTGGGGAAGAGTTGTCGTCAGCTGTATCTGGATCTGAGGACAGGCATGGCTCAAAGAGACCAGAGGGACCGATGACAGAAAGAATATGCTCTGACTGGCACTTGTCCCTGGCAATACTTACAGCCGTTAAATAATTCATTGCACTAAACAGCTTTGTCTGTCAGATGAGAGATCAAAAGCCGCACAAACAAATAAACGATTTAATTGAAGAATGTTTCCTCATCCACAGATGACGCTGGATTTATAGTTTTCTGTCCTGAGTAAACGTTATACAGTATCGCTCATAATGGTACAGACTTGAATAATTAGAGTTGCCACCTTATTCAATGAAAAAAGCCAATTTTTCTTGTGTGACAGTGTGTATCCACAGAGTAGTAAGTTCATTGTAGGGAGATCTGCTGTGAGCAATTGGCTGCAGTGTTTCACCCACATAATACAGTCACAATTTACAGTACATTCTGCGAAGCGCTTTGAGACGTCTCAACGATGTGATAGAGCGCTATATCAAACGCAAGGATTATTACTATTATCATCAGATCTGAGCTCGATTTGTCTTCTCCCAATGTGCGTGTGTATATACACACACACACACACACACATGAACTCTCCAGCAGAGGTCACTGGATAACAGTCGAGAGTGGGAACTCAAGCTGCCATTTCCCTTCGCTCTATCAGGAAATCTAGGACCAACTGTGGCATCTTTACTGTCTTCGTGGCTAAAACCAACTAATTCACCACAGAAGGGTCTCCAGCTTTCTGTGGTGCATTCCACTGTGCGGTGACCTTGTCCACAGACACGCACAGTATCCTAATCGCAGGCAAAACAGTTAGTTTACATTACTTACATTACGATACACATTTACATTGATAAAGCACCTTCCACATCGGGAAAGATAAATAGATTGCGCAGTTTTCCTCAGTTGGTAGCATTCTCCCCTTTGGCTCAGTAGGTTGCGAGTTCAAACCCCACGTCAGCATTTGGATCTCATACTCCAGAGACTGACACTTCAACGCAGTGTTGTGAGAATGCTGCATTATCAAGACAACAACAACAACAACAAGATTCCATTTATTGAGCGCCTTTCACGTCGGGAGGACGTCCCAAGGCGCTGTACAGTTGGGTCAGGACCCGAGCATTGGGGGGAAATGGTCAGGGTGAGGGGAGGGAAGGGAGGGGGCGAGGAGGGGGTAGAGAGTCGAGAGGGGAGCTGAAGGCACGGTCAAAGAGAAAAGGAGTTGCCATCCTTCAGAAAGGACTTTGAACAAAGGTCCTGTCTATTTGTAGAAGTGGAGCTTAAAGGTCTCAGGACGCTATTAAAAAAGAGAAGTGAGTTTTTCTCACTGACCTCCAGCAACAATCCTCCAGACAAAACTGATCACGAGGTTTTTGAGTACCTGGCTGGCCCAGCATGGAGCACTCTCATCTGAATCAAAAGATTTTGGGTTCACACCCACCTCCCAGGCCAGGACATAAAACTCACTATCTAGGCTGACTCTCCACGTGGTGCACTGTTGCAGGTGTTGTATTTCAGACAGGACATTAAACCAAGTCCTTGTCTGTCTGTTCAGGTGGATATTAAAGATCCCATGGGACTAATGGAAAAGATAAGGGGGATTCTCCTGGAGTCTTGGCCAACAATACCCCAAACCAAACTGGTCGTTCGCTTCATGGCTGGTTGTGGGATATTGCTGTTCACAAATTGGTTGCTGTGAATGCCTTCAAATCACACAGTCATAACACTTTACAGTAAAGTGCTTTGAGATATCTTCCTGTCATGAAAGGTGCTATATCAAATGCAAGGATTATAAAATGCAAATCCAAGGATATTTTACATACGGTTGGTTAGTGGGTCACAGTTGCGTGCAAATTGGCTTCCATGTGCGCCCATAAAGAAACAGTCACTACATTTCACAGGAACTTTGTAAAATACTTTGAGGCGCTTCTCGGTCACGGGAACGAAATCAGATGCAAATGTTATGAATTCTTTTAAAAATGAAGGTGTCAAGAAGAAATGGAAACAGGGACTGTGTTTCTTTTGTCAACAGTGTAACATTGAATAAGATCAGGTCCCACAATAGAGAATCCACTTAGCAGGTATTTTTCTGCTTCTTCCCGGGTATTTTACACCAAGAGGTGCCCCAGTGTCCGTGAGCCAGGTCACTTGTTTCTTTAAAATAAAAATAATTAAAATAAGTGGAGTCCTGTAGCTCAGTGGTTAGAGCACTCGCTTTGCAAGTGAGAGACCTGAGTTCAATTCCAGGCAGAGGGCGAAACCTTGGGCAAGTTTCCTTACTCCACACAGAGCCTAATAATAATCCCTCCAAAACCCAAAACAATAATAAATTGGTCATTTTCAATCTACGACTGTTTGTGGGACATTGCTGTGCGCAATTGGCTGCCGCGTTTGCCCACAGATATACAGTCAATTCACTTTACAGTATATTCTGTGAAGCGCTTTGGGACGTCCTTCCGACGTGAAAAGCGCTATATCAAATGCAAGGATTATTATTATTATTATTATAAGAGCAAACAGCTTTTCAGTGTTGAGGCATTGTTACTAAAGTATTGCTGTAAGGCACGTAGGAGTGATTAGTAGAGTGTTATAATTGTTTTCATGCATTACTGAACTTCGGAGGTCACTTTGCCCCAAAGACAATAATTTGGCACTTTTGCCAGTAAATTAAAGATCAGCCTTTGCGCTTGGGTTCCTGTGTTCTGCCTCTGCACAACTCTCATTAACCAGGTTCAGGGATTATCTGAGCGAGTCACAGAATTATCTGGCTAATATTAAACGGTGTTGACGTTTCAGATTTTTGAATCGTGAGGCACAGGAGTTTCCCTAAGTGGGTTCTGTCTTTCACGTCCATCATCTATGATCCAAAACACTGACGTTCTTGTCAGTCTCACAGACGTGAACATGACCAAAGGGCTAACAATAAAACATTGTACACAGTAATCTTTTATCGGATATGAGTGTCTTCCCTATACTATTGGAGTCTTTCATGAAGAAGTATATTATGGCACATATCAGTAGTTTTCAGATTAAAAACAACTACTGGTTTTATTCAACGAAGATAAAGGTAGTGAAAACCACAATTAGATCCTATAGCATTATTTGAAAAGAGAGAAGAATCTTCCAATCTGCAATCCTATAAAGTGTTATAAAATATACAGTCAGTACAGTTTACAGTAAAACCTGTGATTTATGGTGAGATCTTGACACGAAAGACCCTATATCAAATGTAAGTACCATTATTATGTAGGTAAATGTAACAGCCAATTTGCTTATAATATTGTCCACAAACACGGTGTACCCTAATGTGTTATTTGAATTTTCCCTCTCAAATCTATATTCTGGCTAAAATAAACACAGCGAGATTCTGGGCCGTACTGAAGGTGTATTATTTGCAGAATGATAGTCAAACAGTCGTGAAGCAATCGTACAGTGATAACCAGAACACACGTCGTTGTGAGTAGTCATGGATATTCCCACACTTGGGAACCTGCGAGCCTGACCTGACCAGGACGTATTTATCGTCCGAGCCCAATAAACATCAACCGGGATCCTCATTGCTGCAAACAGATCAAACGCTCAAGCAACAGGCATTTACAATGCAACTAGATTAGGTTAGACCCTCTCGTACACACTGGGAACAGAGAGCAGCCCCTCTGAGGCACCGCTCTGTGGGAAGATGGACGACCTTTATTCTAGAAAGAGCAAATTCAACCCTTGATCAAAGCAGAAGTCACAATAACAGCCTGATCGCTCTCTAACAGCTCCAGCCCAATTAACCACAGGTGTGAAGTTTCTCAAGTACTGAGCTCAGATTAAATGAGGCATTTCACATTGTCTGCGCTGTGTAAAAGACTGGTCCTTTTTATACAAAGTGACAGGTCCTCAGCCTACGCTCGCTTTATGCTTAACCCTTTCAATCTTTCCAACTTGACACACAGACAGCAATAGTTGTATCTTATTTCATGTTGAAGGCACTCGCTCACTCGTTCATTCACTCACTTACTCGCTCACTGAATGACATTCCATTGGCTAAATTAGCATGAAATAGTAAATTTCACGTTATTTCGCTGCATAAAAGCTTTGGGCACAAAGCTTCCCCCTCAAGCAGAAATAATAAGCAGAATAGGACCCCAGAGCTCATTTAAGATTTTTTTAACCATCTTAAAAACGGATGGTTCTCTTGATTTCAGTTACTGGAATCAATTTTGAAGCGTGTCTGTGTGTGTTCAGAAAAACAATGGTTTTTTGTTAGTTATAAAACTGTCTCAGCCAAACTGGCTAAGTCTCCATTGGGTTTTCAAGTTGCCTTTTGTTCTTGTTTCAGTTCCAGTAACACAAGAATGCTAATGGTTGACTGAAGCCCAAGTGAAGTTATTTGATGGTGCTTGTCATTCCCTCTGCTATCGAGAGAGTACATAGCAGCTTCAAACCTTTAACCCAAAGGTGTGCTCCTCATGTATTAGTGTCCAAACACATTTTCTCCCCGATGTTTATAAGTGGAACATCTAAAAATAACAGTGGGTGGCATGTGACTGCACTGAAGTTCGTCAGTAACACCAGACTCTCAGTTATGCGGCTTTAACCGTCACAAAGAACGTCTGTTTTTAGTTTTTTTTAACAAAGTTCAGCAGTAGATTAAGCACGGAAGAAAGGCATTGAACACAGGCCTTTTAAATGCTGGAATATGAATAATGTTATTGTAATAAGAATAAATAAGAATAATTATTATTATGTATTATTATAAGAATGCTACAGGACTGCACAGTTTGAGAGTATTTTAACAAATGAGTAAAGATTTTTTTTTCACACACAATGGGAACTCCTGAAAATTAAATGAGAAGTTTCTCACTTGCAATTTTTATCCCACGTGTGTGGAACGAGACGGAGTTATTTTCGATTTGGTTCTAATCTTAACGATTTCACTTGAGATAGCGTTACGGAAGGCATCAGTTTAAAAATGTAGAAACATGTGGGCGTGAAAGGTACATTCAAGTGTTCAAACCCAATCCATTCCACAACGAGGGGCAATCTGCCCCAACATGTACACCGTACTTGTGTTTCGTCTCCTGAGAGAAAATTATGCATGATTTCTCTCTGTATCCTCGCAACACCAAGAGGCAGCAAAATTAAGCAAAGGCAGTGAGTTGCTCTGGCATTTGTACAGCTGGGCTTTAATCTGGAGCAAAAACGGGGTAAAATTCCACACACTGCATTGTGACCACAAAATTGCAACAGTCGTGTAATTTAGGGAGTAAGTGTATAGAGTCCATGTAATGTAATAATCCTTCCATTTGACATAGCGCCTTATTACGTCATCGAGACGTCTCAAAGCGCTTCACAGAATATACTGTAAAGTGAATTGACGGTATAGTTTGTGGGCATTTTGTGGCTGGGAATCGAACCCAGGTCCTCTCTCTTATGAGGCGAGTGCTTTAACCACTAACCAAAAACACTGTTTTTGCAGGACTCCACTATATATATATATATGTGTACAGTATATACATTTACCAAATTCCTCTGGGGGAGAGGTTGGTTGCTGCATCCTTAATGCCAAATTACTTGTTCCCCCTATTAAATTGTCATGAGCTGGAAGTTCATATACCAGGAAAAAAAATTCAAATTTACCTTTCGATGCATCTATATATAAAAAAATGCAAGGATTCTTCTCACCTACACAATAATAATAATCCTTACATTTCATATGGCGCCTTATCATATCATTGAATGTGTCAAAGCTCTCGAAAGATTTAATTGTAAAGTTTAGTGACTGTATATTTGTAGGCGAATACCATAAAAGGCTCCCATCCTGCCCTTTGATCACCTCAATTGGTCTTATTTTCATGCGCTGAGTTCCAACATTCCTCCAGTGGTTTCTCAGGGTTAGGGAAGCTGAACAGAGCACTGAACACAAGAAAATCAAACATCAGCACCATCTCTCAGCATTATACCTCTGTTTACGCTCCGCTTGTTAAGCGCTCTGAGATGCTGTCCTGTGTGAAGGGCCCTATTTAACTGCAAGTTGTTGTTTCCGCATTAGAAAACTCACTAAAACTAGTGACTGCAGGAATCGCAATAGTTGACCTATGAATATCAGTCAGGTGTGGTTTCAAGAACAGCTGATGAGTTTATCAAATACTCTGGAGATCAAACCTAAAATATACACTGAGCCCCCAGCTCCCCGGACCAACGAGCTGGAATTTCTGGCTAAGTGTAATTACAATCCTGGTACCAGCATTTGATGACTTTTATCAGCTGCGGTTTTTTTTAATGCCAAAAAGTGCTGCTAAATGCTGGTACTGACATCGTACCGAGGTGATCCGCTCAGCTTCCTCTGCCCTTCCAGCTGCTACCCCCTCCCCACATTCCCTCTCACACTCCGGCCCCTACCCCTCCCTCCACACCTTCAAATCTGTCTCCCCTCTCCTCTCTCACCACTATTATAACCCATCTGAAACCCACCACCTGCTCCCTCGACCTCATCCCTACCCCTCTCCTTACCTTGTTTGAGGCCAGGATAAAAGCAGTTTCATGCTGTGATGGAAGAATGTTTGAGTGGAATTGCATGGAAGGATGAGATCAAATGGACTTCATCATCTGAACCTCTTTTGTGATCTTGCGAGTGGCTTTGTGCATGTACAGGGTTATTGAGACAATAATGGTAGAGAAACCAGAATAAAAGGCCAAACCAGTCTCCTGATCCTCAGGTGTCCTGACAGGTATTATATCAGCATCATCATGCCAGCAGCAGGAGTTCTCCTAATCCTCTTACCTTCAAAAGTGTAAATATCAAAGCCTCTGATCAGGAAACACAGCAGGTGAATGAAAAGTCTATCAACTTGGGTTTATACAAATGTTTCCACGTAGAATGGATGTCTCAAAGCGCTTCTCAAGATGGTTGTGAATCTCCGAGCAGGAAGCAAAGAAGGGTGAGTGAGGGTGTGGATCAAACAATGCCTCACTCATTGATCCACGGAGGCTAAAAGATTTACTCTCAGCTAAAAGATTTACTCTCAGCGGTCAAATAATTCACAGAAGCACATTAGTTTCTCAGTCTGGTGAGGCTGGAATATCTGCCAAGCTTAAAAATAATCCTTGCATTCGATCTAGCGCCTTACCACGTCTTTGAGACATCTCAAAGCGCCTTCGGAGAACATACTGCAAAGTGATTGACTGTATGTTTTGTGGGCGAAACCCAGCAGCCAAGCAGTCATGGATCGAGTCACCAAATTATTTTTATTTGTGTTGAAGCAATTATTACCTCCCGGGAAAGAGCGATTGGCTAACAACCGGGTTCCTACTCAGTGCTAGTTAAACAGAGGTACGTGGAGTAAGGAAACTCGCCCAACATTTCGCCCTGCCGACGACAAATTACATTTGTATAGCGCCTTTCACCCTCAGCGTGGTGTCCCAAGGTGCTGCTGACCCACACACAACTCTGGATCCTTCACAGCTCACTGTATCATTCCCACCCGCGATCAGAAATGAAACAAACATGATCTTAGCCATGTTAATCGTATGCTTGTGGTTTTTCTTCGAGCAGATTAGCTGAATCAGACAGGGAGAATCTCTGATGGGGGTGGGGTGGGGCGGGTGGGTGTTTTATTCTGCTTTGTTTTGTTTTCAAGCGGTTGTTCTGAGAACAAAGAGATTTCTGATAAAACACCACAGGAATTTCTGATAAATCTGGCAAGAGCTCTGACATGTGCAACTCCCACCCAACCCCTCCTCAAAAGTGAATGCTGTCGAACACCAGGCTCCACAGTGTACACTCGTGCTATGTTACTGCGCTGTGTTACCTCTGGTGATTCTTGTTTTGACTTGCTGCGGACTGCGAATCTTCCAGCTCTACCGCAGGGAATTATTAAAGAATGTTCATACGGTGAAGTTTCCCCCCAATTTCTCAGCTGGTAAATTCGCTGACCAGCGTGGATGGAGTTGAGCCACACGAACTGGGAAGATTCCACCTTTGATCCCCTTGAGTGTTGCTGATCTCAGCGGCAAGGGTACTACGGTTGGCATTAGTCAGCGACTCTGGTCCAGAAAACAGTTAAAACAATCAGCTCAGCATCTGTTCTCCCTTCCTGATAATTATCAAGTGATTTACTGTTCCCACCCCCCACCCATCCCTAAATTGGGGGGAGGTCCTGGGTTGGGCTGTCAGTCGCGATCAGTACCAGACGAGACACTGATATTTCTCACTTAAATAAGCTGTCAATATACATGAGGTGTCAGCTTGGCTCAGGTGGTAGCTCTGTGACCACTCCCATCAGAAATGCGTAGATTCAGCGCATCTTGAGCTCATCGTCTCAGTTGAAATTCCAATCCTATCTGGTTAGAGATGTCAGATTTCAGAAGAGATGTTAAACGAAGCCACCTCATGACGCTGTTCGAAAAGAGAAAAGAATTTCGCCCAGATCTCCTGGCCAACAGTTCCCCAGATATAATTGATTCTTGATCTCGTGATTGTTTGTTGGACGATACGTGTGCAAAAAATTCATTTTACAGTATACTCAGTGAAGCGCTTTGAGATGTCTCGAAGACGTGAAAAGCGCTATATCAAACACAAGGATTGCTTTTTAATAACAATTATAACATTATTTATAACAAAGCACAGTCTACTGTATGAGCTCACTCACAGACAAAGAGCAGACATTGGCTAAGGATGCTGGAGTATAATCACCATCCATTGCTGCGGTGACCATTACCTTCAGGACAGAAGTGGAGAAAGAAAGGTTTGAAGGAATTGGAAGCTCGGGCAGGGCGATGGGATTGAAAGTACAGTTTGCACTGAGAGTTGGTGATGTGACAAATTGCCTCTTTTCATGCTGTAAATTTCTGGGATTCTATGAAATTGTTTGCCGCATTTGCTTATGAAATACGTACACGGTCGCTGCAATTGACAGTAATTCCTGTGAAGCATTTGGTGACTTCCTCCTGAAGTGACAGGCACTGTATCGAATGCATTTTTTTATATATATGTTGTTCAGATTCAGGTTGTAGCTGGTGTTCCCGCCGACCTCTGCCAAGAATGCAGTGATGCACATCACAGCTACGTCCGTGCCAGCCAGAGACCTTACCTAATGGACCTTACCTCTTCAACGCACGCCTGACTATCTTGAGTTTCGTTGTTGAAAACAGCGATCTGTCTCTCGTTTTGGGAGGAAAGCGCCATTGCTTTGAGCTCTGGGAGAGAGCAAAGGAGTATTTGGAGAAAACAAAAACCATTTCAATCACCAGGGCTCTGACAGATTAGTTGGAGGTTACTATAATGATCCTCACATTTGATACGGTCTCAGTAAAGATGAGGTGGGACTCCCTGAGAAAAGCAGACATCTGTTCCAGTACATATGTTCCAGAAGTGTCTGTTCCTGACCGGCCTGCCTTCCCCCACCTCCGCAACATCACCGAGATCCACCACTGCCTCACCTCTCAGGCTGACAAAACCCTCATCCACGCTTCATCACATCTAGGCTTGACTACGCCAACTCCCTGCTTGTCGGTCTTGCCAACTTTTCCCTCCACAAGCTGCAGATCATCCAGAACCCTGCAACTCATGTCCTAGTTTCTTGAGTGGAACCTTCAAATTCTGTCAATCCCGCCACTAACTTCATGAAGGGATTTCAGGCCTTGAAATGTTGGCTAATGCCTTCATTTTGTATTCTAAGCATCACACCTCAGAAAGAGTTATGTGCCATTAACTTATTAGTTCAAATGTGGTTACAAATTGAATTATAACAGCTCTAACATCATACATCCCAGGTAAATCAAACGTTTTTCAAGCCTGCGCCTGATTGATTGGTGATGGGTTTGGGAGAAATTCTAAAATGATTCACTGAACTCTTAGAGATTGACGCTTTTATTGTAAAGAGACGATTGATGTGTGCCTGCATTAGGTTGATGCCTACATTGCAATTGACATACAATTTTAGACAGGCAATTTTTCTCTTATCATGTCCAACCCTGAAATTCTGTCTTTTTGCACCAAGGTTTTCAACTTGTGCACCTTATTGGCAACCAGTACTCACACTAAGTACTCATACTGAGCTACTGAGCTTGGATTCATACCTACTGGTGATTGGCGGATGGCTTTCGAGGAGTAATAATCGCCTTAAAAAAAAATTAGAATTTGGTCACTCAATCCACCACTGTTTGTGGGACACTGCTGTACACAATTGGCTGCCCACAAAATACACAGTCAGTACACTTTACAGTGTATTAGTGAAGTGCTTTGAGATGTCTCCCTAGATGTGAGAAAGCGCTATATCAAATGCAAGGATTATTATTATTACTCCCTCACTCACTCTTTTACTCCCTCCCTCGCTCTTTCACTCGCTCACTAAGTAAATCATAATAATAATTTCATCACTCAATCCATGACTGTTTGTGGGACATTGCTGTGCGCATTTGACTGCCGCGTTTCACCTGCAATACACACAGTTACTACACTTTACAGTATATTCCATGAAGCACTTTGAGATGTCTCAACGACGTGATAAGGCACTATATCAAATGCAAGAATTATAAATGACTGTTTTGCCAATGTTAGCTCAATGATAGATCAATGAGGTGATGTAGAGACTAATACTTAGTTTTTTAATGCCCCGAACACAATAGGGTCCACTTTATTCTGCTTGCAGTGACAGTGATAATGTTTTCCACTGAATTTTAATAATGGATTATAGTTGCAGTGAACAGATCACTATAGGCGTAACAGTGTAAAAGACCTCAGTATAGGAATGTTTTATTTTATTCCCAACCCGTCTCTCTTTGCTAAAAGCATAGGCAGCTCAGGTTTTCCATGAATTCTGTTAAGCTTATCTGATCTTGTCTGGGCAATGATAGTAATAATAATAAATCCTTACATTTGGTAAAGCGCCTTTCACATTGGGAGGGCGGCTCAAAGCACTTCACAGGATACTGTAATGTGCCATAACTGTTTCGTTCGTGGAAACATGACAGCCAATTTGCACACAGCGAAGTCCTGCAATCAGCTATGAAGTGAATGACCAATTTTATTTGGGGACACAGTGAGAAACTGGCTTCTATTTTCCAATAGTCCTGTGGGATATTTAATGTTCACCTCAGTAGCTGGGGCCTAGGTTTAGTCCTGACGTGGGGCTTGAACTCACAACCTTCTGACTCAAAGGCAAGAGTGCTATCAATTGAGCCAGACTGACAAAACAACAACAAATTACAGTCAGGGGATTTTGGACCCGAGCTGGGAGTTGGGGTCGGAAGGGGTGGAGGGCAGTGGAATCGACATCAATCGACTTCAGTGCTCCTTGGCTGGGATTTGCTTTTGCTGAGCCAGGTGTCTGACACATATGGAAACTCTTCACCATGAGTATCCGAACCAAGCTGCCACGAGTTCCGCGTGTGCTTGGAAATCTCCATTTGTCTGGAAAGCGTTGTGACTTTCTCCCAGAGAGGATGCTCCCTAATCACCTAACCTTGGAACACATTGGATGCAGAGCGAAGACTTGCGGACGTGCACTGGGGTGAAGTCTAACTCGCTAAAACTGCACAGCTCCCCCTCCGTGAACAACATGGCAAGCTTCTGCCGCGGCTTGCTCTGAACACTCCCTGATAGCACCGCAAACAAAGCATCTCCTCTGCTGTGAACTTGATCCACGGTGCTTCGTATTGCTTTTATCTTTGGTTTTTATGGAAACCAAGGAAGGATAGTAAATTAGTCACCACAGTCACAATAGCACCCTCTGTTTTATGAGCAAAGTGTTTGACAGCCTCACCTTGACAACACTGGCTGCTTAATTATCTCCACCTCCCAGTTGGCAACTCTCATGCGCTCTGTAAATACTGTACTTAGCGCTCTGACAAAAATCTTTTAAAAAGCGTTGGAACTTTTTAAGAGTCTCATATCTGACTGTGTTAAAAATGCCACCACAAGTCGCACAGAGAAATGGCTCTAATTTGGGCCATTTATTTGCCAATGGGAGTGCTATTTTACTCCTGAAATGATGCTGCCTTACTTAAGCGAGGAAGTAATGGTCATAACAACAACAACAACAACAACAACTTGGATTTATATAGCGCCCTCCACGCCGGACGGCGTCTCAGAGCGCTTTACATATTGCTTGATTGCCACTATTAGCAGGACTTGTCGGCTCCGAATATATTCTCTCCAAATATTCAAGACCTTTTTCTGAGTCTTGCATTGATGTTCATTTAAAAACAGTCAAATGTGTACATAATCCGTACGGGTTGCAAATGATATAAAAGCCAGATCCCCAGGTCATTACGCAGAATAAATCGTATCCTAGAAATTAGCACGACAAGACAGCAGTTTCTTCTTTGTAGCTTGTCTGTGCTCAAGCGCTCTGGGACGTAACGCCCTTACGTGAAGGGCGCTGAATAAATGCAAGTTGTTGTTGTTGTTCTTGTTGTTGTCTGTGAACAGAATGAATCCTACCCTCGGAACCCACACATTTTTGTTCCAAGCTTAGTTCAAAAGAAGGTCAATGTCTATTTCAATACAGATCGGGCCTTTTTTTGAAGGAGAGGAATACACAAGAAAAAAGCCTTTCTTTCCTGAACTCTGGAAAGATGAGAGCAGAGAGTGACTGCAAACTACAAGAGAGTATTATGACTTTGCATTAACCCCAATTTGTAAATATCTTGAGTTTGATAGTGAACCATGTAAGAAGTGTCCTCGGGCCCTTATGCACAACCAGACATATGGTACAAACCGTACAATGCATCTGATCCATGTATTAGGTCCATGACCCACTTAACAGCATGGAGTTGTGCCTTGGGCTTTGAGTATACAACAAGTTTTAGATTTCACTTGTCAGTCTTGAATGAGAGGCATTGCACCTTATTTTGCTTTTCTATTGTTTTTCTGGGCAGATCTGAACACATTTGATGATGAATAGTTCAGAACCTTTTTTCTCCAACCTTCATTGATATCCTCTCTTCCTCGTAACACATTGCACGCTTAAATAATAATCCTTGCGTTTGGTATAGCGGCTTTCAAGTCCAATGGTTGTCTCAAAGCACTTCACAGGATTTACTGTAAAGTGCAGTGACTTTTTATTTCCTAAGTGACCCTGGCAGCCAATTTGCAGACAAGCATTGTCCCACAAACAGCCGTAAAGTGAATGACTTGCTTTACCTGGTGGATTGTTGACCAGGACACCGAGAGAAACTCTCTTTTCTTTTTGAATAGTTCCATGGAATCTTTACTATTATTACTATTTTTAACATCCTCAGCGATCTCGGTTTGACATCTCAGCTGTAGATAGAGAGTGCAACAGGTCCACACTGTGTTCAACTAATAGTTGGTCAGGACACCAGAAGAAGCTGCCTTCTCTTTTCGCATAGTATCGCAAGATCCGTTGACATGCATCTGAAAAATAGATGGACAGCAACACTGTTTAACATCTCCTCAAAGGACATGTGACACCTCTGCCAAGGCAGTGCTTTCCAGTACTCAATTGGACTGTCAGACGAGATTACGAGCTCAAATTCACAACATGGGATTTGAAAGCACAACCTTCTGCGAAAGTGGGTGAAAGTGCTGCCAACTGATCTGCGTTGACTCAGACACTTGAGCAAGAGCTGGGATTAAACGTGGGACTTTCCTTATCCATATGGTATGGTACAGTGAATTTACCCATTAAGCCATGCAGAAAGTAAACAGCTTTTCCAACAAACTGCCTCCCCACTGGCACTGATTGCAAAAAGGGTGGAGGAGACTGCAAAAAGGGTGGTGGAGGAGGCAGCCGAGGACAATTCATTAACGCCAACAAAAGGCGTTGTCACACCAGACATAAAACCTCAAGCTAGGAAATAGTCCGATTTTACTTTTCAAGGGGAAAAGCAGAACTCTTTTGGGAACCTGGTTCTCTGTTTGGAAAAAACAGATCGAATTCCACTCTTCCTTTGTATTTCTACAACACCTTGTTCCCAACGCAGCGCACATTGCCACAAACAGCATCGAGTTACAGTCTGAGGCACATACTAATTTGTACAAGGGAGTGGAACCTACCAAGAGAGAGCATTGTATTAAAACGCTGGGGGAAGGTAGCTCAAAATCCAACGGGCATTAGTTTCACAATAATATCAAAGCAGTAGAGCAATGTTTCGTGGTTTTGCGGGATAATTTGAGGACAGATACCATCAGTATTTATTTACGCCCTAGGTTCAGGGTGTTCCAACCTTTCGGCTGCCATGGCCACGTCCGGCCTGAGACCATTTCCAACATTCCAACCCTCTCCCTCCCTCCCTCTCTGGTGGACGTCCTCCCAGGGCAGCGGCAGGAGCCAGCGATTGGGAGGACACAGCGCAATCGCAGAGGCTTTTACTGCGGTCTGTCAGGAAGGCAAGCGCATCTCTTACCAACCGTGTCCTTAGCAACCAATCTGCCGGCTCCTGCCGCTGCAGATAATGACCCGCGCTTGCGAGAAGGGTTGGGAGAGAGAGCGGGGCAGAGAGAGAGGCGGGGGAGAGAGAGAGAGGCGGGGTGAGAGAGAGAGAGAGAGAGAGAGATGGGGGGGTTGGGTTGAATCAATCAATAGGAAACTGGGATGTTGGTCTGCCTTAGAAGAACATCTGGAATATAAAAGAAGGTAATTCTCCAGTTATATAATAATAATAACAATAATACTTTCATTCGATACAGTGCCTTTTCACATTGTCCTCGAGACGTGTCTAAGTGCTTCACAAGCCGCAAAGTGACTGATTGTGTATTTTACAGGTGAAACGCGGCAGCCCGTTGCACACGGCAGTGTCCCACAAACAGTCACGGAGGGAGCGACCAAATTTATTTTGGAGGAATGTTGGCCAGGACGTCGGGAGAAGCTCCCTTCTCTTTTCGAATAGTGTCGTGGGATCTGCAACATCCACTTGAACAGGCAGATGGGACCTCGGTTTAACGTCTCAAGCAAAGGACGGCACCTCCGACAATGAAACACACCCCCCAGCATTGCATTGAAGTGTCAGCTTAAACTATGTGATTCCAAGTCCTGACCTACAACCTCCTGACTCAAAGAGGCAAGAGTGCAACCACTACAACAGGCTGACACACAAACCGACTAACAACCGATTGATTAACAACCGGGTCCCTACTTACTGGTGGTAGACAGGCATCTGGAGTAAGGAAACGTGCCTTAGGTTTTGCCTCGCCCGGGAATCGAACCCGGGCTCTCTTGCTTGTGAGACGAGCACGCTAACCACTGTGCAACGGGACTCTGATATATGGACGTTGGCCAGATCTCATCGGAGTACTGTGTTCAGTTTTGGGCACTCAATCTTAGAAAGGATATACAGTACTAGCCTTCAAAGGACTCCGGCAATGATTTATTAGATCAACACCTGGGCAAAGGGCTGAGCTATGATGAGAGGCCGGGCAGACTGGGTTTATAGTCCTCAGAACAGAAGGTTAAAGAAGTGATTTGATTGAGGTATTGAAAATAACAACAGCTTAGACAGTAAACAAGTCTGTGGGAGAGTCTGAGGGGGAGGGGGACTGAATGTGCGTGTGAGAGCCCGGATGGGAGGCTAAATATCTGAGAACTGGGGTGGCGGGGTAGGGGGGTAGTTGCGGGTGTGGCTGAGTCTGTATGAGAGCTGGAGGGGGAGAGAGAGGGGATGAGTCTGGGGGAGTGGAAGCTGAGTTGTATGAGGGTCGAATGAGGGGGGGGGGGGGCTGAGTGTGTGTGTGGGAGCAGGGGGAGTCCGTGTCGAGTCTGGGTTCTGTCTCTGGCCACTGTAAGCGTCCCTCACTGTGAGTCCTGTAATTAGATTGTGACTGTACAGTCACAGACCGATGCACGTGAGCAGCGTGGCTGTGAGTGCAATGCCCGGGGTCAAAGACCAAATGACAGGCTGCCGGGTTGAGGCATATTGAGAAGCAGTTCGGCTCTCTATCCTGAACATGAGCCATGTGTACTAGCTGGGCTTTGACTAATGGGAACCTCAAGTTTATCTTCATCCAACACTCACATTCGCAATCTCTATCAGGACTCACAAGGCCACGGGATTAGTTCAGAAGAAGTCAGACCATTTGATTTAATCCTTTCGGAAAACCCACCCAACCGTCTTCCCATCACAGCATCAAGTCTATTTTTTTTTAAAATGAGTCCAGTGTCCTTCTCTCAATCATCCTTCCAGGCAACCTGTACCAGTTGTTAATTAACCTCTGGATAAGGAAATGCTCCCTGGTGACTGTCCTCGGTGGAAATCTACACAAGATTCTCTTTCTGGCCAGCGCTGCTTTACAATATTCACCAAAAACGGCAAAATAATCATAGAAATAGCCAAATAGCATAGATTTATGCCGTAAATCAAGATATATTGCATCAAAAAAACATTTATTTTGTAAGGCAACCAAAAAGATTGGCCACTGCTGCTCCAAAGTATTATTCTGGGTTTACTTTTGCAATCCCATTTAAAATGTTATATACCTGAATAAGGTCCCCACTGAAACTTCTCCTACTACGACTGGAAGGCCGTCACTTGAATAATCAATTCTCTTTACGGTATATTCTGCGAAGCGCTTTGAGACGTCTAGAAGATATGATAAGGCGCTACATCAAATGCAAGGATTACTATTATTATTATTAGCATTGCTCATAGCTCATTCCTCTGACTTGTTGCTCTCTTCTGGACTACATCTGGGATCTGGGCAGTTCTGGTGACGAGAACTACGTGCAGTACTCTAGATTTGGCCAGTCCAGAGCACTATATTGGTCGCTAAGCAGCGATCAGATGCAAGCTAACTAGCAAATCTTTCTTGATGCAGCCCAAGGACACTGAGGCCAGGGTGACAAATAAAGCAGCGTGGGTGAGCAAAGATTTTTTGGTCCGTGCATTAACTTGTTCAGACGAACACTGACCATATTATTTCCCAGTAACCCACCGTACATCACTTCTTCGAATGAGCTGTAATTACAATCATTGATCCTTCAGTATGGGCAAGGTCACATCCAGTCTGGCTTCACTGGCTCGATTTCAAGACTTAAAAAAAAAGAGCGAACCCACAAAGCTACCTCACTCGCTTGGTGTCTGACCCTTCATTGCTAAGCGCTGCAAGAACTCATCCTAGGTGAAGGGCTCTCTACCAATGCAAGTTGTTTTTATTACCTTATTAATTCACAATTCATGTGCTTGCCATAATAAACGAGGTGAATTGGAAGGGCACCTCATCCTGACCGCTTACACCCTTTTTGTGTTTCCGTTTTCCGAATCAGACAACCTCCGCAGTTACAGGTTCCCCACACATAGTTCCAGATGTATCTTTTATTTCACCTCTAGGTTTCTATTTTTGCGCAGTACAAATACTTGGGATTGTTTGCACTGTTCTGGGACCGATAAACTCTGCCTCTCTCTCTCTCTCTCTCTCCCTCTCCCTCAGAGAGATCCGCAAATCCCCAAAGGATCGCGGTGGGACATATGAGCCTGCGACTCTTAGGAGTTTTGATTTGTTCCTTTCAAAAACATGAGCAATTAGCTCATTGGCAAAATTCATGAACCAAGCAAGAAAACCTCTTATGCTTCAGTCTCATCGTTCTGCCTCACTTGACAGAGATCATGTCTCTTTCATTCGGGAAGGCTGAGCTCCAAGTTTAGTACAGCATTAGCAGCTCTGGAACACTCTCGCTTTTTCATTCATTGTGAATTGGCAGCAGAATCACAGCAGGTGGGCACACTATGAATGGAGGTCATTCCCTCCGAACAGATTTTTAAATGTTAACTAACCCGTCTCCTCCTCTCTCTCTCTCTCTCTCTCTCTCGAGGAAGCAAAGCAAAGGCATTGCACCCCAGGTCAGAGCCAAAAAGGAACACGTGCTCCAAATCGTTGTGTGCAATTGGCTGCCACGTTTCACCCCCCCGCAAAATATACAGTCAAATCACTTTGCAGTATATTCTGTGAAGCGCTCAGAGGCGTCTAGAAGGCGTGAAAAGGCCCTATATCAAATGCAAGGATTTTTTTTTAAGGAGATTATTACCCCAGGAAAAGTGCTCAACCAATCGACGACTAGCCAGGTTCCTCCTTACTGCTCGGTAAACAGAGGTGTGTGGAGGAAGGAAACTTGCCCAGTGTTTCGCCCTGCCCGGGAATCGAATCCAGGTCTCTCGCTTGCGAGGCGAGAGCTCCAGGAGGTTTTCAAAGCAATTCGTTGTTATTTAAAAAATTGCATAATTTTAAACACTGCGGTTTCGAATTGTATATTTCAACTACTTTGATATGCCGCACCTTTAAACCACCATATCTAAGTGTGTGTATCAGCCACCATGTGTACACAGGCACCGCAAGCCTCTGTAATTGTGGCATCAATAACCAATGAAAATGATTAACTAATTATACTTTGTGGGTGAGTGGCCTATTGCTGGAGGTGCCGTCTTTCAGATGAGACATTAAACTGACCTGCCCCGAAATTAATTTTTGGAATCCCTGGACACCTTTTTAGAAATCAAAGAGAGTTTCTATCAACGTGCTGGTCGACAATCCTCCAGATTATTTAATCATTCACCTCATGGCTGTTTTATGGGACTTGTTTATTTGTTGTCACTTTACATATGTAAGAACCTGTTTAAAGCGCAATACAGTCATCCGTTTGTTCTGGGTGGGCTGTTTCTACCCATTTTCTTAGCAAGCTTACACGCTGATTCTGGATGCACTGGGATCCAATTTGAGGTGATTTGGCATAATTCTATTACAGCAATTTTCCTGTTGCAGGGAAAAAAATCGCTTTTAAGAATCAGGGAAGCATAGAATGCTCGCAATACTGATTCCTGCTTAAGGAATACCATTTAATTAAATACTGCAAATTAGACCCAAGCACTGTCTATTTCGAAGCTATAAAGCAACTTATTAACCTAATTTATCAAAGGGTGTGCATTTGTTTCAAATTTAAATTATATAGAACTGGGATAAAGTGTGCCTTGTAATCTACCAACACAACCGGTGAATTCCATGCTCTGGGACTGCCTGGGTTTCAAGGTTGTACCTCGTGCGTTCAGATGTCCAGACTAAAACAAAAACAGACCAAGATCATAGTCATTTCAGGAATTGTTTTGTTATTGCAATACAATTGGGACACGGGGATCTATTCTGCACCTTGTGTGAATCAATGCATTGTGTTAGGTGCCAGGTGCAAACAGCAACAACAACTTGCATTTACACAGTGCCCCTCACGCGGGGCAGCATGCCATAGCGCTTGGGCAAATGTGTGTGTCGGGACGGAAGTGCAGATGCCATTCATTATGTCATTTACAACCAGTCCTTTTCACTGGAGTGTCAATCTAGACTGTATTATGCTGGGTTTACATTGTGGGTCTGCCAGTAATTGCACTCCTGCCATTGCAGGTCAACCATCAGTAAAACCCTGGAGCCCGACTTGTTTTTAGATGCAAGTTAAGTGAATGCAGTCCCTGGACACCTCCTCCTCCTCCTCCTTCACTAGGAACTGTCAGTGGTACTGGCGACCAGCAGTGCTGTATTGTTTGTATCGCACGTTTATGGAAAGTTTCACGTTGGTGTCCTCGACTGATCGCTACCTACGTACCTACTGCCAGGTCAGGTCAGGAGCAAAATCTTCTGTTTCGTGTGGCTCAGCCCACAGCCTTTATTACTATTTTTCCGGTAGCCATTGTGTGATTCCGGGAGCTCTGTGTAAGATTGAGAGAGGCGCAGAAGAGAAATAAATCAACAAGAACGAAGCAGTAAAAATTATTAACACCAAAAAGTTTACTTGCAAACACTAATTGTACATCACAGTCACAATCTGCCATTGGACAGTTTAATAGCTCTGTTGCGTTTGCACTGATGAAATGTTAATCAGGTCCATGGCGAGGATTATTTACATCTATTCATCCTTTGTTTAAGGTGGACAGATAAAACTTTCAACCAAAAGTGCTGTCAGCGTTTTCTCTGTGATGTCCAATATATTTTACACCGGTATAGACCTTGTGTAATCCTATAATCCATAAATCTTTATGGTATATGTACAGTATGTAGACGACACATAATCCCTAGCCTATAAAATGACTCTTGCTAGAGCCGAACAGATCTATAGCTCTGGTTACACTGGCGTAGAAGGCACATGGGATTATTTTTGCTCCTCTTTTTTACGGGCAATCAACATGGGGCTCACATCAGTAAAGTTATACTTGTAAACTAAAGGGAGAATATCAGCAGTGGAATAAACCCTCCGTCTTACACAGCACTATAGTCAGCACCGCAGGAAAACAAAGTAGTATTTTTATTCTAGTCCGTAACAGAGCCTTGGGATGTCCTCCCGACGTGAAAGGCGCTCTACAAATGTAATCTTGTTGTTGGTGTAACAACCAGATGGTTGGTATAGTAACTGCAGGAGCCCACTGAAGGGTGAAACTCCAACTACCTTCACAGTATAATCTGTGAAGCGCTTTGAGAGGTCTAGAAGATGTGAAAAGCACTGTATCAAATGCAAGGATTATGATTATTATTTATTATTACCTTGAACAACAAGGTCAACCTACCCCAACCCCTTGATTTGTATAATAATAGTCCAAGCGCAGCAGCTCCCAGCTCAGTGGCCATCAGTTTTATCCGACTACAATAAACAGGAACAAGATTAGGCCATTTCAACCCATTGATAAGGTACGGTGATTCCCAAAAATTAGCACTTACCACTGCCCACCCCCCCACCACCCCCCCCCACCCATCCAACAATCCTCGGATATCACTCATTAGTAGAAAATCCCAAACCCAAACTTTTTATTCACCCTGAAGAAGAGTCCTTGCATTTGATATTGTACCTTTCATATTGGGAGGATGTCTCAAAACACTTCACAGGGTACTTTGTAGGCAAATAATAATGCTTATGCGTGAGATTGTGTCCGAAGAGCTTCCTCAGAGATCTTTTCTCTCTCTGTAGATGCTGCCTGATCCGCTGAGTGCTCCCAACGACTTCTCTCTTTATTTCAGACTTCCAGCAACTGCACTTTTTATTGCCTTTTGTTTCCTTTCCCATCTGTGTCCATCCGACACATTGCTTTCGGCGATTCTCTTCCACCTCATCACAGTCACCTTGACTCCTCTTCCATCTCAGTTCTCGTCTCCTCCAGTCTGAAGGCTTTTTTCTTCCTCACCGGTGCTGGATTTTCTTCCGCTAGTTTGCTCCTGCTATTAATTCGATGTTTAAACAAAATTATTTAGATTTTTTTTATAAATTGCTTGTCTTGCTCGTAATACTTATCCCAACTTTGCTGCCAGTTATTACAGGTCAAATTTTTTTTGATGTGAAGACGGTACCTAAATTCCCAAAAGCAGAACATGACACTTATTAGTTTGAACTGCGCTCCTATTTTGGATAACGTGTCTTTTCAAGCACGATGCCTTTTACAGGAACTAAAGAACATGGCCTTTAACAATTAATATGTTAACTCAAAGTCTCCAGCTACATCAAGGTCTCTATTACAGATGGAGGTATAACAGTCTGACACAGTCGTAAATCAAAATGAGTTTGCTAACGGACAGAGCGATCAAATAACAAAGCTAGAAACAAATACTTGTTGATGCCTCTTTGATATGTGGACACTTTACTGACCCCCAACCGTTGTATGTTCATCAATATCCTGATAGTTCGTTAAAATGCGAGATTTCAATCTAACTTCCATCTAATGATAAGGATTGATGCCAGATTATACAAGCATTACATTTTATTTAAACCTTCCTGTCAATGCTTCATTGCAAATGAGACATACATCCCAAATCTCAGATGTTCAAGGTATTAAACAGTGAGATCGCTTATCAGCAAATCCCACACTATCTTGTTACAGAAACTAGGATTTATGATTAACCCTTTGCACTCATTATTACTTTGTATTTGGGACACTTTACTCAGATTTATGTTATCCATAACTTCCAGCGTTTTAAAGACCCGGATTATGATATCCTCAATATAATTTTGTCCGAAGCAAACACATGGAGTGAATTCACTGAAATCTTAACTATCTGCCTTACTGATTCACCTTCTACCACGACTCAGTTCCTGTCTTCTGTTCACCTCCCCATCTCTCTTCCTAACCATTTACTGCCTTCCTCCTGGCACTTCCCCATCTCTCTTCCTACCCATTTGTTTCTTCCTCTCCTGTCTGCTAGTAACTGACCTACCAGTTCCTGCTCAAAAGGTTGACCAATGCACCCTTGTGTATAATCAGAAGTAGAAACTGAAGACATCTCCAAAAGTGGAGACACCACAATCTTCCGCTTTGTTGACTAAGTGTGTTATACCGAATGAAGCACAAGACAAAACTAGAACTAATTCCATGACACTGATAAATTGTCAATTTCTAGATATTTGTAATATAGGCAAAACTAAGTATATTATAAAAAATGCAAAATTACCAGTTGAAAATGTCATAAGTGACAATATATATGATTACCTAGTCACTACACAGACACTTTGTGAGGTGCTTCGAGACATTTTCGGCACTGTATAAAATCCATGCGTTATTATTATTATTATTCATGTATTATTATCACTCATGTATTATTATTATTAAGATCTGGTGCAAATAAAACATACTTTATCTTTACACTGAAACTGTCAGAGACAGTCAATAGGACAGCTCTACATTATAACCAATTCTTTCAAGGGTTTACACCTAATTTTTCTCCTCTTCAGGATCAATCTGTAGATAATGGATAATGATCCCTCATGAATGGAGTTAATAAGCCTCCAAATTTCAGTTATTCAGCAGTGGTCACATCCATTATGGCAACTTATTATGGCTTGAGCTGTAATGACAAACAGAACCTACTCATAAGAGGGAAATATCATCATTTGAATTATATGCATCAAAATACAGTATCAGCGACACTGAATGACAGCAGTCTATTCGGTATCCAGGAAATCACCAAACCGCACAGTTTATAATTGGTCAGTGTGGTGCTTTTTAACAACAACAAGATTACATTTGTATCGTGTCTTTCACGTCAGGAGGACGTCCCAAGGCGCTGGACAGAGTACAGCATTTCAGACCCAAGCTGGGGTCAGGGGGGGAGAAGGGAGGGGAGGGGAAGGGGGTTGACCGATGGTATGGGCGAAGAGGAGGGTTTTAAGGCAGGACTTGAAGGAGGCTAAGGAGGGGGTGAGGCGGAGTGATTGGGGGATGGAGTTCCAGAGGTTGGGGTAAGAGTGGCTGAAGGCTCTCCCGCCAATGGTGGGGCGGGTGGGTCGGGGGACGTGGAGCAGGTCAGAGCCGGCTGAGCGGAGGGAGCGGGCGAGTTGGTAGGGGGTTAGGAGGTCACAGAGGTAGGGTGGGGCGAGGCCATGGAGGGCTTTGTAGGTGAGGACCAGGATCTTGAACTGGATCCTCTGAAGGATAGGGAGCCAGTGGAGTCGGGCGAGAGTGGGAGAGATGGGATCACGGAGTTTGGTGCGGGAGAGGACACGGGCTGCAGAGCTCTGGATTATCTGCAGCCTGTGGAGGGAGGAGTTGGGAAGGCTGACAAGCAGGGGAATGGCGAGAGAGAAAGCAGCGGAGCTGGGACGCGACAACTCGTTCCAGGACCTTGGAGAGGAATGGGAGGTTAGAGATGGGCCGGTAGCTGGAGAGTAGGCATGGGTCCAAGGAAGGTTTTTCAGGATGGGGGTGATGACCGCTGTTTTTAAGGGGATGGGAACTGAACCAGTTGACAAGAGAGGTTGATGATGTCAGACAGGAGAGAGGCCAGAAGGTGGAGATGGGAGATGAGGAGAGAGGTGGGGATGGGATCGAGGGAGCAGGTGGTGGACTTGAGTTTGCGGACAGTCGTGGTGAGGGAGGAGGGTGAGATAGGGTCGAAGGAGTATAGGGGGGGATGGGTAGGGGGTTGGGTCATGAGGGAGAGGTGATGTGGGGGTGGCTGTGGACGGGGCTGAACGTATCCCCTCGATTTTAGAAAGTCCAGCATCTCCTCACAGTTGGAGTTTGAGGAGAGGATGAGCGAGGGATGGGAAGATGGACGGAGGAGATGGTTTGTGGTGGAAAAGAGAAGCCGGGGGTTGTCCTTTGCCTCTAAGATAACCTTGGAGTAGAAGGAGGATTTGGCGGAGGCGAGAGTGCAGTGGTAGATCTTGGTGTGGTGAAGCCAGATTTGCCGATGGACCGTTAGTTTGGAATTGGTCCAGGCGCGTTCGGCAGGTCGCACGTGTGCCTTGAGGGAACGGAGTGGCTGGTGTTCCAGGGGGATATACGGGAGTATGAGGCAGTTTGTGAGGTGAGGGGGGGGCAATATTTATTTAATAATATTTAAATATTTACTTAATATCTGTTATTGTTATTGTGGAGTAAACCTGAACTGACTGTTTAAAAACAACGTGATGTGTGTATATTCCACAAGTAATGACTCTCCCATTATCGACAGAGTGTTCACAACGTCCTGGTACCCCACCTGTGGCTTTTTTTCCGTACAATTAACTTTGATGTCCTGTTGTAGATGAGTTGAGTGCAACAAAGTCTGATAACGATAACTCCCTCGTCACTCCATCCACGTTATGGAAGATGTCCCACCAAACATGGCGATAGATCACTCTGGATGTCTAAATACAGTGAAACACCTGTACAGAATACAATGAAGTCATTCTGAATGCAATTGCCATCATTCTTCCACACGTTTCAGTTGCTGGCATCCTTACTGTTGCTTTGCCGTACAGTATTAATGGTCCGCCAGAAGTAAAATCTATTTATACACAGGCAACTCCAGTGGCTTGTGCCTATTGAAAAGATTTTCACTGAGGATATGACTAGCTTCGTAGTACTTGAACGTGAACAAAGCACAGATGAAAGAATCTCCTACCTAATTTAATCTAATCAGTGGCTAGCAAGTGATGACCTATAAACATTTGATGGCTTTTTTGCTAAAATTATTCATTGCAATCCAATACTTTAAGGGTCAATCCAATACCTGACCCCTGACTGTCCAGCGCCTTGGGACGTTCTCCCGACGTGAAAGGTGCTCTATAAATGTAATTTTGTGGTTGTTGTTGTTGCTTCCCTTGGGGTACAGTACAACACCAATCACAGATCACACACTGGGCTTAGTTTAGGGTTGCAGAGCAGGAGGAGATGAAGTTGCTGAGAACTGAGAGTGTACTGAGTGTACCGAGAGTGTATTTGTGCCGGGTTTTGCCCACAAATATACAGTCAATTCACTTTACAGTCTATTCTGTGAAGAGCTTTGAGACTCTAGAGGACTTGAAAAGCACTATATCAAATGCAAGGCTTATTATTGTTATTATTACTCTTTGTATCGCACCAATCCTTAATGTCCGTGTTTTCACCCATATGATATACAGTCGATTCACTTTACAGTATATTCTATGAAGTGCTTTGAGACGTCTCGAAGACGTGCTAAGGCGCTTATATGAAATGCAAGGATTATAAGGATTATTATTAGTGCTAAAAACAGGGTGCTTTTGTACCTTTAGCTAAATAAATGTTAGTATTAATGATTATTATAAAGGAGTGACATTTTATAGCACCTATTACAACACAATACTCCAGAGCGCAATTATTTAGTGACTATTGTTTGCAATCATTGTCATCGCACAAAAATCCATAAGGTGAATGATCAATTAAACTGGAGTTTAGTTAGCCATGACACCGGGAGAAACTCCTTCTCTTTCTAAATAGTGCCATGGGATCTTTCCTGTCCATCTCTAATGAGATCTTTAATGAGCCTAATAATAATCCCTCCAAAACCAAAAACAATAATAAATTGGTCATTTTCAATCTACGACTGTTTGTGGGACATTGCGCAATTGGCTGCCGCGTTCGCCCACAAATATACAGTCAATTACTTTACAGTGTGTTCTGTGAAGCGCTTTGGGACATCCTCCCGACGTGAAAAGCGCTATATCAAATGCGAGGATTATTATTATCATTATTATTACCTGAACACACTGATAGTTTAGCTTCTCATTCAAAGAACAGCACCCCCAAGTACTGCATTGCGAGTTCAAGTCCCAACGTGGGGTACACAACCAGGCTGTGTGTACTTACAACAACAACAACAACTTGCATTTGTATAATGCCCTTCACATAGGGTAGCATCTCAGAGCGCTTAAGAGTGGCGGAATTTGACTCAGAGCCAGAGAGAGCGGGGCGGGTGACTGTAGGCGTGCTCGAAGAGGAAGGTCTTTCAAGCGTGATCTGAAGGAGGGGGTAAAGACAAAGGGATTGAGGCAGAGAGTTCTGTAGTTTCGGGGCACAGTGGCTGAAAGCACGGCAGCCGATGGTAGAGCGGAGGGGGGACAACGGACGTGCAGGAGGAGCTGAGCAAAGCTGGCGGGTAGTCGAGCGGGGAGTGAACAAGTCGGAGAGGTAGGGAGTTGCCAGGACACGACGTGATTTACACACGACTATGTGGATCTTCAAATTGAACCATTCTGTAATCGGGAGCCAGTGGAGCCTTGGCAAGGACTGGTATGATGGGGTGCGGAGTTTTATGCGGATGAGGACGCGGGCGGTGGAGTTCTGAATTAGCTGGAATAATCGAGGTGGGAGGTGACGAATGCATTGACAAGAGGTTCGGCTGCATCGGGTGTGAGGTATGGTCGGAGGCAGGCAACGTGATAGAGGTGAAGGAAAGTCAGGGACCGTATGTGGGGTAGGAAGGACAGCTGAGGAACGAATCGGACGCCTAGAAGAAACACAGGTGTGGAGGAAGGAAACTTGCCCAACGTTTCGCCCTAATGGGAATCCAACCCAGGACCTCTCGAGAGGCAAGCGCTCTAACCGCTAAGCTACAGAACTTATCTCTCCGATCTATTCCTACCCCACCCACTCCTCTGCTTGCCCTCCCCACTCAGCTAGTTTGGACTTGTTGACCTATCCGCTCCACCAACTGCGGCCAAGCTTTCATATTCTAACTCCCTGTATCCCTATACTCCGGAGGTTTTATATCCCACCTTAAAACCTACCTCTTACGCCATGCCTATGCTCTCCTCTCCACCTCCGCGCCCCGCCTGGTGAATCACTCCCGACATATTATCCTACTGCTGTTTAAATCTAAGTTGTAACGATAACAGGGGCTGAAAGTTGAACCCGAATGCCAAAAAAAGGTTTGCGAAAAAAGAATCCCGATCCAGGAAGAGACTGCATCCTTTGTTACCAATCCAAACTGCAGTACATTAATCATTAATTTTAAAGTGTAAGGGTTAAGATTCTTTCAAATCCTCCAGCAACAGTCATGCTTAATCACAGGAAGCAATAAATGCCAACTGGAAACTAACACATTATCACCCACCCCTGGACCCAGATCACACCCTGTCCATTTGCAAACCTTTTCGGAGAAATAAAACACTTGAAAGTTGCAAAAATCTTCAAGGAGTGAGATTCCTTGTCGACTCGCGCTTATTTTCCGTCAGACGCTGTGGGGGGGGGGGGGGGGGGGGGTTTCGGTCTGAAAACTAAGGATTTTCGGTGGGAAATGAGTGATTTTCGGTGCTTAACAGGTTAGTAAAAAGTGACTGTAATAAATAAAGGGCCGGAGGTGTGCACAGGGGGCGCGGCCACACCTGGAGACAGGCTCCGCCCTCCGCCCCCCTTTCCTACCTACGAGTTACAGCGTGGGGGGGTGCGGGGGGCTGTGGCGGAGAACGGCCGCTGATTGGCTACGGTGAGACCGGAGTCGTGGCCGTGGAATGTTTCCCGTGAATGAGCGCGAGCCTCAGATACACACACACTGATACAGAGACACATACAACACAGTGATACACAGGGAGAGGCTGACACACACTCAGACACACACACACACACACACACACAGTGATGCACAGAGAGACACACGCTATCTATCACACACTCGGAGAGATACACACACACACACACTCAGATACACACACTCAGAGATACACACACACACAGTGATACACAGAGAGACACACGCTGACACACACTTGGGAGAGATACACACACACACACACTCAGAGATACACACACACACACATTGATACACACACTCAGAGATACACACACACACACAGTGATACACAGAGAGACACACGATGACACACACTTGGGAGAGATACACACACACATACACACAGTGATACACAGAGAGACACACGATGACACACACTCAGAGATACACACACACACACACACTGATACACAGAGAGACACACACTCAGATATACACACACACACACACACACAGTGATACTCAGAGAGACACACGCTGACATACACTCAGCGAGATACACACACACACAAATACAGTGATACAGAGAGAGATACACACTGACACACACTCAGAGACACACCCAACACACATGCTCAGAGATACACACACGCACAGTGATACAGAGAGAGAGGGACGCACAACACTGACACACACACACACACAGTGATAAACACATACTCAGATACAAACACAGTGATGAAAAGACACACAACACACACACACCCTGAGAGATACAGAGAGAGACACACAGTACACTGAGAGTTAGAGAGAGAGAGAGAGAGAGAGACGCACACGTATGCTGAGAAAGAGAAACAGGCT